>NW_006203772.1:915827-922626 GCF_000334495.1 Tupaia belangeri chinensis
ACGAGGGTAGCACTGGCTCCCGTCCCCTTGGCTGCAGCCGCCTGCCGTCAGGGGACGTGGATGTTTGTGTGTGGGAAGAAGATTCAGGAAGAAGCAGGGAGGAAGCGAGGGGGCGGTGGAAGCTCTGGCCGTCTCACCCTCCTGCCCAGCTTCATCTCCGTCTCCTCTATTAAGTGCCAACACCCCCCACACACACCCAGGTTTCACCTTCTCTTGCAGAAGCCGGAGAGGTGGGCGGGGGCCAGCCCAGTCCAGGGACCTGTCGTACAGGTTTGGGGGCTGGAGGGCAGGCTGCGAGGAAGCAGCCGGGCACCCCCACACCCAGCCTTTCCTCTCTCATTCTCTGCTGCTCTGAGATGGGATCAGGTAAAATGTTCTCTATCAAGAAAGAGAAGTGTGTGTTGGGGTGTAAGAGGGGATGGTCAGGTGAAAGGACGACTCCGGTAACCCTGACAGGGCACGGAGACCCGTGTGCCCACCTGGCACAGCATGCCAATCCTCTGTGGGACAGAGAAGACGTGAGCTGTGTGGAAAACACGGGTTACATAAGTGTGCTCAGGGCTGACAGGTACCGGATCCCAGGGCCCCTTCAGGGAAGACGTTTCCACTGGGAAAGCCTTGCCTCTGGCGACTCCACGGAAACCTGGTCCCCTGAGGCTGGATTTGGAAAAAGCCAGCTCGGCCCTTTGTGGCACTTCCCCAAGTCCCACAAGCAAGGCCGAGTGGGGTCTCCAGGGGTCTCAAGCCCTGCCTGAGCCCCTACTTCCCATAACGTATGCGCCTGCAATTCCACCAGGGGGCAGGGAATACCCAAGGCCCTGGGGTGGGCGGACGAGCTTGGTTAGCAGACCCCGGGCCAGGGCAGAAGTGACATGCCGGAGCGGAAACACAAGAAGACCAAGAATGATCTAGAGGCTGGGACGGCAGGCCTCAAGCTACTCCTGAGCACTTGTAGGGCTAAGGGGCCTTTTGAGTATTAGGTGAGAACTCAGAGCCATCTCCTCCCCCAAACAGCCCTACAGACTCGGTAATGTCAGGAGGCCGTCAGACCCCTAGAGTCCTGGCCTGAGCCCTCAGGTCCTGTGGGCTCCCATGGATGAGGAACCCCCGTCTCTGAATCCTCCTATAGGATCCAACTTTGCCCCCAGCTCTGCTCCTGGGCATGAATGGGCCCTGGGGTCCACCTGCCTCAGCTGGGCACATGGGATGATTCAGGATGGCGGGGAAGAGGATCAGCCTGAGCAAGCCCTCTCTTGCCCAAGACACGCAGCTTGGAACAGGTGTCCCCCCACCCCCCCGTCAGCAGTGGCAGCTCAGCCTGCAAGAGGGCCAGGAGCCTGGGGAAGAGCCCGAGTGTGAGCTGATCCAGAGAGACAAGGGCTGGGCTGCAGACGGCCCGAAGCTCACCTGGCAGCTCCTGGACTTTGAAAAGGTGGGGGAGGTGAGTCAGACAGAGGTAGACAAGGCAGGGACCCCAAACAGAAAACGACACAGAAAGAGGGTGAGGCCAAAAGAGATATAGAGAACGAGGAACGAACAGAGTAAAATCCAGAATCAGAAACCGAGGAATAGAGACCAGCAAAGACTGCTGGAGCCGAGCGGAAAACAGGTAACAGGGACGGCAGAGGCCAAGATGGGGAGACACCGAGACAGCAAGGGAAAGGGGGAGGACCTCCCAGGGAGCTGGGGGGTGCAGTAGGCACTGAGCAGGTGACCAGAGAGCACGGAGAACAGAGGACGAGTAACACAGCCTTTCCCACAGCACTCCTTCCAGCCCACACTCCCCGGCTGGGCCTGGAGCTCCTCCCTCTATGCTGAGATGGGCAGGCCTAGAGCCCTCTGTGGCTCCCCACTGCCCTCCCTCTACCCTAGTCCTTAGAGCACACATGGATACCACCTGCCCAAGGAGGGCTGGGGAAAGTGGTACGCAGGGCTCCCTGCCAGAGGGAGGAATGCTCGGTGGATGCCCCCAGTGTGGGGTGTTTGAGCCAACAGACTCCCAGGGGCAGGCGCGCCCACCTTTTATACCACGTTCCATTGGGGCGAGGAAATCGGCCTGTGGGCAGGTGGTGGTGGCACAGCCTCCCCGTGTCCTGCTTGCCCTTCCAAGCCCCTGGCAGCTCTAGACAATGCACCACGGGGACTTGCCCTCCGGAGCACTCTGCCTACCACCTCCCTGCTTCTGCCCAGAGCAGCCCTCAGTCTCCCCACCCACCCAGGGCCATCCCACTCCCCCTCATGACATCACAGAGGAGTTCACGGCACTGGACAAGCCAGTGACGTGGAAGGAGGGAGTCAGTGTGCAGCACCTGGAACTCCTACCCCCCTGGCCCATGACCCTGAAGTGGGCAGCCGGAGTGGGCAGCACAGCCCCCAGCCCCCGAGTGGCTAGAGGTGTGGGACTGGGGGCGAGACCCAGAGAGCAGCGGTAGCCTTCTGAAGTCTGAGCAGGGAGAACAGACGAGAGGCCAGTGGCTGACAAAGGCCCAGAGGAGGAGGGCCCGACTGCCCTCCGGGGCAACTCACCCGGCTCAGGCCCATGCAGCAGCTGCTCTTCTCCAGGTCCAAGGACTCCAGCAGCTCCTCCACCGCCTGCGGAGAGGCCTCTGTCAGGGGGCACGCCGGGGGCCTCCCATCCTTGAGCAGGGCTTACGCAGGCACAGGACTGTCCCCTCCCCCTCCCAGACAGTCCATCACTACTCCACAGACGCTCTGGCTCCCACAGCGTCGGACACTGGGTTAGGCACCGGGGACCCACAGGTGGCTGTGAGGAACACATTATCTTTCTGGGCAGCGAGAAGAGCGCATGAAGTGTATCAGGAGGAGCCATCTGAGTCAGACGGCACCGTGGAGGAGGTGCTGCTGTTGCTGAGGACACAGGTACAGGCGAGAGTCAGCGAGACCAAGGACAGAGAGGGCATTTTAGGCAGAGGAACTGGCACAGGCCTGGAAGCACAAGAAACTCCACTGGCAAATGGGCAGAAGATGGACTAGGCAGTAATCCACGAAGAGGAGGCTGGAGCCTGCCCTGAAGTTAGAAGTAGAGGGGATGCAGGAGACTCTGAGGACTGAGGACGGAGCCTTGGCGATGGGGCGGGCAAGGAGAGGGAGGGACCTGGGCTACACTGAGGTTTCTGGCTTGTGCAACTCAAAGGTGTGGTGCCATGCCCTTGAGGGAGCACATGAGAGAAGGGGCAGGTCTGGTAGGAGGCAGGCAGGCTGGGGTTGAACATGCCATCTGGGGCCACCAGGCACCCAGCGGGGAAGCCCTGAGGGTAGCTAGATGGATGCATTCTGGAGCTCAGGAGAGGCCTGCGCTGCAGTGTGGGGCTGGGCGGAGTCCACATGCAAGCCGTCATTGAACAAGGCTGTCCAGGAAGAACCTGTAGAACAGAAAACACGAACGGCCAAGCAGAGTCTTAACGAAAAAAGAGTCCTTCCCTTCAGGGCACGGGAAGAAGAGGAGCTCCCAGGAGGGAGAACAGAGAAGAAACCAGAGGAACCAGGAAAGAAGCTGAGCAGAGTGTTTCAAAAAGAACAGAGTCACCAACCCAGTCACAAGCTGAGAAGTGAAGTGACGGAAGGCGAGAATTGGCTCTGGCAATACGGAGGGTGTGGGGAGACGAGACCAGGCCCGGCGGCAGGGAGCAGGAACCAGGCAGCTGTGGGTGGAGGATGCAGGGAGGAGAGCAAGGACTGGGGAACAGGGCAACAGACAGGCAGAGCTGAGTGAGAGGGTGGACGGAAGGCCCCTTCAGAGCGAAGTCTGCAGAGAAGAGAGCCGAGAGGAAAGGCCGTAGGAGCAGGACGGAGAGGAGCACTGCCACGGATGGCACAGGTCTCCGGGAGGTCAAAGGGAATGGACCCCGGAGCCGGGAGGAAGGGACCGGATGCGAGGAGGGAGGCCTCTCCCAACACAACAGGTGGGGTGGCAGGAGGCAGAAGAGAAGTCTGAAGAAGGCAGAAGCAGCACCTGGGGCCCTGGCTTTATTGGTCTGGAGGCCAGGCCATAGCAGAGGAGACGGGCTGGGAGGTTTCAGGGAAAAGAACAATGGAGCAAGTAAGGAGCTTGGGATCGGGTCAGATGAGGATGGGGCATACGGAAGACTTGGTGGGCCCACCCGAGGCTGAAGACCACACATCTGCAGGAATTCAAGTCCACACAGTTGTGAAAATGTGTATTATGAAGAAAACTGCATGAGTTTCATTATGGGTTTTTTTTTTTGGCAACAAAATAAACTTGCATCTTTTTTTTTTTTTTTTTTTGATTTGCTATAGAGAGAGAAACAGACAAAGAGAGAAAGACACAGAAAGTGAGAAAGCGCTGCCCCATGCCCCGGGGGATTTCTCCTCCATTCTCCTCTCAGGACTGCGGGCATGCATGCACAAGCACCTGGCATGGTTTTCAAGCAGCTGGGTCCAAAACTCGAACCACATGGTTGGCCGTGTAGGATCCAGCCGCCTTAGCCTGCATGCAACCTGGCTGGCCCAACATCTCATACTTGTAATTCTATTTTCCACAAGCTTTTTAAAGTCCCCTGGTATAATTTTCTCACAGCCTTGGGAGCCCAAACAAGGAGAGCAGACACCCAAAGGTTGGCCTCGGCAGGGCCTACAGGAGGCTCGGACTGCTCAGGATGGTGAGGGTCGAGTGACTGGAGGGTCCAAGCATGCGTCAAGGCTGAGCGGAAAGGAAATGAAGTCAGGTGGAATTGACAGAGTAGGGAAAAAAGGAATGGGTTCTAGAAATGAGAGGTTTGGATGGAGTCAGAGAGAAGAGGGGTGAGACCCACAGGTCAGAGGCTGTGATCGGAGATGGCCACGCTGGAGGTGGAGCACTCCCAAGGATGACAAAGTGTCAGTGTAGCCATGAGTGGGAGGCAGGAATGGAGGTCAAAGGAGAAGGGCGTGTGAGATGGGTCGTCTATGTCCACACCAGGGTCATGTAGGACATTGGCAGGCCTGAGGGTGGAGAGGTCTTTGGGCCTCATGAATTGAGTCTATGGCTTAGGGACATGGGTAGGGACCGCATAGAGAAAGGCTGGGCATTGCTCGCTGTGGGGGCTTCCTGCCCCATTATGCAGCAAACCCTCTCTTTCAGGAAAGCCATCCTGAGGTCTGAGGTGCCTTCAGTCAGGTTGGGCGTCTGAGGTCAGAGTATAGTAAGGTTCCTCTGCTCAAGGAGCCCTTTGGCGGCCTGCGAGCTGCTTCTGGGGGCCAAGGTAACAGTTTAGAATGGCAGAGACATCCGTTTGCAGCCATGAATTCACAGCGTAGGCCCCAGGAGGGATGCCTGTCCCAGGCTGGATGGCTTTTCCACTACTGGAACCAGTCCCTGACATGGAGGTCAAGGCTGAAGGTCCAGGTGCCACCGCGGGGTACACACAGACACTAGTTCTCATCTGCTACCTGGAGGCCCTGGCCCTGCTCACTCTTGGATGAGCGTAGATACCTCCAGCTCGGGCCTCCCAGAGGTGGCTCTTCTCCAGGCCCTACAGCTCTCAGTGCTCTCTCCACTCGGCCACAGTGGGTGTCCTTGTCCTGGCCCTGGTCAGCCAAAACCAACCTGAGCAAGGAAGAAGGGTCTGCGGGCGCCTGGGGACCCAGACCTACCCGCCTTTCATCCACCACGATGTAGTTGCGCCCGTGCTTCTTGGTCAGGTGCGGGGCCAGGACATCAAATCGGCGGCGGAACTCGGAGAACACCATATGGTCAGGGTAACCTAGAGAGAGGATGGCTTAGAGCCAGGCCCATCGATGCCTCACTGCTCCCAGCATGCCCTGGCAGCCACTGGTGTCCACCAGTTAGTGGGGCTGTGGGTAGGGACACGCCTGAAGGGGAGGAAACCTTGGGGTGAGGGGGGTTGCCTGCAGTCGAGGCAGACCTGGGAAGGAGTGTGGAGAGGGAGGCAGGGATGAAGGCGGGGAGACCCAGAGGACAACTGGGGCTGCGTCGTGAACAGGAAGGCTGACAAGGCACAAGAAGTCCCTGATTGGTCTGTCGTGCACACAGTGTGTGTGGGGGCACCTGGCAGGACTGCCATGGGGGCCTGAGGGGTCTCTGGGCGCTTTCCAGCCCTAGCCTGACCTTGTGATAACACACAGAGACCGAGCCTGAGGATTTAATAAGATAGACAACAGGGCACAGAGAGTGGCTAGAGGAAAACACGGGGTGGGGTTGGAATCCCGGCCCCACCTCTTAAGGTCCTGTGCCTTGGGCTAGTCACTCAACCTCTCTGAAGTCTCGGTTTCTTTTACCTTCAAAGGGCGGCCCTTGCATTCATCTCACATGGTAGTCATGGAGACTCAAAGATAAAACACTAGGGAGATGGTGGTGCAGCAACAGCGTGGCTAGACCCGTGTGAGAGGGGGCTGGGGTTCTGGGTTCGTGTCTGGGACCTCCCTATTATCAAGGCTGGCTAGGACTCGGGGGTAGAGGTTGCAGCAGGAAGACCCTGCTGAGGGTCTCTCTTTCTCTCTCGCTCTCTCCTCTTCATGCAAGGGAAGAAACATTTTTTTTAAAAATGAGAAAAAATTTGGACCAGCAGATGGCATAATGGTTATGTTGCCGGACTCCCATGTGGCTGACCATGGTTTGAGTCCTGGACCCAGCAGCTTTAAACTCACACCGTGTGCATGTGTGTGTGCGTGCATGCCCAAAATCCCAAGAAGAAAATTGAGGAGAAGGGATTACGGCATGGCCACCCCCCTAGAGGGTGATTTCTCACTGTCTCTCTCTCTAGTGAGTGCACATACCCTATAGCAAAAAAAAAAAAAAAAAAAATAATTTCAAAAAGAA
>NW_006203772.1:922798-923240 GCF_000334495.1 Tupaia belangeri chinensis
TGCCCAATGGGGCTATAGGGCACCTGTGCTCTCCAGAAAGACAGAGAGAGACAGAGAGACAGAACACGAAAAATCATCCCCCAGAGGAGATGGCCATGCCACAATCCCTTCTCCTCCATTCTCCTCTTGGGATCTTGGACACACACGCATATGCACCTGGCGTGAGTTTAAGCCACCAGGTCCAGGACTTGAACCGCAGTCGACTACATGGAGTTCAGTGACATAGCCATTACACTAACTGCTGGTCCCAAGAGTTGTATATTAAAAGGAAAAAAAAAAAAACTATATAAAGCACAGCTTGGCTCACTTAGTAGGCATTCAACAAAATGACCCCCTACTTTACTCAGCTCACTGAAGCAGGATATCGAAACAACCCCTTCCTTCCCCTACCCTGACTTTGGGCCCTAGACCAGATGACCAAAAAGGCCTGTAGATTCTCTTT
>NW_006203772.1:923254-927507 GCF_000334495.1 Tupaia belangeri chinensis
TCTTTCCCTGAAGAGTGTCTGGGCTTGAGGTCAGGGGAAGGTAATCCGACCCTTGGCTTAAAGCAGGGAGTGACCCCCGCATTATCCTGACCTCTCCAGAGCCCATGTGGAGGATGAGCTATCTGCTACTATAGACTCGCAGAATTTCAAACCAGGTGTCTTAGATCAGACTCAACTTCTGTTTCTCTCTCTTTTTTTTAATTGATAGAGAGAAAAAGCACCCTCAATGGGGCGTGGCCACGCCACAATCCCTTCTCTGCATTTCTCAGCCTATCGAGAATTTGGGCACATATGCACATGTATTTGGTATGTGTTTTCAAGCCACTGGGGCTGGGATTTGAACCATAGTCAGCCATGTGGGATCTGACTCCCTTAACCACTAAGCCATGGGTTTGTTCCTATCAGTCTTTTATTTTTTGGCTATAGGGTGCGCACACACACGTGCCCAACGTATTTTTCTAGCTGCTGGGTTCGGGACTTGAGCTGTGTAGTTGGCCATGTGAGATCCAGCTGCCCTAACCCCCACACCACTGGCTGGCCCCCAGCTCATCTTTTGAGCATGGACACTGAGACCTGAGAGGTGGAGAGACTGGCTGTTCAAGGTCACAAAGGCTAGGGCTAGAAGCAGAACTGAACTTTAACCCAGGCTCTGGACAGCCGTCCGGGCTCGCTCCACAGCACCGGGCTGGCTAGCTCTGGGAAGGCCTCCAACTGGGAGATGAGGCTGATGCATGTGCCTGATAATTGAAACAGGAGGCGGGGGCCGCAGAGGGGCCAAGACAAAGTGAGCTATTGATTGTATCTGAATTGCAATTAAATTGATGGGCCAGGATAGCAGGTCCGGACGCCTGGCATCTTAATTAATCATCAGTGCTATCGATGGTGGCTGGGGGCCGCAAGAGGAGGGGGCCGGCTGCTGCTGGCCTCATCGATCTGCTTGTTTGAGTAAAGCACATTGATTTTGGTTCAGAGCGGTAACAATCTGGTTTTGAAATAATAAACACCAACTCCATATCAAGACGCGGGGACGGATCGATGATTTATTTAGAGCGGGCAGGGAGCCCATTTCCTGGCTTTGGCTGCGAAGGGAAAGTGACGGCGCCCATGGGGATGCCTCAAGGGGACCTGGCTGTGGGGGTGGGGCCCTACCTGCCCTTCCTGCTAAGGAAAAAAAAAAAAAAGCAGAAACCTGGCAGCTTGGAACTTCTGTCAACAAAAGCCTCGAGAGGCAGGAATGGAGCCAGCCTGTGTGGGTCCAGTCCTGCTGTGCCACTCATGCTGTGTGGCCTTGGCCATGCTACTAAACCTCTTTGGGCCTCAGTTTCCTCATCTGGGGATGATAACAGTGCCACCTCAGGAGGTTGTTGTGATGATGAAATAAGTTATGTGTAGGAAGAGTTTAGAATAGTGCCTGGTGGGACCAGTGGTTAGCGTAATGGCTATGTTGCAGAACTTCCATGTAGTCGATCGCGGTTTGAGTCCCGGACCCGGTGGCTTAAACTCACGCCGGGCGTGTGTGTGTGTGCCCAAGATCCCGAGAGGAGAATGGAGGAGAAGGGATTGCGGCATGGCCATCCCCCCTTGGGGGGGATTTCTTGCTTTCTGTCTCTCTGTCTCTCTATCTTTGTCTGTCTGGTGAGCGCACATGCCCTATAGCAAAAACCTCTCCATTAAAAAAAAAAATAGTGCCTAATATGTCATAAATGCTCTAGTGCCGGGACTCTCTCGGCAGAGCTGACCCTCATGGAACTGCGTTTCTGCCCATGTATAGAGGTCACCGTGTTTGCTCAGATTGCCGGCTCTCCACACTCTAGGGGTGTTATGATTACTCCCATGCTCTGTCCTCACTCCAGTGCATCCAAAGATCACTGTGTGATCTTTCCTGGGGATCTGCAATACTTCCGAAAGACTGAGCACCTCATTGCCCACAGCTCCATCAGCGTCTTGGGTCTGCGACTGTGGGCTGAGTGAACCCGTCCAAATTAGGGACATACGGAAGGAGGGAGCCATGTAAACAAACGCCAGGTCAAGTGGGACGTGGGGTTGAAGAGGACTGGAATAAGGTACGGGAGGAAAGAGATAGGGAACAGGCTGCGAGGTGGGGGGATGAAGAGAGATCCCACTGAGAAGACACCAGAACAAGAAGGGACCATGCCTGCCCTCCCCCACACCCTAGCCCTATGGCTACCATTTAGGAGGTAGAATTGGCAGGGCCAGCCCCGGAAGAGACCCGAGAGTCAGGAGGGAAGGAGCCCCACCTTGGCGGTACATGCGCATGGCATCCAGCAGGCGGGAGCCCCGGAGCTGGGCACGGAGCAGGGGCACATCGAGCTGCAGGAGCCCAGCCTCGCAGTGGTCTCCCGGGGGCAGGTCCAGCTCACTGCTGCTGCTGACTCGGCGGGAGGAGGCGGAGCGGGGCTCCCCGGCCCACCCCTCAGCCACAGGCAGGAAGCAGTGCACGAAATGCAGCTTCGACTTCTTGATGGTGTCAATGAGGGCATCCTGCCAATGGGAAGGGACAGCGTCCGTGGGCTCCGCTGGCCTGTGCCCAGAGGAACTGGGGCTGCTGCCAGCATCTCCACTTCTCCTGGGACAGAGGGTGCCACCACCATCAGGACCGGCTGAGCCTGGATAGCACTGCCCTCGCCAGGCCTGGGTGGCCATTTGGACAGCAGCACTGGAAAGCAGGCCCCACCAGTAGCCTTCAAGTCGCAGTGGGAGGCTGAGTGGGCACCGGATGTCTTGACCGTGCCCAGTATGCCCAGGCCTGCCTGCTGGGGGCCAGGCCCTGGGCTGCAACACTCACCACCTGCAGCTTAATCTGGATGCAGAGCGACTTCTTCTTGACAGCCGCCATGCCCGTGGTAAAGGTCTTCCGCATGCTGGTGGCCCGGCGCAGTGCTAACTGAGAGCCGCCCTCCAGGCCTGCGATGGAGCCAGACAGCACCGTGGCATTGCCTGCCCGGCCCAGGAACAGGTTGCTGATGATTTTCCTGGCCGAGGTAGGAGGGAAGGAGAGGGAGGGGATCACGTGAACAGGGCAGTAGAGGCTGTGCCTCCTGCCAGCTCCTAGGGCACCAACACTCCCGATGGTGTGGCGGCCGGAGCCTGAGATAGCTGGGCTGGGGCTGCGTGGCTTGCTCCCTCCAGAGACACGGCAAACTTCCAAACCATTAGGAGAGAAAACTGGATATGGCAGAGCCAAGGGCTAGGCAGAGGGGGTGACCCTTTCTTCTCACTCCCCAGTGGGGGCAGGGGATTGACGGGGATCCGGTGCAGCAGGAGAGATTGGAGTTCCGTGTCTTCTGACGTGTGATATCATTTAACCGCCATTATGCCTCCTCCACTAGAAGGATTTGTTTCGTTCACGGCTGCCTGCTAAGCACCTAAAAGTTCCTGTCACAGAGCAGATGCCCAATAAGCATCTACTGAATAAATGAGTGGGTGATACGGCTGATAGGACTGGGGGCTTTCCAAGGCTACTCTTGCCTTCTTTGAAGAAAGTGGGGTGTACTTGCAGGCTCCCCAACCCTCTCTTTGTCCTCTCTCCCCGGGGGCCACCCCACAGCCTCTCAGGAAGTGGAGGCTGTTGACCGTGCCAGTGAGGGAGGCTCTGAGATACCGCTGGGGCAGGGAGCCCAGAAAACAGTTCCAGGCTAGGATGTGGGCAGAGGGGCCAGGCTCTCACTTCTGGGAGTCCTGCAGGAGCCGGGGGGCGTGCTGGGTGGCGGGGTTCTGCTTGGTGTAGCTCAGCCAGCCGGCCACGTTGTACTCCACCCAGTTGGTGTTGTGGCTGTGGCCCAGGAGAAAATGGTGTGGTTTGCTGCTGCGCAGAAGGGGGCTTTGGCCTGGGGGTGGGAGAAGCCAGGTGCAGATCGTTAGGGCAGACACAAAGCCTGGGGACTCAGGCCCCCAGTGGTGCCACTGGGACCCCTAGAGGCGGGCGCTCTGGACCGGAAGCAGAGGAGCTACCCTCTGGGATGTCCACCTACCTTTTTTGTCACCCTCCTGGGGTCCATAATAGGAGAAAAGGCGCTCTAGGAGGGTGTCTTCTGTGGCCCCTGGCACCAGCGCCTCTTCTTCCAACAGCCACAGAAGGCCTCTTGCCTCATCCGTGCGGGCCAGTGAGCGCACCTGTGCGGAAGGAAGTCCTACCTTGTCACATGCAGCTCTGGCCCCAACCACACACTACACACACGCTGCGGCACCTGCCGTTCACGGCTGACCCCCTGGGGGGGAGATGAGCAGTGCAG
>NW_006203772.1:928173-932999 GCF_000334495.1 Tupaia belangeri chinensis
GGGAAAGAGGGGCCCAGAGAGAGAGAGCAGAGAGCAGCCCACAGCAAAATGTTGATTCCTAGGATGTGGGTCCAAAGTTGTGGGAGACTGAAGGCTTCTGAGACCTCGAGCCTCCATCCTTGGACACTCAGAGATCAGCAGGTGAGTCATAGGCTGCTCTCCCTCCCTGCAGACTAAGGGGGATGGCGTCTGTAAGGTCCCGAGCACGAGGCAAGTCTCTGAGGGGGCTCTCGCTCATGAAGGCTCAGGGATCAGCACCGGTGCCTGAGCAAAAGGCTCAGAAAGGGCGCAGGTCGCTGGAGGTGACATCACTGCCAGGTATAAGGCAAGGTGACTTAATGGCTGTGGCCATGGGGACAGGACCAAGCTGGAGAGCAGAGGGAACAGTCGCCACTCACAATCACCCAGGCATCAGCAGTCCTGAGAGGGCACTGGCCCAGTACCGATGGGCTTTCAAGAGATGGTGGGAACACGTTCTGATTGCAAGGCTCCATGAAGGCCAGACAAACCATGGCCACAGCTGGCCCGAAGAGCCCTTTCCTATGGGATTCCCATGTTCCCCTTGGGCAGGACGGACTGGAGGACAGGAGCAGTGAGGAGAGCACTATTTGCCTTCCCCTGGACCCCAAAGCTGCCCAAGGGAGCTGGTGCGATTACCAGGAGGCAGCAGAGTGTGGCAGAGGACCCCTAGGGGCTGCAGCTGAGAGGCAGGAGTGCCCAGTGAAGCCATCGGCTGAGAGTGGCAGGCTGGGCACTGATGGGCCCCGTCCCCAGAGGTGCAGCTGCCCAGTGCTGGGGCCCATCTAATAGAGGAGACCAGAGAAGGGAAAGGACGGCAAGCCCCATCCGAATACTAACTGACCCAGGGCTGCTCTGTGGTCACGCAGTGACTCCCCTTTATCTGCTGGGAACAGCAACAGCTCTCCAGGGAGGTCACTACGGGAGCCCAGGTGTCAGGAAAAGAAAACCCAACCTCCCTGGGGAGATGCGGTATCTGGGTACTTAAAGCATTTGTCCCCGGGGGATACTTCATCTCCCTGGGGCCCGCCCACTTGTGCAAGCCAAGCAGGGCCTTAGGCAGGGAAGAGGGAGGCAGGAATGGAAGCAGAGGAGACCAGCATTTCAGCAGGGATGCCTGTTCTCACCAAGGTCCTTGTGCAACTGCCCTGAAGACAGCCACCAAATGCCAAGTGCTCACCAGGCTGGCCAGCCTCAGGCACCTAGGTACCAGATGTTAGTGCAAAGACGACAAAGCCCACCCCCTATGTTAAGGGGGAGAGCTCAGGTCCGTGACAGCTCCCCAGAGGGCGTTTCAGAGCTTTCGCTGTCTCCCTGTTTGAGCGGGGTGATGCTGCCTCTCCACCCCGCTCTGCTAGGCTTCACAGTCCTCTCCTTGGGGACAATGGGAGGGAGTGACTATGATCTCTGGGTCCAGGCACTCTCCACCTTGGAGGAGACACCAGGGCTCCTGCAGACACACTGGGAGCTCAGCTAGGCATTGAGCCTCAGCTGGTCAGACAGAAGGTGCTCCTGCCTGGCTAGGCACCGAGGACTGTGGTTGCCCGCTGCACCAGAGCAGAAGAAAGTGTCCCCTTCCACAGCCGAGGGGCATAGCTGCAGGCTGTGAGGTGCCAGATGGGCCTTACAGCTGCCAGGCCCTCCCTAGGCCCACAGCAGCACGCTTAGCAGCAGCACAGATGGAGAGGGCTCCATCGAAGGATGAGGAGAGCAAAGGCCGGCCAGACCCTCGCTGTGATTCCTACCAGGGACTGGTGCGAGGTCTGATCCACCACGGCCACCGAGTCATCTGTGGTCGGCTCCAAGTCATCAAACGCCAGCTCGATGTTCTCCTAGGAAGAAGGCAGAGCAGTACTGAGCATAGGGCCACTGGTGGGGGCGTAGCTCTGGGAGCAGGCTGGGAGGGGACTCTGGAGTCTGCAAGTCCAATCTCCTGTCCCCTGCAGGAGTTCCCCTCCTGCATCTCAAATGACAAACTGCTTCTTCTATACTAACCTAAAGCCATGTTGTTCTGTTATTCGCATCAGTTGATTAGGCAATGCAGAATAAGCCTACTCTCAATTTCACACAATCATCCTTGAAACACTTGAAGACAACTGTCATTTTCCTCCTGAATCATCTCTCAGCCAAGATAAATATCCATCCCAGTTTGCCCAATTCGCCTCCATGTAAGGTTGGCTTTCTAGATCTCATCCCATCCAGGACACCCTTTTATAGCGGGGCCCTTACTGATCAGGAGACACGGAGATGGGGAAGGCCGGGCCCAGACACGTGGAGGCAGGAACAGTACTGCGGCAGTTCACGGGGTGTGAGGGCAGGGAGGGGCTTCCGGGACTTACTGCACCTTCTATATCTTGGAGAGCAAATCTCTACAGAATAAGACGTAGGCCAGGCCAAAGGCCATGGGGTTGGAAAAGGCTCCTCCTCCAGAGAATACAGGAAGATAGGAAAGGGGGAGTGAAGAGCTGGGACAGGAGCAGCCAGCAGGCATGGTGGTGCCTCCCCGCATCCCTGGAAGTGCCCAGGCTTCAGGGAGGTTGGGTGGGGCCCAGGCAGGGCAGGTGGTGGGCTACCTCCTTGTATCTTTCCAGCTCCTGCACAAAGGTACGCTCATGGAAGAGCCTCTGCAGCCGGTCTTGAGCGTAGTTGTGGCATAGCTCCTCAAAGGAGGCCCCGCGGGCAGAGCCACCCTGCTCTGGGTTCTGGAAGCCTGGAGTGTCCACAATCATCATGGAGCAGAGCGAGTGCTGGCTGGACTTCAGAGCCCTTCAGAGGGAGAGCCTGGGTCAAAGCTGGCCAGGACAATAGCACAGAGCAGGTCCTACCAGCCTGTCCCTGGCATCCAGGCAGCCCCGCCCTGCCCCAAGCCAAATCCCCATCCCTGTCCAGGTGCCAGGACGTTGGCAGGGAGGCTGCACCTGGGCTTGCTGACAGCCCTGGGACAGTGAGCCCCCTGCTGGTGGAGGGCAGCACTGCCTCATCCCAGGCACAGGCACAAACATCAACTCCTCCTTGGCCTGAACAGAAAGCAGGGAGTCCCTGAGTCCTGCCTGGAACGCACCTGTTCATCAGGAAGACGAGCAGGGTAAAGAGCTCGCTGTAGAGGCCAGCCGCCATGCCTTCCAGGCACTCCAGCGCACTCAGTTTGGGGCCTGTGAAACGAGAGGTCAGCTCTATCTGCTGCTCTGTGGGACGCCCCACCTACGGGAGGTCCTGCCAGCTGGTGGGAGCATCTATGCACTCCAGCAGCCCCCTCCTCCCCAGAGATGGCAACAAGCCCTGGATGAGACCTTCCACCCACACCCACCAGCCAAGGGGTAAAGAGTACCTGTGCCATCTCCCAGGCCGCTCTCCTCGGGGCCCTGGCGGAAGGAGGTGGAGCGCTGCAGAGTGCCTCCCTTGTGCTGGTGCTTGAAGATGGCCGAGGACAGCTCCTCCAGGCTGCAGCCCAGCAGGTATGCAGCCTTCTGGGCCCACTCGTGGCGAGCAAACTGCTTGCGCCCAGCTGTGGGGGGAAATAGGGATCTGGCATCTTGTGTCCTTCTCCTTCACAGAGGTGACTGCTGTGCCCTCGCTCCCTTGCTCCCATAGGACTGGGGAGCAGGCATCTTCTGGAGGAAGAAAGCAGCCCTGATGACACCAGGTGGGTTTCAGGCAGAACAGGGGCAGCTGGCAGCAGCCAGCGAGCGCTTCCATGTCCCTTGGTGAAGGGGAGAATGAACAGGTCTGGGAACAGGAGGTAACTCCACGTGCTGCCACCAGAGGGCATCCGATCAGCTGCAAAAATTTCCAATTGGAGGGCTTGGCTCCTGGGGAAGCCAGCTTGGGGACAGCTGAACCAGCCCATGTATGATGACACAGGAGCCACTTGTACCAGAGGAGGACTTGCACCTCCCCCTTCTCTGGATGCATTAGGATGCTCCCTTCTATCCCCCAGGCGGCTGCCAAGGGAGATCAGAAACACCCGCCATGGCCCAACAGTGGGGAGCAAAAAAAGCCGCAGGGGAAAGGGAACAGCCCACACAGACATATGCGGCTCAGCCAACATGTGTCTAATCACGGCAATTAGGGAAAGCTAACGAGAAACAAGGTTTTACCTTCAGCAGCTTCTGTAAGGCAAAGGACCAGCATGCAGCATGCAAAGAAAAAGAGTGTGTTAGCAAACAGTCATCAACTGAGCCCGCAGGGCCGCGGGAAGGGGCCAGGGCGGGGCCTAGGAGGATGAGCAGGCGAGAAAACACGGGCGCGTCTAGTCCCAGGGACGCAACACACACGCTCACGCGTCTCAGAGGAGTAAGTCTGTAGAAGCGATCACGCTGGCACGCACACAGAGACCCGCAAAGACATTCTCTCTCTCTTTCTCTCACACACCCGCAACCCCAGAGCCCTGGAAAATATTGGAAGCCCTCAGAAGGTGTCAGCGACTGTTCAAATACATGGCCCGTCTGTTGACACTCCCAGAGCCCTCTACCTGGCCACCTGGAGTCAGAGCTGAAGAGGGCCTGTGGGTGCCTAGACTAGTCACCTCCTCAGAATAGAAGAATCCCCTATAGCCACAGCCACACACCCCCGCCCTCCCGCAGTCTGGAGACTTCTCTAACCTGGAGCCTGATTCCTCTTTGGCAGGGATGCCACCTGCTGGGATCACAGAGGAGCCTAACACCCAGACACCTGTTCCTCCGTGCACCCAACACCCACCACCCACCAGAGCTTTCTCACTACTCAAGAGCAGCCTGGGCCCTGCGCATCCCAAAGGACGATGAAGCCAAACCTTGGGGAGCTGTTCAGACCCCTCATCCCCTTTCCCT
>NW_006203772.1:933247-964870 GCF_000334495.1 Tupaia belangeri chinensis
TACATGGGAGGAGAAAGGGGTAGAGAGGTACTCGAATTGCCAGGCCAGCCCCAGCCATTCACAAGCCCCCAAGCACCAGTGCTGAAGCTGCAGCCCATTCATTGCCACGGTGCCTGCTGCCCCCTCGTGGCCTCCACCTTGACGTGCAAGAGGAAGAGACAGCCAAAAACCAGTGGAGCCTGGGGTGGGGGAAACTGGCCTCAGGGAGCCCAGGGCAGCAAGCCCGTTCTGCACCATCTAAGCCTCACAGAGCATCCTGAGAGGTCCCAGTATTTGGATGCGAAACAGAAGCAGCTATTCCTGGGACTCAGAGAAGCCCCACAGCCAGCAGGCTCCCCTTCTGCCCTCACCCTCGGGCTTCCCTTTGGACCAGTCCCCTCCATTGTGGTAGACCAAGCCCAGCCCCCAGAGAGACCCCAGGATAAGCACCAAGACCAGGGGAGATGGCCCCTATGCCCCAGCGTGGGGCCAAGGTCAGTTACCCTCTTGCTCCTCGGGGGCCTCTGTCAGGAAGGGAACAAGAAGGAGAGTTATTCCAGGGGCCTGGGAGTTTGTGCACTTCTCGCCCCTCGGGCTCCGAACCCCTAGTTCTCCCTGCTCCTTGGTGTCCCCAGTCACTGCCAGCTAAGTCCTGGCCTCAGGCATCAGCGGCTGACTATGCGGCCTTCTGCTCTGAGGCGGGGAGGACTGAGAGGCTGAGTGTGCTGAGCGAGAACAAACGGGGTGGGACAGGGCCCTGTGACCTCTCCCAAGTGACAAGTCAGGCTGCGGGACCCACTGCAGGTTACCTTTGGTGGCTCCTGCAGCCCCCAGGTGGTAGATGGCAGCCAGGATGAGCCAGCAGGCCTTCTGTTCATCCGGGGAGATGCCCAGCACCTTCATGGCTGCCTGCAGCTTACTGAACTGCTGGGCCGCCTTCTGCTTCTCCTCGGGCTGAGGGATACAGGGGCACGTGGACATGGACCTCCCAGAATGCCCTTGTGCTGCCGCGCCCTCGGGGAGCTGGGTTCCTGCTATTCTACCCCCACAGGGCACCACAGGCCAGCTGAGGCGTCTCCTACCCCAACCCCAGGGCTGCCCGCCCGGCCCCCACAGGCCCCTCACCTTAGCCAGTGGCACAATCCCAAACACGCTGTTCTCTGCTAAGTGGTTCAAGTGGAGCTCTGTCCTAGGGGCACACGAGGCATCAGCGCAGCGCCTGTTCCCCACGCCATCCCCCTCCCAGGGCACAGACTCGGCCTCCGGACTCAGAGTGTCTGCTTCACCTACTGCACGGCCAGTGGCTGCCGCCCCTCCTCACGGGACTGGGTGCCTGATAACAGCACCAGCCTCCCTAGCACAGGTCGCCAGAGATGGCCTGGTAAAATGGTCCAGCCAGGCCCCTGGAAGGAGCAGGGGACCAACGTGAAGGGTGAGTCCAGCCAGGACAGACTGTCCTCAGCTCCCAGGAGAGCTGAAGGGGAGGACGGCCTGCACGGCCTTATTTACCCCACTTCCGTGAACAGACAGCAAGCCTGAAGGTCTAACACAAAGAGCATGGCAGAGGCGCCAGCCTGGGACAGGGAGGGCCCGCTCAGAGGGCCTGTGAAAGGTGGGGCTTTGGGTCCCGCGTGGACTCCCCGCCCACCGGCTGTGCGAATGCAGGCTGGTCACTAGCCCCAGTGAGCTGTCCTCTCCAGACCGGGCTTCATGGGAACAGAGATCTGCTCAGCCCAGGAACCCTGAGGGCTGGTGTGTCCCTCCCACCCAGCAAGGCAACAGTACCGGGGCCGGGAGATACTGACAGGGACAGCCGGGGCCGTGTCTTGTTCATCGCGCTGTCAGAGCCTCGCACACAGCAGGCACGCCGGGTGCCTTTATCAAGGGGACCGGAGTCCAGAGCACTCTCAGTGCACCCTCTGCCCCGTCTCACCTGAGAGTGCTGTCCCCACAGGCCAGCAGGTAGTAGAAGATGTTGAACGTGGCCTCACCGGCTGGGCGTCGAGCCACGCGCAGCTTCTCCAGAAGCATTGTCTGTGGTACAGGATGGAGGAGTGGGGGTGGGGGTGCCTGGTCAAGTTTCTCCTATCCAAGCCAGAAAGAAGTCAGCCCATGATTCCCCAGGCCCTGGGAACAGCGGCTGCATCTGATCCCAAGGTGCAAAGTCAGAGGTCAGATCAGCTCAGGGTCAAAGAGGAAGGTGGGCTCAGCTCCTGGAGAGGGCCCTGCCGCCTGCCCAGTCACCAGTACCAGCCTTCCGGGGAGATGGAAGCTTGTGCTGAGCTATTTAGCTTGGGAGAGAAGCAGCCTTGGGTGGCCTCACTCCCTGGCAAGCCAGTCCTCTGCTGGGTGAAATCAGCCTAGGAGAAGCCCCTGAGCTTGCATCTAGAGAGTGGGCACTCAGCTGGGGCTGCAGCCAAAGGGTGGGGACAGCCCTGGGACTGCAGGAGGAGGCAGAAAGCATAGCCAGGCCTCATCCAGGGCAGGAAGCAAGGAGGACAGAATGGCAAAGCCTCCAAGTGGGGCAGGCCCATTTTCTTGGGGCAGAATCCAGGAGGACGAGCCACGAGAGAGAGCCTGATAGCTAGGACCTAAAATGAGGTGCCCATCTCCCACTGCCCAGGGCCCCCTCACCTGAATGGAGGCTGAGGCCACCTGGCCAGCTTGGTCGAAGTCCAAGGAGAGGATCTGGGAGAAGCGGGTGGCATTGCCGTTCATGATGGTGGGGCTGTTCCCAAAGGCTTCTAGGACGGTGTACAGAGCCTGCCATTTCTCCACTGCAAACACAGGCCCTGCACGTCAGGGAGCCAGCGAGGGGCAGCGTACCCCAGCCGTAGGCTCCAGAGGCCCCGGCAAACCCAGAGGCCCAGCCCATGCCTAGTCCCCTGTGGCCTGAAGGTTTAGGGCCACTCAGTCCAGGAGTGCCCAGGGCCAGAGGGGATCTGAGGGATGAAGAGGCCAGGAGAAAAAGAGCTGGTACAAGGGGGGTTCCCTCACACCTCCTTCCCCAGCTCTTGGTCTCCTAGCTGTCCCCGCCTCACCTGAAAACACCTTGTTCCCACTGGTGCCCGCGATGGTGGCCAGGTACTGCACCAGATGCTGGCAGCTGGTGGTCTTGCCACTGCCACTGCCACCCAGGAGGATGATGGACTGGTCCTGCCGGCTCATCAGCATTGCCCTGTACGCGGTCTGGGCCACTGCGTAGATGTGAGGTGCCATGTCTTCCCGCCGACACCCCTTGAACATGTGCATTACCTTGGATGGGAAAGCAATGGAGGGGAAGGGGTTGGCTCTGAGCCGGACTTGTCCAGACCCCCTTCCCCAAGGTCCCTGTCTTCCTGGATTTCCATTCCAGGGATGCCCAGAGGTCGCACATGGAAGTGCAGACACTAGCCAAGTCCTGGGTTCCACTCAAGGTTGCAGGGAGGGTTCTCTGTCCCCCCATCCCTTGAAATGATTCCTCTTCCTAAGGTCAACTGTGAGAGGAGCCCAGTGGGCTGCAGAGGGGAAGGACAGAGAGCCAGGGAAGAGGGGTGGCTGATGAGGGGGTGGCTCCCCGAGTCCACGCGGTAGCAGAGGGTGCTGCACCTTCTCAGAGTACACAGCGGGTGCCACCCGGGGGCTGAGGACCAGCAGGCTGGGGCCAGCATATGTGTGTAGCAGGCTGGCGCCGTAGCGCTGGCGCAGTGTGTGCAGGACGCTGGACTCATTGAGGTACACCAGCGAGGCCAGGTCTTCCAGACGATCACAGGAAGGAGCGTTAGCCTGAGTGAGAGGACAGGCAGGCGGACACTGAAGATGCACACCCTGCCTCTGCTGCCAGAGGACAGGCCTGCCCTGCTCAGCCCGCTCTTCCTGGATTTCCATTCCAGGGATGCCCAGAGGTCGCACATGGAAGTGCAGACACTAGCCAAGTCCTGGGTTCCACTCAAGGTTGCAGGAAGGGTTCTCTGTCCCCCATCCCTTGAAATGATTCCTCTTCCTAAGGTCAACTGTGAGAGGAGCCCAGTGGGCTGCAGAGGGGAAGGACAGAGAGCCAGGGAAGAGGGGTGGCTGATGAGGGGGTGGCTCCCCGAGTCCCCGCGGTAGCAGAGGGTGCTGCACCTTCTCAGAGTACACAGCGGGTGCCCCCCGGGGGCTGAGGACCAGCAGGCTGGGGCCAGCATATGTGTGTAGCAGGCTGGCGCCGTAGCGCTGGCGCAGTGTGTGCAGGACGCTGGACTCATTGAGGTACACCAGCGAGGCCAGGTCTTCCAGACGATCACAGGAGGGAGCGTTAGCCTGAGTGAGAGGACAGGCAGGCGGACACTGAAGATGCACACCCTGCCTCCGCTGCCAGAGGACAGGCCTGCCCTGCTCAGCCCGCCACCCAGGTGCTCTGCTGGCCTCCCGCAAACCTTCTCTACGTCATCCTCGTCCACATCCAGGATGGCTCCGTCATGGTCTAGCTTCACGCGCACCTTCCCCTCGGGTAAGCGGAGCTCCTCTGATCTGAGCTGACTGGCTGCAGGGCAGGGACACGCAGATGGACATGGGCCTGGGAAGACTTTGCTACCCTGTTTGGGCCCGTCACAGTCCTGCCTCAGCCCTCCAATCACAGGCTCTGCTGGCTCGCCACCTGGCCCCCACCAGACCCAGGAGGCACCCCACTGCCCAGCCTGAGACCGGAGCCCCAGATACGCGCACCCCGACCTCCCGAGACTCACCCAGCGAGAAGCCATCCTTATGGACCAGCCACACCTTCTCTGTCTCATACCAGGCCTCCTCGGCTGCAATCTGCTCTTCTGTCTTCGCCTGTCAGAGGGTGGGAGGAACAGAGTCAGGCCCTGCTCTGGAAGATGCCACAGCAAGGGCTGCAGGAGAGAGGTTGCGAGTGAGGGGAAGGGCTTCAGGGTGAGCCACCGGGCACAGGGACAGTTGGGTGGCAGACACAGAATGCAGGAACGTCAGAGGTGTCAGGGGAATAGGGTGAGGAAGCCAGGAGTATGGTGGTTCTGAGGAGCCCTGAGGAAAAGGACAGAGAGACCAGGGCCATCCCAGCATGGAGGGTCTGGAGGGACAGAGACATGGGAGCACACGTCCAGGAAAGCACACCCCGGACTCTCCCTCTAGCTGCTCTCTGCCCCTTCCTCCCTGTAGGACCCATATCCTGAGCCCAAGCTCCTTTGCCCTGGCCACAGCAACAGGAACCTGTCATACCCAGCTTCTCCTTTCAGCCAAATGACAGCCCCCTTCACCTGGCTGGGGAAGGCATTTCCTCTCGACCAAGAAGTGTTGACCTAGGACTCCATAGTGTACAATGAGGCTGGCCTCAGCCCTGGCTTTCTCCTCCAGAGGACATGCACCTGGGCAGAGGGACAGTGCCCGGGGACACATGCCGACTTCTCCACTCCTCCTCTATGTCATGGTCAGAGAAGGGTTGCACAAACCTAGTGTGTGCCACTCAAGGGCACAGGGCAGCGTGGCCAGAGGTATGGGGCAGGGACAGCCCTGCTCTGTCAAACAAGAGACTCCTGTGCCACTCGGACGGGCACGTAAAGGGGTGAGAGTCACAGAGGCCCCAGCTGGCCACCAATCAGAAATAAGCACCACAGGCTCTGTCAGGGCATGGGGCTATCAAGCCTGGCACCCCAAAGGAGAATGCAGGAGGGGCCCCAGCTCTCACAGCCTATCATGCTCCGTTTGTCATGTGGAGCAAGGTCATTCGGAGGCTCCTGGTGGGAGGTTGCTCACCCCGGAGTCATGGGCCAACCCTCAGGGTCCCCACTCTCAAGGATCCCAGATGTGAGGTACAATTAGGATCTGAGAATTCCACCCATGGTGTCTTCTCACGAGACCTGAGGCTCGGGCACAGACACTGCTTTGTGATGGTGACCCCCAGGCAAGGGATCAGGAAAGGAAAAGAGAACATAATGCATATTTTGGAGTTGGCAGGTAGTGTGGTAGTGAAGGCACTGGACTCCCACATGGCAAACTGCAGTTCGAGTCCTGGACCTGGTGACTTGCTTTGTCACTTTCCCTTTCTCTCTCTCTCTTGCTCACTTCTGGTCAAATTTAAAATAATAATAATGAATAAAATAAATAATTCTTTTTTAAAAAGTGCATATTTTAACATAATCTTTAGAGGTGAATGAAAAAAGATCTGAGGCCAGCAGGTGGCATGGTGGTTAAAGCACTGGATTCCCACATGGCTGACTGTATAGTTCAAGTCCTAGACCCAAAGGCTTGAAAATCACAACAAATAAATAGATAAATAAATAAATGTTTAAAAAAAGAAGAAAGAAAAGGAGATCTAGGGTCTACCCCAGGCTGGACTGTGGCTTCAGAGAAACTTCTTCCATGAGCTATGGATTACTTTTTCTAGCTTGAGACAGGGCTCCATCAGTGACCCCTGGTCTCCGGGTCTCACAGACCTACTTCCTTTTTCTTCCCCCTAAAAAAAGAATTACTTATTTAATTAATTCCATTTTGTTTGTTTTGTTTTTCTTGTTTGTTTAATTTGACCAGATAGAGACAGAGAGAGGAAGGGACAGCGAGAAAGCAAACCGCCAGGTCTGGGACTTGAACCACAGTCGGCCATGTGGGAATCCTGCACCTTTAACTACCATGCCACTTGCTGGCCCCAAGGACTATTTCCTTTAAATAAGATGATCACTATGGGGCCACAAATGCTTTGATTTGTTAAGGGAGGACATTACAAAAGTTTGGTTGTTTACACTTAAAGAACTGTTACTTAATAAAAAATATCATTATAATGTTTTTTTCATTTTTAAAAGCATGTGAGGCAGGTAAAAAATTTATCTTTTTTATAACTATTTTTAAAAATATTTGTTATTATCATTTTTTAATTTGCTATAGGGCACGTGCACTCACCAGAGAGATTGAGAGGGGAAAATGAGAAAGCAAGCCACCCAGTCTGGGACTTGAACTGTGGTTATCTGTGTGGGAGTCCAGTGCCTTAACCACCATGCCACCTGTTGGCCCCTGAGACCTTTGTCTTGAATGGGCATTTTCTGCAGGCCAGGTATTTAGGGACTAATAAAGAAGATGACATTCTAGGGTCATCTATAACTCACTCCTTTAGTGCTAATCTGCAATGAGGTTCTCATATCGGCCAGGAGGTGGAGACAAAGAATGAAGACTGAGATCGTCTGGGCTGCGGACTTGGGATGGGGCCAGGGTAGAGATCTAGCCACTTCCCTTTCTCTACCCAGAGTGAGCAGAGCTGAAACCTAGAACTCCACCAGGCCCTCGGGGTCCTGGCTGAGAACCAAGGGCCACGGAGGCCAAACCTGCACAGTGACACTCGGCCCAGATGTGCCCCAAGGGCCTGGCACGGAGCTATACACCTCAGGCTCCTGGCATGGCCTCCCCGGGACCCCCCCAGACACAGGGTGGGAGCCTGAAGGGGAAGGAGGCCTTACACTCCAGCAGGAGGCCCGAGCACAGACGCCAGCCCAGGTACAGGCCAGGGGCGGTGGGTGGTCCCCGGAGGAAGTGGAGGGCTCCTGAGTGGAGCAGGAGCACCCTACCTGGCTGTGGGCAGGAGAGGCGGCCTCAGGGTCCAGCTGCCAGCAGCAAGCAAAGAGAGAGAGAGAAGAGGGTGACGGACAAGCAGACCATTGGCATGTGCCCTCCAGCACTCACCCCTGGGCCTGGTGGGCCAGCACCCTCTGGCTGCCCCAGGTACAGGTGCTCAGTGCCGGGGAACTGTCCTGGCCAGGTAATGTGCACGCTCCCAGGGCGAGGCCGGACCAGGAAGGGGCAGAGACACTTGTTACCCTCAGACTTGGACCCGTGGCCTGGCAGGAGTCTGCCACTCTGCCTCTAGCCACAGTCTTGCCTGAGTAGGTCATCCGGTCCACTCTGAATGAGGCTCCCTCTTCTGTGTGTCCAGCAGGCCAGCTCACCACACCCATGGCCTGGGCCCCCAGGAGCCTCCTGACTTATCTCCAAGGCATCACTTAGCCTAGCTCCTCTGTCACCACTGACACCAGCAGAGTTGTCTCTTGCCTCCAAACACATCCCCATGCCAAGGCTGTCTTTCAGAGCTGTCACCTTTTACAGGACAAGGCCACCAACAGCCCCAAGTCTAGGACTGCTCCCTCAAACCCCAGTCTACCTCTGTCCTAATCCCACCTCTCCCAGGTACACTGACCCATGGCGAGCAGAGATATGTCCCCACCCAGACCCGCCTGGGGCCACCTGCCAACCGCCCAAGAGCCAAAGTGTGGGCCCAGCCTGTGGCCAGTCTTGACCTCTGTCTTTGGCTGGTTATTCAAAGGCAAAAACCTTTCTGGGAAGAGGGGGATCGGCCATGGGCTGGTCGTTGCCTGTTAGAAATGGGCTGGGAGTCAATAGCACCCCCACACACACCCAGGTCTGAAGAGCCAGGCAGTAAAATTGGGGGTGTCAGCTCCATGCCTTGCCACCCAGCAGGTTCTGCAGTGAGATGCATCCTCAAGGCAGGAGGATGAGGCCAGAGAGGGGGACTGGATCCCCAGCCAAGAGAGGCCTGTCCGAAGTGCACAGGGCTCTAGGTTCTGAGATACAACCATCTGCAGAGCCTGTCCCTCGTCTCCCCCATGGGAGGCCAGTGTGAGGGCCCACGGGCCACCCCGGCCAACACTCCTCCTCCTCACACAGACACACACACGTGTGCATGCGCCAACCACCAGCCTCAGCAAGAGGAAGGCCAAGGACTGGGGCCCACATGGGAGAGGGGGCATTACAGAAGCTGTGAAGATCCTCTCAAGCCGCTGGTGGGCCTCTTCCGCAGGGGTCAGCTGGACCTCAGGGGCAGCTCCTGCCTAAAGGTTAAACTGCTATCAGTCCTGGCCCAGGAACTGTGGGGTACAGCATGCAAAGCCCCCAGCCAGGAAGCCACTGGGACCCGTGAGGAAGAGTTGAGCAGACAAGTCAGGCGCCAATCTGAGTTTCTAAACAATCAGATGAGGAATAAAAGCAGATACCTGGGGGTCCTGGGGTTATGTCTCCCACTGTTCTAACCTTGAGCCCAGCGGTCTGTTAACCTATTTGCCCTGGCTCCTGGCCCAGACCCAGGTGATGGGGAATAACTCCAGGTCAGGGCATGTCAGCCCCCAGCAGTGCCCTAGTGCAAGGAGGGGCCCTGGGGCCAGAGCGGAAGGTGACAGGCCAGGAGCAGGGCTACTCAGAGGTCCTCCTGAGGGACTGAGGTTCACTCGGGCCAAAATGCCCTGCCAGGTGCTGCCTGGGTGCCAGGAACGGGCTCTTCCTTGCGTCACAGAGTGGGCCAGGGCAGGCGGGTAAAGCTGCTGCTGGCGTTTCTAATTGCTTCCGTGCCCAGGAAGAGCAGGGAGCAAGGCGGGCTCTCGGGGCTCTGGATCCCAGGCTGTGCCCCGGCTTTCTGACCCCTTTCCTTCTAGTCAAGAGGAGCCTGCAGAGCACAGGGAGGCAGGGGTGGCACCCTCCGAGGTCTCAGCAGGGTCCACAAAATGGGGACGCTTGAAGGGAACTGTCCCAACTCAAGGCTCAGCCACGCAGGGGAAGGGTCTGGACTGACCGTCTTTGGCCCTCCTCAAGCCTCCCAGCCTCCTGCCCCAGCCAGAGAGTACTCTCTGGGAAAATAGGGCCATCCCTGCACCTAAAGAGGCCCACTATGACCATATGCCACCAGGCACTGCTGCTCTAGAGTCCTGAGGCTAGAGGGGACAGGCCAGCCAGGCCTGAGGAGGGCAGTGATGACCTTAATAAAGATGTCGCCAGCATCGCTATCATCACTACTCCGTATGGCACTCATCGTGCCAGGGGCCAGGCTTGGAGCATAACCTGGATCACTTCTAATCTTCACAGCAACCCATCAAAGCAACTAGTATCCCTTAGTTTTAAATTCCCAAATCCAACAGACTCTCAGACCACCCCGTGGCGATCCTTCTACCAGGGCCTCCTGAGCTGGGATCGCAGGTACACCCCAGCATGCCTGGCCTTCAGGCTGGACAGGAATGGCACCCGGGCCTCCCATGTAGTCCCAGACCCTAGAGGTAGAATCTTAGCAGCACACACCACTGCAGCTGGGCCTAAAGGGTTTCTTCTTAATTATTGGGCTGGGTAAAACCCGTTTATCTTCTATCCCCCTGCAGTGCGAACATGTATAGGATTTTGCTTTGGAAATACTCATGTGTTTGTTACAGGTTGCCATTCATTATGTTTATTGTATGACATTCTAAAATATAAAAATGACTTACTTCTAAAATGCTCTGGCCCCAAGGGCTTCAGAGACAGGATTAGGGGCCTGCACTATCTCCCCTTGAGAGATGGATGCACTAAGGTGGGACCTCACTTAGGTCCCGCAGGGGTGGTGGCGAGGGATGCAAGCGCAGCAGACCCAACCCGAGAAAACATTCTTCGTGCTTAGCACTGATTGGTTCAGACTTTCTTGATTTGGGGGGCCTGGGCCTCAAACTGGTACAGTGTAGTAGGGGGCCAGGCCAGGCTGCATGCTGGTTAGTGGCTCTCAGCCCAGTGGCCAGGCCAGGGCCCAGGCCACCACAGGTTCTGGTACTCAGTTGGGAAAGCCATGCAGCCCTGCTAGTCTGGGGCACGTGACCCTGGGCCTGGCCTCTCAGTCATGCAGGGTTCGGGGTGGCTTGCAAAAGGCTGCAGCGGGAGGGCCTGGCCCCCGAACGAGAGTGGTGAGGGGCATGGGAGGTTAGTGACACACTCGGGTACCTCCTGCTGCACGCCAGGGGCTGGGGACTTGGACTGCTGCTCTCCGGCGAGGTTCAACTTCGGGCCAACAGAGCCTGGGCCCGCAGACTCTTCTGGTGGGGCTGGAGAACACTGCTTGTGTGGGCTTTCGGGCTTGGCTGGGGATCCTGATTTCTCTGGGGAGTCTCCCATCCCTGGGGAGCCTGGCTTCCCCAAGGAGCCTGGCTCCTGGCTGGAGGGCTTTTCCGCCTTCACAGGAGACTGCTTACCGCGGGGCTTGTGGTCCTTGCCTCTGCCCCGCGACATGAGGCTCCGCAAGCCCACGGACAGGTCATCCTTGGCTGCCTCCTTCTTTGCTTCAGGCTTAGGTGGAGCAGGGGGAGGTGGAGGGGGTGGTGGTGGTTTGGGACCACAGGCTGCCTTTTCTCCCTTCTTGCCCCGAGCCGGGTGCTCAGGGGACTTGATCCCTCTGCCTGGAGGTTCCTTGGCACTCCCAGGCTCCTCACCAGGCAGCACTTTGCTCACCACCTTCCTCACTGCATTCGCCACCCGCTTCCGGGACAGGCCCTGGGCCTCCTCACTTGGGCCTTCTGCTGAGGCAGTCCCCAGGCCGTTCATGGCAGGTGCAGACGCAGGGCTCCTGGCTCTCTGGGAGGCCTCTGAGGGAATCGGGCTGGTGGGAGGCTGAGGACTCTTAGATGGGCCACTGCCGTCCTTTGAGCTGCCCTCTAGCTACGGTCACACAGACACAGGTAGACATTAGCATCCAGCCCAGCACCCCTGCCCGCCCCATGCCGAGGAAGGGAGAGGAGGTGACTTCCTGCCCTGGCACAGATCTTCCATTCATCCACCGGACATCTGAACTCCGGGAGAGGAGGCTACCTGAGGAGTCCTCTCCACCCTCCGGAGGGCGTACTGTACCTAAGAGTTTGGCTTTTCTTTCCCTGGAAGCACAGTCAGGTGCTGCTGTCACCTGCTGCCTACCCCCAGGCTGGCTGGGGTGAGATGCCAGCACAGGGTGCTCAGGGCCCTGTGAAATGCCACGGAGTTACTAACTTGATATTGGGGCAGCAACCAAGTCCCAGTCCAGGCGAGCCTGCTCCCTCACAGCCCACACGCAGCAGAGAAGGAGCACAGCCAGGCCGAAGAGCAGGTCCTACCGCTGGGCCTACCACAGGTCCTAGACCTGACTCACAGCCCCTCATCCCTCCTCGTCCCTCCATCACACAGTTTTCTAGACAGTCAGACCTAGAGTTTGCCCATCGTGAGGAAAACAATAGTCAGGGAGCTCTTTCTGGCCCCTCAGAGCTTCCTGCCCCAGCTTCTCCGGCCTATGGCCACGGTCCACACCTCACCTACACGGAAGGGCTGTGGAACCAGCTGGCCAGGTTCCACTTCAGCCTCCTTCCTGCCAGTCTCTGCAGTCTCCTCCTGTCAGCCTCTTGAGGCTTTGGACACCGCTTAGTTTCTGGAGTGTGTGTGTGGAACGCTGGGAAGAAGAGGGGCCCGCTACAGCCCACAGAGGGTTAATCCCTCAAGCAATCACAGCTCCACTCTGCCGAGAGCGGAGCCTCTCGTCCGGCTGTCCTCTCAGCGTCCGGACACCCAGCAGCCAACTGGAGTAGGCTGGCACGGTCCACCTGGTGCGCCCACCTGCCTCCATATACTAGTGGGAATCGTTACTGGAAGGCCGGGCTGGCTAATGCCTGGGTGCAGATCATCCTGCAAAGCCAGCGACATTGCCTGGGGCGGGGGCAAAGTCACGGGGGCCCCTGCTGGCCAGGCAGGGTACCCTCTCTAACCAAGTTGTGCTCAAGGCCTTGTTTGCCAAAGTGTGGTCCTAGAGTGTCCCAGGCTCTGTGAATGTCTGCTGCCCAGGCCTGTTTGGACACAGGAAGGTGCTCGGGGGCACCTGGGAGCTTAACCTCTGCTGTACCTGGAGCGGCTGCACCACGTCTGGCACAGACAGTCCAGGCCTCGGCCACAGGGTGGCTCTGCTGCAGGGGTGGAGAGAGGAGAGGCTTAACAGTGTCTCCTCCTCAGCCTCTTAGGTCGGGAGTACTCAACGTTGTGCCAGGGCACTGTGGAGCTGGCTGGTGGCCCTAGCGGCTGGGTCCAACCCCTGCCCCTCCTCTTGTGGCTGTCCTCCCCCCCCCACCAACTGGAGAAGTAGATGATGACGATGGTAATTGCCCACACTCCCACGGTCCTTACGACATGCCGGGTGCTCTCTCCGCACGTTACAGGTCATTTTATAAAACAAATAAAGCTACTCTGAGGCCCCTCCCTCATACATCCCAAGCACAACCGCTTGCCGTCACAGGCGGGGCTTACAGGATGGCAGACGGACAGGTGGAAGTCACGATACCTGGCTAGCTGAATGGCCCAAGGAGGTGTGGGAGCCACGGCAGGCACCATCTGGAGATGGCCTGCTTGTGACTGCTCTGCCCCAGAGCCCTAGACACCCCCACCCCGAGCTAACAGCAGCGCTCTCCCAACCACGCATGTCTGGACCTGGCTACTCAGGGGGTATCTCTCCCCGCCTGCCTGGAAAGGATCCAGCTTTAATCGAGGTCTCTATCCCAAGGTGGTGGGGGCTGGGGCAGTGGGCAGCTGGAGCCTGCTTGCAGGTCCCCTGTGCCACACAGCTGATGGGGCCTCGGAAGAGACAGCAGCAGCTGCAATGAAATCCCTCTCATGCCCTTGTCTTGTGTCACCCAGAGCAGGCTGAAGAGTCCCAACAGCTGAGCTCTCAATGGATGCTCCCCGACCTAAGGGTTTGCCCACCCAAGCCTCTCTGACCCAGAGGGCTCAGGAAGCCAGAACTAAAGGAAGGCAACCAAAGGGGGCTGGGTAAGGGGCTAGTGTGAGGTCCCTGGCCTTCCCAACTCTTCGGGCACCCCAGGCTGGCATCCCATAGGTGCTCTCTGCCTGTTCCCTGGCAGTCCCCCAAACTGTGCCACACAGGAAGGGCCCCTGCCGTCCCTGGTACTCCAGGAACCATCTCACAAGCTAGTCTAGGGCTAGTGGTGCAGGGGCAAGCCCCACCCCCCGACACACACATGCAGGGAGCCTGGAGAAGCACTTACAGCCCCTTCCTCCTTGCCAGGAGGGCCAGGCTTTGGCAGAGTTTTGTCCTCCTCTTTAACCTGAGGGAGCAGACAAAGAAGTCACTGGCGGGCCAGGCCAAGAGGGCCAGCACTACGGGATGGGGATGAAGATCCAAAGGCCTCTGTCTCCCTGAGAGCAGAGCTCCTGAGTCTTCAGAAGTGCTGGGGCTGGGGACCTGGGCTTGCCAATCCTGGGATGGCACTGTTCAGTGACAACCTCAAGAAGAAAGAGTCTCTGTGGGGCAAAAGCTAAGTTCCCTTCTCTCAGTGAGTAGCTTTTGCCCCTTGGGTTGTCAAAAGAGATCCACTCATGGACATGATGGCCATGGTTTCATGGGTGGATAGAAAGATCCACCTAATTTGGAGCCACCAGGTAGCATGGTGGTTGAGGACACTGGACTCCCACATGGCCAACTGTGGTTCGAGTCTCAGACCTGGTCGTTTGCTCTCTCTCTCTCTCTGTCCCTCTCTGGTCAAATTAAAATAAATACATAAAGTTAAATAATTTTTTTTTTCTTGAGAGGTTTTTCGCTATAGGGCGTGTGCGCTCCCCAGCCAGACAGAGAGAGACAGAGAGACAGAAAGCGAGAAATCACCCCCCGGGGGGATGCTCACGCCACAATTCCTTCTTCTCCATTCTCTTCTCGGGATCTTGGGCACGTATGCACATGCGCCCGGTGTGAGTTTTAAGCCACAGGTCTGGGACGCGAACCACGGTCGACTATGTGGGAGTCCAGCGACATAGCCATTACGTTAACTGCTGGTTCCCAATAAAGTAATTCTTAAAAAAAAATGATCCACCTCATTCAACTTGAGCAAAACTACAAAAGTCCTTTGCAGCTCAGATAAGATGTGGTTTGAACAAAAGGCTCCCGATCTAGTGACTGAGGAGAAGGGAACAAGCCTGGTGTGGGTACTTGCTGGGCCAGCAGGACTCAATGTAGGGTGAATGGTGTCCCCTATCTGGCTTGCTCTGGCTTGCTTCTAGGTCTTGTCCACCTCCCGCCCTGCCAGCTCAGAGCCTGAGCACCCTCCCAGCCAGATAGCTGAGGTCTGGCTGGAGGCAGGAAGTGGGGCAGAGGCAGGGATTCAGGAGATTGTTTCCCAACCTCAGATCCACAAAACTGCCAACCATGCAGCTGAGGGAGGGAACCCCACAGTCAGGGGTGGGATGTGGAGGAAGGAAAGGAGCCTGAAAGGAGCCAGGGTTTGCGCTAGAGCCTGGGGGGCTGGCTTGAGTCAGAGGGGAGGGGCAGGGGCAGGGAGACAGCAGACACCATAAAGTGTCTGGTGAAAGGACAGATCATGTGGAAGCTCTGACACTGGTTAGCACAGACTCAGAGGGGCCAGGCCTCAGGTTTGGTAGGGTTTTTCTCCTCTCCCAGACACTCCCTACAGAAGTTCTGCCCATCCCAGTGGGTTTCATTTCTCTTCTTTTCCCAGGCCACCTAGCACTACAGGAAAAACGCAGGCCTGTCACCAGCCCGACCCAGCCTCAGCAGGCCTTTCTTCCCGGTACAATGTAGGTGGGAGCCTGGGAGAAGTCCTTAATTCCTTAATGGAGAAGATCCTGAGAAACATCCAGAACCTCTTACAATATCCACTTGGGAGGGTTCTTTTTTAACCAGAGTCCGTGGCTAATTATGAGCTCCAATTAGCAGCGCCTGGGGCACTGGCCAGCGTGACTGCTGCTGCAGCTTTTGAGCTGTGTCTTGTCCACAGAGCTATTTGCAATGGGCTCAATCTTCAAAGTTAGTTCACATTTCCACGGACAGGGAGAAAATGGTAAATATTCAGCAGAGTGGCCCCTACTACTTCAGAAAGTGGGACAACAGTGGGCGGGGAGGGGCTGGTGGCTAGGGAATAAAGGGCAGGGGCAGAACCAGGTCTGCACCGGTAAAGGCTCTCACTCACCCACCCCAGCCCAGCCCAGCCCAGCCCAGCCCGAGGATCACACCATGCATTAGCTCCTGGGCACACGGGTTAGAGGAGGCGAGTGACCGCACACCACACTGACACTCATTACTGCACACAGTGTTGTTAGTGTGGGCTCAGGCCCCAATCCCAAGTCCACTCCATGACCTTCACCAGCTCTCCATCGGTCCTCCCTCTAGTGGCTTGAGTTTGAGACCCCCAAATGTCTGGCTCAAGGAAAGGCCTTGGGGAAAACACTGGTTGCCCCCAGAAGCTCTGAGCTCAGCTCTGGATTTAGCCTCAGGCTGACTCACTGTCCCCTCCCCCACCCAAGCGCTGGCTGTCGTAGGTCATTGCCCAGCTGGGGACTGTGCACACACACAAAGGCACGCCCCAGTCTGCAGCCTGAATCACCTTCTGGACCCCGGAGGCCAAGAGGCCCTATTCCCCAACTTGATGCCTTCTCTTTCTACCCCCAAGAGCCCCCAGACTCACAGAGACCAGAGTCCTCAAAGCTGAAGCCATTGCCAAGGTGGCTCAAAGCAGCAGGTCATTGGAAAGGGTGTGGAGGGGTTAACTTGGAGGAGCACCAGGGGGACAAAAGGCAGCTCAACTTACCAGCAATGGAGCTGGGGAGGAGCATGACTCAGAGCAGGGGCCCCAGTCCCCACCCCCAGGACACACACATGCCACGATCCCTCTCCAGCCTCCAAAGCTCCCCCTCCCACAAGCCAGTCTCTGCCTGCAGACACACCATGCCGAGCACATAGGGAAAACAGGAAGATTTCTGAAATGCAACTTTCCTTTTGCTCCCAGAAGGCGAACCTTGATGAAAAGGCCATGGTGCCGAAGGTAGCCTGCACCCTGGGTCAGAGAAGGAATGGGGGGCCAGGGTCTCTCAGGGACTCGGAGTCTTCCTAAAGGCCAGGACCTGCTGGGACAAACCATGTGGGCGACAAGGGGAAAGGAGAGATGGAGTAAAGGCCAAAAGTCACAGATGGAAGGAAGAGAAAACTATTGGAGGCAAGTGAAGCAAGACGGGTCCAGAACACAGAACTTCCTACCCTTGCAGCTGCTGCACCTCTCTGGGCCTCTCTGTAGAATTAAGGGTGAGACTAGTCTAGCCAACTGCTCAGGTCCTTTCCTGGTCTGGCACCCTGAGTGTCTGGGTGGGGAGAGACATTCAAGCCCTTAATACAGTAAACCAAAGGTGCTGGTCTGTGACCCAGGAGGGAGATTAAGAAAGCTGCTTCAGGACCCCAGCAACTTGGCCTCCCACCTGCAATACAGTTAGCTTCCGGTTCAAGGCCTAGAGAACTGTCAAGGTGAGTTAGAAACCAGGGCTAGCCCTCCTGAAAATTGACAGTCAGGATCTGCCTCAGCCTAGGGAGAGGCTTCACCCAAAGAACCAGTTCAGCTCAGTGGAGTTGAAGAACTGCTTTATCCTCTGACTACTTACAATGAATTAATTAACGGTTTAAAATCAGATCATTTTTTTCAATTATTTTTAATTGGCCTTGTTGACTTCAGTTTTATTATTCAGTTAATATGCTAGAGACTAAGTTGGTTTGTCTGATTTGGTTTTTGATGTCTTATTCAAGTTTTCCTACTTGTTCAAGGAGGTCCCATAGGTCCAGGCTGTGAGGACAGCAGATCATTGACACCTGGCCTGTTCCTTTACGTCAGCTGTTCCTGTGAGCATCTCTCTGGGCACAAATATGGTGTTCTCCCAAAAGGAAAGCCTCTCTGTAGCTTTGTGCAGAATTTCTTGGATATTTTCTCTCTCTTCCTCATCAATGGATTTTTTTTTTTAATTTTAGTTTTTGATATGGGATGTGTATGATGCTCACTGGAGAGACAGAGAGTGAGTAGGGGAGTGAGAAATAACAAGGCGGGAGGGCCACTTTGTAATTCCTTCTCCTCCATTCTCCTCTTGGGATTTTGGGCACCTAAACACATGCGCCCTGTGTGATTTTCAAGCTGCTGGGTCTGGAACTCTAACCAGAGTCAGTCGTATGGGATCCAGCTGCCTTAACCTCCATGCCACCTGCTGGCCCAACCTCATCACTGGATTTTTAACTGAGATGTGCTTAGGAACAAGAGCAAGATAAGGCTGGCCTTTGGTCTAGTGGTTAGGGCAGCCAGATCCCACATGGTGTGAATCCTAGCCCTGGCAGTTTGAGAAACACTCCAGGCACATCTGTGTACATGCCCAAAACCCTGAAAGAAGGGGAAACGAGAAGGGATTGGGACCACGCCCCACTGAGGGGTGCTTTCTCCCTCCTCCCCCGCGCTGTTCCTCTCTGGTGAGTGTACATACCCTTTAGGAAAAAGAAAAAGAGTAATCTATCTTTACCTAACACAGGACCAGTAAGGCAATCAGGTACCAAAGGTGGTGGCAATGTTTTTGCTACTGTCACCCCCAAAGTTGGGGACCGATGGCACTGAGAGCAAGGTTGTCAAAGCTTCTCTTCCTGACCCAGTCCCCTTGCTAAAGATTTTGGACATTTCTAAAACTAATTACTGAATACAGAATGGATATAACAGAATGAGCCTGTGCAAGGTATTTAGCATATATATGTGTGTGTGGGTGGATATATAGATGTATAGATATAGGGGATGTGCATTCACTGGAGAGAGACAGAGAGAGGGAAAGTGAGAAACCACTCCCCGGGGGATGGCCATGCCACAATCCCTTGTCCTCTATTATCCTCTCAGGACTTTGGATGTGCATGCACACATCCCAGTGTGATTTTCATGCCTCTGGGTTTGGAACTTGAATCATGGTTGGCCACATGGGAATGCAGTACCTTAACCACCACACCACCTGCTGGTCCCTTAACCTATATTTTCTAACATAAAACACAATCTCATGACATGAATATTACTATTATTCTCATTTTCCCAATAAGGAAAAAGATTCAGAAATGGATTCAGTCATAAAGTTCGTAAACAGTGGACCTAGATTTGAACCCAAGCTGGTCTGACTCCAAAGCCCGTGCTGTTTGCTCGGTGGCCCAAATCTGGTACATCAAGCAGATGTCAGAAGGGCTGAGTCATCCTTCGCAGCCGAATCTGGTTGACACACATCTACAGCCTTGAGGTTGAGGAGATCTGGGTCAAGCTAAAGCATGGGTGGATAGTGCAGCGTTTACTAGTGTTCAAATACCCAAATCAGAAAACACATGGGCACATGTGAGTGTGCCCAGGATCCTGATGGGAAGCAGAAGTGGAGGAAAAGGGGATTGCGGCGTGGGCCCCACCAAGATCCTGCCGCTTTCTGGGACTCTGAGCAACTCCCTGCTCTGTGGCACTTCCTTGGGGGAAGGGAAGAGACAGGAACCACCCTGAACTCTTACCAGCTGCCAGGCCTAGGGGCAGGCACTTCAAATCGACTGCTCATTCAATCCTCACAACGCCCACTTTTCACATTGCTATCATCGGGTGTGTGTACTTGCCAGAGTGAGACAGAGAATAGGAAAGTGAGAATCGACCCCGGGAGGGATAGCCACACTGCAATCTCTTCTCAGGACTTGGGGTGTGCACACACACTGCCTCGTGTGATTTTCAAGCCACTGGGCCCAGGAGACAAAGCACTGGGCTCCAGCACCTTATCCTTGACACCACCTGCTGCACTCCACTCTCTAATAAGGAGAGAGAGGAAGTAAGTTGTTGGGAGCCACAACCCGTAATGGCAGAGCTAGGATCACGTCCAGGATGGATCCTGGTGAGCTATCTGTGCGCCTGCCATTCCCCGGACTCTGATCTCATGGGCAGGACTCCGTCTGACCTGGCGTACCGTAGGCACTCAAGAAAAGTTTGCCCCCTGACAGCACTAGCATGGGGGTTCTTGGCGCAAACCTCTTACTCCCATCTGGTCTCGTCCAGTGACAAACGGCCTACCCTGATTCCCAGGGATGGTACAAACAAGGGAGGCATAATCTCGCAAGCCAGCGACAATAAATAGATAGCAAAGCTCGGTACCTTGGGTTTGCCCCATGACAGTGCTAGCATGGGGGTTCTTTGCGCAAACCTCTTACTCCCATCTGGTCTCGTCCAGTGGCAAACTGCAGAGAATAACTCTTGCCTACCCTGATCCCCAGGGACGGTACAAACAAGGGAGGCATAATCTCGCAAGCCAGCGACAATAAATAGCAAAGCTCAGTACCTTGGGTTTGAGCAGAGGGCAGGGACCCTTTGAAATTGCTTAGTTGCTCTTTACGAAAAACAATAGTTACAAAATGCATCATCCTTTGGCCTATTCATCCTGTCTTCAGAAATGACCAATAAGTTGACTCAGAAAAACCCCAAACCTAAGCAATGAGTTTTAGAGATGCACTCTCTGTAATAGCTCCAAGTTGGAAACAACCCAAATGCCGAGAATTAGGGAACCGTTAGGTAAACTAAGGCGCTTCGGTACAACACTGTCGTATTGCCATTTAAACTGACAAACGCATGGACAATGTAGCCATTCGGAAGGAAACACCACATAAAATAACATCAGTCAAAACAACTAGAATCTAGATAGTATGTGAACAGTGATTGTAATAATCTTGTAAATTGTCTGAATTAGACATCATAGAGACACTTGGTATTTATTCTGGTGTGTAGTTGTTACTTACTGCTTATTTTATTGTAAAGATGGCTAAATAAAAAAGAAAACGCAAAGGAGATAATAGCTGAAAGCCTTTGTTCTCAAACAGGGGCGTTCTAAGAAATATGCATACTCCTCCAGCCCCCAAAGCTTCTGACCCCCAGGGTGCAGGGCTGGGCTGGATTCTACCCTCCAGAGCACCAACAGGGACCACCCTCTCACAGCTTAACACCCTGTGTCCCTCACAGGAATGGGGACACAAATGCCTCCCGTTGAATCATTTTACCCCCAGGCAGCTCCTTGGGCTGGAACACCCATCCTGGACAAATGGTTGGAGGTCCGAGTGTCCCTGCGTATTGCAAGTCCGCAGGAGTGGCAGGCAGCCCTGAGAGAGAGTGCCCTGGGGGAGCCAGGACAGAGCCTGTGGGAGAGATAACCTCCCAGTCTCCTCCTGCCAGGCTTCTCATTCTGAGGAGTGGGGAGAGGGCACAGCATTCTCTCCTCTCTCTCCTTTCCCTTTCTGAAGCACACAGGGATGCTCCCAGGAACCCCTCTCCCTGCTAGTCTCAACCTCACAGAAAGAAATCATAGTAATAATAGGGGCCAGCAGGTGGCATGGTGGTTAAGGCGCTGGACTCCCCCACATAGCCAACCACAGTTGGAGTCCCAGACATGGCGGCTTGAAAATCATGCTGGGCACACATGTGTGCATGTCCAATATCCTAGGAGGAGAATGGAGGAGAAGGGATTGCAGCGTGGCCATCCCCCTAGAGGTAATTTCTCACTTTCCCTCTCCGGAAAGTGCACGCACCCTAGATGAAAACCTTAAAAATAATAACAACAGCTCATCTTTATTTACCATGTGCCAGGTACTGTGCTGAATCTTTTTCACGTATTATCTCACCTGACCCTCACGATATCTCTGAAATAGACACTGGTACGATTCCTACTTCACAAACGAGGCTCAGAAAGTCGAATGAGTTGCCCTAGGCCTCGGAGCAGCAAGTGGCCGATCTGGGCCTCGTAGCCAGGGCTGTCCTTTGGCCAGAGGCTCCGAGTTCCAGACATGGCGGCTTGAAAATCATGCTGGGCACACATGTGTGCATGTCCAATATCCTAGGAGGAGAATGGAGGAGAAGGGATTGCAGCGTGGCCATCCCCCTAGAGGTAATTTCTCACTTTCCCTCTCCGGAAAGTGCACGCACCCTAGATGAAAACCTTAAAAATAATAACAACAGCTCATCTTTATTTACCATGTGCCAGGTACTGTGCTGAATCTTTTTCACGTATTATCTCACCTGACCCTCACGATATCTCTGAAATAGACACTGGTACGATTCCTACTTCACAAACGAGGCTCAGAAAGTCGAATGAGTTGCCCTAGGCCTCGGAGCAGCAAGTGGCCGATCTGGGCCTCGTAGCCAGGGCTGTCCTTTGGCCAGAGGCTCCACGGCTCACTTAGAGAGATGAAGGCAAGCCCTGCCCACCTCCCTAGGCCCACCTGCACTGCTGCCCTTTCCCGGCACCAGGTGCCTGCACAGCGGCTGCTATAGAAAGCAGGGGATTGGTTTCCACAGAACTCCCCTCCACCAAGACCTGAACACCTCACACAGAGCTGCTTGAGAAGAAGAGGAGTTCTGCAGGAAAAGGCTTGAAGGCCACAATGCCAGCAGAGGAGGTGGGGGAGAAGAGCGTGGCAGGGACACCCTGGCCCTTTCAGTCCAGCTTCCAGCCAGATCTCTTCCCTGCCCCAGGGCGGGACAGAAAGCAAGTGCCTGCCTGTCACTGCTGCCAGCCTGAGGAAGCAGGTGCAGGGGAATGGCTTCCTGCTGCCACTGCTGTTGCAAAAGGACCCGGGTTTCCTCCTCCAACAGGCAGACCTGCGGGGGGCCTCCGGTCCCTGGTCCCTGGGGATGCGTCCCTGGTCCCTGGGGATGCGCACTGGCCCTCTGCAGGGCACTCTGACACTGTACTTATGTTGATGGCCTGGGGTGGGCTAGGGTGGGGAGTAAGCTGGGCTAGGAAGCACACCTCTTTCCGGGGGAGATGCTTCCTCTGCCCTTTCTGCCTTCACCCCTCCCACACACACCCCAACATTGGCGCCAGTGTGGGGTTGGGACAGGGGAGCCTCCCTCCGGGCGCAGAGCTACAAATGCTCACAAGCACATCTTGGGCTCCTGACCCATCTCCGCACCAAGCCAGCCCACACTCGCCAACTGCTGACACAACTGAAAACCTCACCCTCGGTGGCTGGGAGGGGTGGCGTGGGGGGAGCGAAAGGACTAGGAGGCAGCGACGTCTCTCCTCACTTGCTTTTTTAAGGAACTTACTTCTCTGGAGTAATTTCTGCTAAAAAAAGAGACTTACAGACAGGGCACCCCTGAGAGGCCATCTGAGCCTCTTCCCGGGGTCCCATGAACACAAATGGAGAAGGTCATGCTAGGTCTGCCCTGGCACAGTGACAAGGAGGGATCCCACAGCTCCAGGGGCCATCCCCTCCCGAGCCCCTCTCCACTGTCTAGCCAGGAGCAAGAGTGGGGAGAGGACTACGCTGGCAACACAAAGCAGGGGGGAGACCTCCAGAGGTTTTGGGTCCTGGAGCATGGGCCCCAAAGCACTAATGGTTGGTGGGGAGGGCGTGTCACAGCCTGGGGGGGAGCAGATGCAGTCCCAGGATGCTGAGGTTTAGAAGACAGCGCCACCCTGTCCCTGCTTCTGAGGGGTTTTGAGGCTGTGGGTGAGTGGGGGGCTGGGTAATTCTCTTCCCAATGGCAGCTCCACCCACGCCCTACCTACTTCAGCTGCATCTGGGGAAATAACAGAAAGGTCCCTCCCTTCCTAAATGAGGAAACGGCAGGAGGGACATTTCCGGGATGGGGGTTCAGAGGGACACTCACCCGCATGGCCAGGCCTACAGCAGCCCAAAGCAAGGAGTCTCCTCAATGCTGCTCCGTTAGAGGCTCAAAATAGCACTGGCTGCAGCCCCGCCCCTGTTCCCCTCCCTTCCCCCTCCCCTCCCGCAGGCGCTGCCCAACCCTGGCCGGAGCCAGGAGACAGCAAGAGCAAGGGGCCTGGAGGACTGCGACTGTGGGGGTACCAGGTATGCAGGAGACAGCGGGTGATACAGCACAGCACGTGTGCGGAGGGAAGGAGGAGGCGCTCAGAGTCAGGGCAGGCTGGGGGCAGGTGGTGCTGGAGGGCTAGGGGCAAGATGGGGACTTTCCTACTGTCACACGCCCAGGCTCCCGGACAGCTGAGCTGATATGGCCCCTAAAAATAGCAGGGAATCTGAGACCTGCAGCCCCCGGCCCCACAGGCCAAGATTGAAACAAGCACATGCACATTCATGTACACACACACACACACACACACACACACACCAGGGTGCATGAACACACACGATTGCAGCAGTGTTCTGGAGAATACAGATCAGAGGCCTACCCGAGCCATCTCATTACTGCAGCAGAGGCCAGGACGGCCACTAACGTCACATCCACTACAACGCACAGGGCCTGCTGCACACCGAGCCCCACGGCCACACAGCAGGCCTGTAAGTGCGGCAGGAGCAGAGACTCACACCGTCGGTCCCCAGCCAGGTTACGGCCTCCTGTAATAGATCCGCTGGCACACGCAGAGAACTGCCAGAGAACTGCCGGCAGTCTCTGTACAGCCCTCTCCCCACCTGCAGCAGTGAGAGTGCAGGCACAGAGCAGGGTGGGGTAGGTGGGGCGCCGGGGGTGGGCCCTAGCCCTGCACACAGGAAATCGTGGGTGTCTGGCCAATGAGCAACGGCTGCAATGCAAAGCCAGTGTTCCTTAGGAAGAGAAATCCAGGCCTCGATCTGGGCTTAGCACCATGGATGCTCAGACCAGGACCCCCACATACCTGCTCCCACCCCCGCCCCACCCTGTGAGGCTGAATGGTGGCTGGGAGCAGAATGGGAAGGATCTGAACAGCAGAACCTGCAAGTCTCAGAAGCTGTCAGCTCTGCAGATAGAAGAAACATCGCCTCCTTCTTCCTTTTCAGAAAAAAAGGGGGGATGGGATGAGCTACCTCCTCCCCAGGCTGGCAGAGACCCTGGCAACAAGAGACCCCTGACCAGCTCTGAGAGTGAGTGGGTGTGTAAACAGCATATCTTTCTCCATGGAAAGGTTGGAAAGCACTGCCTCTTGTCAACCACGCACTGCACAAGTCACAGTCACGTGGGCACCAGGGCTTGGTGACTGTGCCTCTGCTTTCCAGGGATTGGTGTGTCTTCTTGAGGAGACCAGCTGGCCTTTGTGGGCCATGTGCAGTGTCACAGATCTCTGCAACCCCGGTGCCTTCTTAGCTCAACGGGGCCAGCCTAGGCTGCCCACGAAATCCGGTGAGGGACTTTAAAAGTATTTATTTCAGGAACCAGCAGGTGGCATGGTGGTTAAGAAGCTGGACACTCCCACATGGCCAGCCACAGTTCGAGTTGTGGACCTGGTGGGCTTGCTTTCTCACCTCCTATGTGTGTGTGTGTGTGTGTGTGTGGGTGTGTGTGTGTGTGTGTGTGGGTGTGTGTGTGTGTGTGTGTGGGTGTGTGTGTGTGTGTGTGTGTCTGGTCAAATTAAAAATAAATGAATGAATAAATAAAGTTAAATAAATAATTCTTTTAAAAATATATTAATGTCTGGGGACCAAGATCCTGGTGGTATGGCGGTTGGGATGCTAGACTCCTACACAGACAACTGTGGTTTGAGTCCTGGACCTGGTGGCTTGCTTTCTCACTTTTGCTTGCTTTCTCAATCTCTCTCTCTAATGACTACAGCAAGTTAAATACTACTACTACTAATAAGTTAAATTAATAATTCTTTTTTGTTTTTTAATAGGTTTTTGTCTTAGGGCACATGCGTTTACAAGAGAGACAGACAGAGACAGTAAGAGAAAGTGAGAAATCAGCCCCCAGGAGGATGGTTACACCATAGTCCCTTCTCCTCCATTCTCCTCCTGGGATCCTGGGCATGCACACACACGCATCCAGTGTGATTTTCAAGCTACCAGGTCTGGGATTTGAACCGTGGTCAGCCACATGGGAGTCCAGTGACATAACCACTAGGCCATCTGCTGGCCCCAATAAATTATACTTTAAAAAGTAGGGACCGACAGATGATGTAGCAGTTACATCACTGGATTCCCATGTAGTCAACCACGGTTCGAGTCCCAAACCTGGCAGCTAAAAACTCACACCAGAATGTGCATGCGTGCTCAAGATCCCAAGAGAATGGAGAAGGGATTGTGGTATGGCCATCGCCTGGGGGCATGATTTCTTGCCTTCTGTCCTTCTGTTTCTCCCTGTCTCTCTAATGAACGTACATGCCCTATAGCAAAAATCTCTCTAAAATGGGTGTGTGTGTGTGTGTGTGTGTGTGTGTGTGTTGCACCCCTTCCCTCCCAATTTCTGATTAAATTGATCTGGGATGGAGGGAGGCCTGGGCACTGGGATTTTTAAAAGATCCTCAGGTGATTCTTACACACAGCCAAGGCTGAGAATTGCTTGGCTCTAAGGCCAGCACAAGGCCTAGCAGAGAAATGTCCATTTGATACAGAATGAATGAGAGAATGACTTAGCTACGTGATCACAGGCAGGCAATTTAAACTTCCCTGATCTGTAAAGTGAAGATTATACCTGTACTGACTTTTACCCAGTTAGTAGGAGAATATAGCAGAATTTAAGTGAAAGACTTGGTTCTTAAAGTGTGAGAGGTCCCTAGACAAGCAACCTCAGCCTCACTGGGGACCTGTAGAAATGTAAATGCTAGGGCCTCAACCTAGACCTACTCAACAAAAACTGTGGATATGCGACCCAGGGCCTGTTGTTTTGCTTTTCTATTTATTTATTTTGTTTGTTTATAATTTCCAGAAGGCACAAACACTCACCAGAGGGACAGAGAGACAAGAAGACAGGGAGAGGGAGAAAGCGTTCCCTGGGGCATGGTCACACCACAATCCATTCTCTTCTATTTTTCCACCTGGTCAGGATTTGGGGCATGTTTGTCAAGCCACCAGGATCAGACTTGAACTGTGGTGGACCATGTGGGACCAGCTCCCTTAGCCACCAGGCCACAAAGGTGGCCTAGCACCCATGCTTCAACAGACTTCTGGGTGATTCTGCACATTAAAGTCTCAGAACCGTAGCCTGAAAGGAATTACTCAGAGTACCATGGTTAACAGTCAGCCCCCTAGAGCCAGACAGCCTGGTTCAACCTTGGCTTTTTCATGTAGTAAACGACACAATGTAAAAGTCTCTCTGTGCTTCAGTTTCTTCATCTGTAAAATGGGAGAAATAATGTTTCTCGTGAAAACGTGAGGAAAAGATAAGCACCCTCAACAGGGCTTCACAGCACGACCCCCTCCAGCCTTCCTTGCCAACCAAGATCACAGGTGTGGTGCGTGCACCTGTTCTGATCAGGTCGACCAGAGAACCGCACCCATGATCTTCCACACGAATCCAGCATCACTTGACCGTGCCCCCCACACAGGGCTGTTGCAGGGATTAAAAGAGTTAGGCCCAGGTGGTAAGGCAGCTGGATCCCACATGGCTGACTGTGTGGTTCAAGTCCCGGAGCAAAACATGCCAGGTGCATGTATGTGAGTGCCCAAAATCTTGAAAGGAGAATGGAGAACGAAGTGATCACCCCTGCTTGGAGATGTTTTCCCACTTCCCCCCTTTCCCTTTCTCTGTCTCTCTCCAGCTAGCACACATACTCTACAGCAAAAAAAAAAAAAAAAGAAAGAAAGAAAAAGAAAAAGAATTAGCACATACAAAGCTCTAAGAATAGCATCCAGACATTAGTTTTCAATGAAGTTTTAATTATTATTCTCTATGTAGACAGGGCAAAGCAAAAGAAGCATTGTAAGCAAATTTTCTAGGTAACTGAAGCCTACTCCTATTAAGGAACAAAACATTTTCTATTTTAAGTAGCTTTCTGAATTCTGTTACTATTTACCATCATAAAAATAACAGGCATTGTACACACTCTCTACTCTATACCATAAAACACTCTCAACTCATTTCAAAGATCTCCAACTCTGAGCTTCCTTTCTTAAACTCAAACCATTTCCACTCTATGCTGTACTGCAGGGCACACTGTCCCCACCATGATGATACCCCTGTCCTAGCCTGGTTATAGCTGCCAGGCCTCTGGCTCCCCGATGCCCCAAGCCTCTGTCCAGGGCACCAGCCCCTTTCTAGGCACCACGGCAACCCGAAGCCTCAGAAGCCCATATTAGGAGGGCCAGATGCGCCCTGTGGCCATGCCTGCTCTTTCTTTAGTTCTTTTGTCCCTGACTCCATCAGGCCGTCAGCTGTCACTCCACCTGTCAGCGAGCCGGTCTCCAGCAGTGTCACTGCCTTTTACTCTGCTGTCTCTGCCACAGCTAGAAAACCAGATAGCCAGGCCTGACAGCGGTGTCCGGAGCAGAACAGGCGGATGTCAGCAGACCTGCAGGTTCTCCTGTGAGCAAAGGGCCCAGGTTTTCACGCCAGGCCTTGGTGTCCTCTGCTGTGGCTCCTCAAGGCCTTCTACCCACTACCAATCGGTGTTTTGAAGATGATCTCTGGGTGGCCAGGGACTGCTTTATCTGCAGAGCCCTGTTGAGAGTTACTGGTAACCACATGCCCTCTGTTCTGAAGACTGCATTGTGTCTCTAAATCGGAATTCTGTCTCGGAGCTGTTGCTAGTGTTACCGACAGAGTTCCTCTCAAGCCAGTTTCACTTCTCCCAGTGAAAGAGAACGGCCCCCTTTTCAGAGGCGGGAACCTTGAGGCCCCAGGAGCCCACTCAGCCTCCCTCCCACGATCAGTCAGGTCTTCTTCAGGAAGCCTAAGTGACAGCTCTGAGGCCATGTAGGCCCTCCACGGCCAGCCTCTGAGGACGGCCATAACCTATTAGCTGGCCCCTCCTCAGCGCAGCCTTCACTTTTCTTTCTTTCTTTTTTTTTTTTTTAATAATTATTTATTTTATTTTATTTATTCATTCATTGATTTTTTTTTTTTTTTAATTTGACCAGAGAGAGACAGAGGGTGAGAGAGAGAGAGGAAGTGAGAAACCAAGCCACCAGATTCAGGACTCGAACCCTGGTCGGCCATGTGGGAGTGTCCAGTGCCTTAATCACCATGCCACCTGCTGGTCCCAACCTTCACTTTTCTGGTGTTCTCCCCTAGCCCCAGTTGGCCCAGCTCTCACTCTTGCACCCTCTTGTAGACAGACCTCCCTGTTGTCCCTGCCTTTCTCACCACTACAGCCTTTACTTAAGCATGCCTCTCTATCCTCCTCGTCCTGCGCAACCCTCCCCATCTCTCGAGGCCATGCCTAGTCCCACCTGAAACCTGTCCAGAAACGCAGTGCAGAGAACATGCCCTTGGTCACACACGCCTGGGTCTGAGCCGCAGTTGGGCCTCTTTCTTACTGTCTGACCTTAGGGAAAAAGGGACTGACTTCTTAGAGTTTCCACTTCTTTGCCTTAAATAGTATGATTCCTGCCTTATGGGACCATTGTGATAGAACAGACAGCGCATGTAAAATACCTGGCATTAGGCTTTGCAAATTGTAGGAGTGATTCAATTATCCATATCATTAAATTATTACTACAAACCACAGCACTCTCTGTCTACAACCAAACACAAGGTGGTCCTTTTGAGGGACTCCCTTTAAGGAACCCAGTATGGTTCTCTATTATATGGAGTCATGTATTATTTGGGGTAGATGCTTTTATTGTTTTAGTTTGCTACAGGCACATGTGCTCACCAGAGACAGGCAGAGAGGAAGAGCGAGAGAAAAGAAAAGTGGGAAATGACCCTCGCTCCAGCTGGGGATGGCCATGCCGCAATCCCGTCTCCTCCAGTCTCCTCTCGAGAGTTTGGCCATGCATGCACACGTGTCTGGCATGGTTTTCAAACCACTGAGTCTGGGAATTGAACAGTGCTGTCAGTCATGTGGGATACAGCCACTTTAACCTCCATACCACCTGCTTCGATTTTAAAGACTAATTCCTAAGGCAAAACAGAATATAATTTAAAAAAACTCCTGAAAATCCCTAAAATTGCTCACATAGTACACATCTTTTAGGTGCTAGCCTCTATCACATACCTGCATGAAAGCATACTGTATGTGAAGCACACAAAACTATGTCATAAAAATATATATTTTATTATACATAAATTTATAGATAAATATGGATAAGAAGTACACAAAAGACCATTTTTACAATTTTGTACTGCAGTAATATAGTTTCCTACACAACCACACAGTTGAATTTATTGGAGTTTATTCTGCATATGCCATGACTACCCAGCATAAATGAATGAATGAATGATAATAAAATTGTGTCCTATGGTCGCGCCTGATCTCCCTGGAGAGCAGAGACCATTTCCTACTTCTTTCGAACTCATCCCATACCCCAGCACGCAGCACATGAGAGGTGCTCAACAAAAACCCACTGGACTAGACCAGCTGATTGAAAGGCACCTGCATAATAAGCCAGCCGGGACAGAGTGAGGAAAGAGGGGATCTCCGTGTGGGTAACTTCAACTCCTATGACCTCCCATGTCGGTGGTCCGGGTGAGTGAACAGCCCTTGGCTCTGTTTCGGGCACTTGGCCCGGCAGAATGGCTAAGCTCAGCTGGGACAGGCCAAATAGAAGGCTCTGGGTGGGGAGGAAGTCCTCGCTTCCTCAGCTAGCAGGGACATGCAGTATCTCCAGGTGAACACTGCAGGGAAGCACAACGCCTGCCACCTTTTTTAGCCTCCATAGAACTAGACTGTGGGCCTGTGGAGGCAGAGGTTGGAGGTGTTTACTGTGCTCCCCACCTAGTGCTGGGCCCTGCTCAGAGACAACACTTGATACCCGTGTGAGTGAGTGAGATGAGAGAAAGCAGAAATAGTTCCTGACTTCGAAAATAAAAACATACAGACCAGCAGAGGAGGATTTCATTCAAGTGAGAACGTGCTCAGTGTCCCAGTGGGGGCAGCCATAGTGTTCTAGGGCAGTTCAGAAGCACAGAGCTTTTCTAGTTGTGAAGTTAAGCAGATAGTTTTCAGACCGCTTTGAGCTAGGCCAGGAAAGACAGAAGAAATTCTATAATGAGGTTGGAGGGGAACTCTAGCACCAAGTAGTACAAGGACAGACAAAGAAGTGGGACAGCATGAGGTGGGACGCTTACCGTGTGGGCAGTAAGTCTGGATGAAGCATAGGACACGTATAAGAAAACAATGGGAGACAGAGCCAGGAAGGTGGGGGGCCCTGACCCGGCAGGCACGTGCTGTACTGGGCTTGTGACTTCTGCTTTCTGTTATCTTTTCCTCCATCCTGATTTACACCATTCCAGTTTCCCTCTGGGGACCCATCTCAGAATGTGATTGGGCCTGGCCAATAAAAGCATCATATCCTGGAGCTAGCAGGTGGCATAGTGGTTAAGGTGCTGGACTCTCACATGGCCAACCATGGTTCAAGTCCTGGACCCAGCGATTTGAAAATCATGCTGGGCATGTATACCTGTGTGCCCCAAATGCCAGGTGCAGAATGGAGAAGGGATTGTAGCATGGCCACCCCCCAGGGAGTGATTTCTCACTTTCCCTCTCACTGTCTTTGTCTCTCTCCAATGAGTTCATGTTTTTGCCCTATGGCAAAAACTTTTTTTTTTTAAATGTATCATATCCTTAGGCTCTAGGGATTGGTTCTCAGAAGGTCACTCAGACTGATCATATTAAGGATAATGAAATTTCACTGGGATTAGTGAAGGAGTCACACTTCTCTTCCCACCAGACTTGAACCTGGGGCTGTGCCATTTTGCTATTACTTATCTGAGGACCACGCCAGCCTAGAAGAGGAACTGAGAGAAGAGGCCTGGGTCCTGGCCGCACTATTTAAGTTTCCAGAAACGGCTGGGTCTATGGCCAGTTCCACCTCTGGACTTTGGAGATATTTGAGCCAATGCATTCAGCTGAGCTGTGCTTGTATCACTTGCAACTGACAGGGCTGTACCTGAGACAGAGGCAGGGCAGGTAGTCTAGGGAAGAGAAGGCAGGCAGAGCACGCTGTGAGGCAGGAAAGCCCTGCAAGATAAGGGTTGAAAAGGGGAATTGTGGTCAGGGAAACTGAGGTTTACGGAGGTTAAATAACTGCCCGTGATCACACAGCTGCTATGGGCCTATCGGCACAGTCAGGATTTGCTCAGGTCATTCGGACACCAAGGCTCTGCTCATTCTACTCTATAGCTGCCTGGAAAACAAAGGGGTTCCTGGGCAGTAAAGGGGCATGATTAAACCTGTACTGCAGGAGTGCTGACCTACCGGAAGATGCAGGGAAAG
>NW_006203772.1:964884-965545 GCF_000334495.1 Tupaia belangeri chinensis
GGGAAAGAGAAAGAGGCTAAGCTGAAAAACCAGTGGAAAGTCATGGTGACCGACCAGTGAAAGAAGAGTCTACAGTGGAAGCAGAAGAGGTGATGTAAGGAAATCTGCTGAACTTGATGGCTACTGGGAAAGGAAGGGCAATGGGCATGCAGGAAGGGCTGGGAAGAGGATCTGAAGACACCAAGGTTTCAGGCTTGGGAGTCTGAGAATAGTGTGGGGCCACTAGGCAAAACAGGGGTGTTAGATGGAAGCTGGGTTAGAGGGAAACAGAGTGAAGAACATTGAGACCAAGGCTCTAATTAACATCTTAAAAGAATACTACTCTGACCCCACTTGTACCTGTAGTTACTCTAAAAAATTGAAACTCTCCAAAAGAATCTAAGAGGTAGCATTGGTGGAAATCCATTGCCTAATATCTGTCTTACTAATTTGCAAAGTAAAAAACGTCACCAAATTATTTAGGGAAGTGGAGGGAGGGGTTCCTGGGGAGGGCCTAGAGCGCTACTTCCTGGGGCAGCAGCGCCAAGCCACCAGTGACAAGCGGCCCCTCCCGTGGTCACTCCTGAGGCTGCCCCACAGCAGCCCGAGGTCCAGTTCTCACCTTCACCTGTCCTCAGGGAAAAGGCCAGTGCAGCCTGTGTCCCCTTTCTTTGATTCCTAT
>NW_006203772.1:965596-975094 GCF_000334495.1 Tupaia belangeri chinensis
AAAAACCGTCTTTGCACACCTTTTGCGTGCCAAAAAAAAAAAAAAAAAAAAATTTAACTGTACCATTCAAAACCAGTGGACCCCCCTCCCCCCAATGGAAGAGGACAGAGCCCTTTGAAGAAACCTAGGGATGCCCTCAGGGAGGCTAAGGGCTGAGACAAAACCGCTAGTGGCCAAAGGTACACGTCCAGGACCCGGCCCAGATCCCGAGCACCCTCCAGGGGTCAGTGGACGACAGAGCCAAGCCCAGGCTCCTGGCGTACCATTCAAAACCAGTGGACCCCCCTCCCCCCAATGGAAGAGGACAGAGCCCTTTGAAGAAACCTAGGGATGCCCTCAGGGAGGCTAAGGGCTGAGACAAAACCGCTAGTGGCCAAAGGTACACGTCCAGGACCCGGCCCAGATCCCGAGCACCCTCCAGGGGTCAGTGGACGACAGAGCCAAGCCCAGGCTCCTGGCGCAGAGCTTCCCTGCGCCGCCTGCCCGCCCGCGCACGGGCGGAGCCAAGGGGCGGGGCCAGATCCCGCACATGCGCCTGGAGCCCGGAGACGCACTGCCTTGCAGTGCCGCCGGGGCCCGGCAGAGGGCAGCCGCCTCCTTCGCACCGACCATCCCGCACCATCGAGGCCTCCGGGTTTCACCTCCGCCAGGCGGGCCTCTGGCCCGAAACCAGGAGGCATTCCAGGGGAGCTAGAGACCTGGGGGGTTCTGTGGCGGCAAGATGACCTCTCACCTTACCTAGGAGGGGTGCAGCAAGGAGAGCCAGGGATGAGCTCGGCGCCCACTTTGCTTACATCACCGTGCTATCCCGAGAGCCTAGAACAGCCCCTACATAGACGAGGCATTCAGCGCTGGCTTATCGACGGAACAATTTGAACGAGCACGTGAATACGGCCAGAGCACCCTAGGGAAGCCTTGGGTCTGTGTTGTGGAGAGGGATCTGAAACAAGCAATTGGGGGTAGGTGGGCACCCGGAGGTCTGCCACAGATCACCACCAGGAAGTGGTCTCCAAGAGTGAGGACTTAGGCTCTCCCAGCTCCTCCAGCCCCCACCCCCTGCCTTGGCACACCCAAGATTTGCTCAAAGCCCAGTGGCACCACATCATCTCGTGGGCACAGAGACACCTGGGACACCTGGGCTGGTCCTCTCTGCCAAGACCTGGAGACTGTCCCCAAAGCTGGGCAGTCAGGTCCTAGCTGCCTGCAGGGACCGCTTGGCTGGGGCTCCAGTGGACCTGCTGCCTCTGGGCACTTGGCTGCTGGGGCTTTCCTCGTGGCCCCTGGGGATTTCCAAACTGCCTCTGCTTTTCCAAGCTCCCCAGACCCAAAGCCAGGGGCCAGCCTTGATGCTTTCCCCAAGCCCTCACCCCACATTTCACCAGGATATGGGCCACTTCTGAGTAGAATGTGCCACACACACCATACTCCATCCCCACCCCCTCTGGCACACACGCGAGCATAAGCATAATGCAGCATTGTTCTTTTTCGTGTAACCGACAACTCTTCTATTTCCACAGAAGCAAAAAAGGAAGCCAGTTTAAGGGTGCATCACACTGATTTAAATAAAACACGTCAGATCTCCCTGGGTGTGAGGGTTGGAGGGAGGCCTATGGCCTAACGCTCAAAAATCTGAGAGGCTCCTTTAGGTGGGCCTGGATTCCTGCAAACACTGGACTTTCAACAAATAGCTGAGGCCCCATGTATTCACCTCCAGAGGCCCTTACTGGGCCTGGTTCTAGAGCTCTGAGGTAGAAATACAGCACAGGCCCAATCCCCACAGAAGCAGGAAGGGAGGAGAGACAGCCTCCACGCTGCCTGCCAACCCACCACCTCCGCGTTAACAGCCCAGCCAAACCCACCGGGGCATGTGTGCACCTGTGTGCTGCAAAGCTGGGCAGAGGGCACGCCGGTGAGGTAGGGAAGCCCTGGCCCAGTTGTGGTGGCACAAGGCCCGGAGCCTGTTGGCTCTGGGCATCAGGATTCCAGAGTCAGTGAAGCATAGAAATTGCCAGAGAGGACAACAAACCTCCTTCCTGAGAGGAAGGGGAAATGCCCCACCCCCAGTCCTGTAGAGGGTAAGGGACTACAGAAAGGGACAGGCCTTCAAGAGCACCCCATCGTTTCTGGGAGCTGTCTGGGGCTGTGCTGTCCGATATGGTAGCCACTGGCTCTGTGTGACTATTTAAATTGAAGTTAAATCAAACGGGGGGGGGGGTATTTCCAAGTAAATTAATAATCAAATAAAAATTTAAGCTCAATTCCTCAGTCGCAGTAGCCACGTGTCAAGTGTTCAACAGCTGCATGTGGCTAGGGGCTACCAGCAGACTGTAGGTCATTGCTCTCTTTGCAGTGTGTTCTCTTTTTTTTTTTGGAGAGGTTTTTGCTATAGGGCGCATGCACTCACCAGAAAGACAGAGAGAGACAGAGAGACAGAAAGCAAGAAATCACCCCCCAGGAGGGTGGCCATGCCACAATGCCATCTTCTCCATTCTCCTCTTAGGATCTTGGGCACGCATGCACACGCGCCCAGCGTGAGTTTAAGCCACCAGGTCCGGGACTCGAACTGCCGTTGGCTACATGGGAGTCCAACGACACAGCCATTATGCCATCTGCTGGTCCTGCAGTGTGTTCTACTGACACACCTGGCCCAGAGGCTCTCCCTGTTGGTTTGTCCTGGTCATTCTTGCCCAAGCCACCTCAGGTGATTCCCAACTTCCTGCTATTCTCTCCCGCTCCTTCCCCAGAGCATGCTTTAGACTAGGCCTCAAAAGGGGGGGGGGGCACTATAGTCACGATGTAACACCCAGTTGGGGAGCAGGAGCCAGATGCCAAGGGACTGAAAGGCAAAGCTGAATGGAAGCCTACCCCCACCCCAAGGCGTCCAGGCCTGGGAGAAAGCCCCTCAGTGTCACACAATCGGTCCTTGTTTCTGCAGTCTCTGGGCCACGCATGGGTAAGACATCTGGAATGTAGTGGCCTGAGGGTTTCCCCACGTCACCCGTTACAGGACTCATCTGATGTTAGTGCTCCCAAGAGAAGTCCCAACAGAAACCAGAGCTTTCAAGGGCAAATAAGGCCAATGAAGCCTCGGCCGGGGGCAGCATGCCAGGACTCCAGCCATGGGCAGAGGACCACCATGGACACCTCCTTGCACGGCCAGCTGCATGAACCAGATGAGGTTGGGGGACCTGGTGGAGAACAGGCTGTGAGCACGCGAGAGAGGCTCGGACACTTCCCCCAGTCCTGGACCTCCGAGAAACAAGGGGACAGCGGGGTGTGCCCACTAAAACGTTCTGCCACGGGGGCTGCATTTGAGAGGTTTTGCTACAGTAGTTAGAAACTCCATGCGGGAGAGTCCAGACAAGCTCATCTGTGTGGTGAAAGGAGAAGACGGACCAGGAACTGGCAGGTCGGGGCTCTTTCGTTTGTGCCCTAATTCCTCTCAGCCCCAGTCTAGATGGGCTGTCAGGAACAAGACAGGTATGAAGGGACAAAATAAGTTGTAGAATGACCAAGACAAGTAGAGTGAGTTTGCTCAACTGGAAAACAAGTAGGTAGAGAGAAGCTTGGCACTCCGAAGATGCTGGCATCAGCCAAAGTCTAACTGGGGGAGCTGCAGAGAAAAACAGCCTAACTTTAAAAACTGGCATCAAGCTACGGACCAGACTGGAAACTCAGGGCAAGCAATGCCACCCAGATTACCTGTAGCCTGAGTGAGCTCGGGCCTGTGTCCCTATCTCCACCTGAGAAGCACGTTGGGCAGAAACACCGGCCTGGGGACAAGAGAAAACACCCCACTCCATGAGCAGAGCAGAGTCACTGACAGGAGCAGGACCTGTCACAGTCCACGCCAGGCACCCACCGAGCGACCAGGCACCGACCGCTTCCCAGTAGACCAGAGTGAGATTACGGGTGATGATGCTAAGATCTGCCTCGCTCGGGGCCACGACTTCGAGGCACTATTCTAAGTGATTTGTATGCGCTGATTCATTTAATTCCCAAAACAATCTTACAAGGGAAGGGCTATTATTGTCATTTTACAGATGAGGACAATGAAGCACAGAGAAATTACATGATTTGCCCAAGGACATTCAGCCAGTAAGCAGCAGAGCAAGAGTCCACATAACACTGGACAGAAGCCCTTTGACTGACAGTGAGGTCATGCCCCAATAAACCCAGGGTAAGTTGAAAATATCACATGTAGAAATTCATTTAATACATTTAACCTACTGAACATCACAGCTTAGGCTAGCCTACTATACTTTATGTTTTTTGGGAGAGGTTGTTTTCTTTTCTTTTCTTTTTTTTTTTTTGCTATAGGGCACCAGAAAGACAGAGACAGAGAGACAGAAAGCGAGAAATCACCCCCTGGGGGGATGGCCACACCATGATCCCTTCTCCTCCATCCTCCTCTCGGGATCTTGGGCATGCATGCACACGCACCTGGCATGAGTTTAAGCCACCAGGTCTGGGACTTGAACTGCGGTCGACTACATGGGAGTCCAGCGACATAGCCATTACGCCAACTGCTGGTCCCACCTACTTTAAACATGCTCGGAGTACTGACATTATTAGCCCACAGTTGGGCAAAATCACCTAATGCAAGCCTCATTTATGATATCTCAGGTAATTTAGCGAGTGAAAAATAGAATGTATGCATATTCAAAGTCTGGTTTCTACTGAATGCACACCAGTGTAAAGTCATAAAGTCAAAATATCAAATAGCCGTAAGCTGGAAATTGTCTGTATTGATGTATGTTATCATACGTAAGTCACAATTTTTTTTCTAGGTTTTTGTCATAGGGTACATGTACTTGCCAGACAAAGACAGAGAGAGGAAAAGTGAGAAGTCACCCTCCAGGATGGATAGCCACACCACAATCCCTTCTCCTCCATGTTCCTCTCAGGATTTGGGGCACACACACACATGCAATCAGCATGCTTTTCAAGCAGGCAGGTCTGGGACTCAAACTGTGGTTGCTCACAGCACCTTAGCCACCATGCCACCTGCTGGTCCAATAAGTCCCAATTTTAAGTTTATTTATTTATTTATTTCATGAACAGAAGAAAAAAGAGAGAGTACATGAACACCCCTAATAGGGCCTTTATAAAAAAAAAAGTTGCCATAGAGCATGTGTGCTCAGCAGAGAGAGAGAAAGAGAGGGAAAGTGAGAAAGCAAGCCACCAGGTCCAAGACTTGAACCGTGGTCAGCCACATTTGAGTCTAGCACCCCAACCACCACTCCACCTGTTAGCCCCCTCCCCCCCCATAGGCCATCTCAGCTGGCCCTGGAACGTGGGCATGTATGTGCACCTGGCATACTCAGGGAGATCTCCAGACGCAGTCCCTGGACCCTGCCCCGTGGGCCAGCCATGCAGAGGGCTGGTCTTACTGCCGTGCCACCATCCAGCCCCCATGCAAGTCCCATCTCGCAGTCCCTTCTGCCCATGCCACTTCCTTCTCTTTCTTGGCAGTCCCACAGCCAAAACCAGCCTTTCCATCCAACTTCATTTTGGCAAGCATCTGTTTCTACAGCAACAGTAACAGCAGCAGTTTTCAGATCTTGAACAGAATGGGCAGGGACAAAGGGGAGGGGATCCTTTATAGGAGGGGCTCTTTATCAGAGGCACAGAAGAGAAATCTCAAAACGAGTAGTCACAAGAAGACACAAGAGCTAGGTGGGAAGCCCAAGCCCCTGGTTGAAGCAGGAAAACTCTGATCTTCCCTGCTCCAGAGGCCAAGTCGTCTGGTTTAAAGGCAGTCTCCCTCTGGACAAGGAAAGTGAGGGTTGTTAGAAGGACTGGAAGTTGGGGCCCAGCGGGTGGCATGGTGGTTAAGGTGCTGGATTCCCACATGGCTGACCACAATTCAAGTCCTAGACCTGGAGGCTTGAAAATCACACCAGGGATGTGTGTGTGTGTGTGTGTGTGTGTGTGTGTGTATGCACATACCCAAAATCCTGGGAGGAGAATGGAAAAGAAGGAACTGGGGCATGGCCATCCCCCTGGAGTGTGAGTTCTCATGTTCTCATTCACTGTCTTTCTGGTGAATACACGTGCCCTATATGGCAAAAACCTAACAACAAAAAAGACTGGAAGCTAATTGCAGAAATGCTTTGGATGGGTCTCAGGAAAAAGGACAACCCAGTCTCAACTCTTCAGGGTGTGGGGAGGGTGGGGAGGAGGGGCAGGGGGGCATAGCCAAGCCATTCTCGAGCCTAACGTCCAGCACAGAGCACAGCTCTGCAGCCCTCTTCCCCAGGTGGAGACCAGGTAAGATGGATGAGGCAAGGAATGACAAGGAAGCCTGGGAGACCAGTGCAGACAGGCACCTGTGCACCTGCTCAGGGCATTCGTCACCCATGAGGGAGTGTGTTCGTCTCCCACGAGGGAGGGCGAGAGCATTTGGGGTGAGGTGGCCAGGCTGTCCCCCTTGCCCTCTCCAAGCCTAGGCCTCATTTCTGCCTGCCCCCACCCCCTGCCCTCAACTTCAATTAAACAAGAAACATCTCTCATTGTCCAGGAATCCTGAAGCCAGAGTCTTGGGCTACAGGGCAATGGGGGTTCTGCCAGGCAGAGCCAAGTGCTCAGGGGAAGAGGAATGTTTGCCGGCCACTTGATTCCAGGAAGACGGACCACAGCAGTCCCCCAGGCTTCTCAGGCACTGGGCCCGGTTTCCCTCTCCCCTCTATTGATCTTGACGCATGGCCAAGGGAGTGGGGACTCACCCTCATCCTGGACCTGAGTCCTCTAGGTAACCCGGGCGCCTACTGGGGCGTGTACAAGGCTATACCAGGCTGAGTCCCCAGTGCCCAAAGTGCCAGGCACATAGGCTCCCAAGCCTAGACAGCTCTGGGGAGGGCGAAGCAGAAGATGCCAGCCCAGGCCCTTCCTGGTGGCGCAGTCAACAGCAATTTGAACTGCAGTGTTGGAAGCCATGTGGCCCACCATGGTTAGGATCACTCCAGTTTCTGCGCATGCCCAAGATCCTGAGGCACTGAGGCCAGGGAAGGGGGCTTGTGCATGACAAGACCCCATTGAAGATGCTCTTCTTCCTCTTCTTTCTTTCTTCCTTTCCTTTCTTTCTTTCTCTCTGATACACGTGTGCACACATATGCTCTCTATTATGAACACCATAAACATTTTTAAAAAGAATTATTTACTTTATTTTATTTGTTGTTGTTATTATTATTATTATTTTAATTTGACCAGAGAGAGAGAAAGGGAAAGTGAGAAAGCAAGCTGCCAGGTCTGGGACTTGAACTGTGGTCGGCCATGTGGGAGTCTAACACCTTAACCATTGTACCACCTGCCAGCCCCAAACTTTTTTTTTTTTTTTTTTTTTGAGATTCCTGCTATAGGGAGTGTGTGCTTGCCGGAGAGACAGAGGGAGACAGAGATACATAAAGCAAGAAATCACCCCCTGGGGGAATGGCATATCATAATCTCTTCTCCTTCATTATCCTCTCAGGATTTTGGGCACACATGTATATGCACCCAGCATGAGTTTTAAGCCAGCGGGTCTGGGACTTGAACTGCATTAAAGTGGGAGTCCAGCAACATAACCATTATGCCATCTGCTGGTCCCAAAAAATAAACTTTTTAAAAATTTTTTTGCTATAGGGTGCATGTGCTCGCCAGACAGACAGAGAGAGACAGAGAGACAGAAAGCAAGAAATCACCCCCCGGGGGGATGACCACACCGCAATCCCTTCTCCTCCATTCTCCTCTCAGGATCTTGGGCACATGCGCACGAGCAAGCGCCCGGCGTGAGTTTAAGCCACCGGGTCAGGGACTCGAACCGCGGTCGACTACATGGGAGTCCAGCGACATAGCCATGTCGCTAACTGCTGGTCCCTAAACTTTTTAAAAAACAAAGAAAAAGATGCCATCCCAGCCTGGGAGGAAACCTTTTCCCTCTCTGAAGCCAGCACTTCAGAAATCAGCTCTGTAACTAAACCAGCCATGAACCCAGGCAGAGCTGGGCAGGAGCAGGAGGCAGGGCCCCAGCAGAAAGAGCTAACAGGAGACACATAGGCTGAGTGTCTTTTATCCAAAATGCTTGGGACCAGAAGAAGCGTTTTAGGCTCTGGATGTTTTGGGATTTTGGAATATCTATCTATCTATCTATCTATCTATCTATCTATCTATCTATCTATCTATCTAAAAGGAAATATCCTGGGGATGGAACCCAAGCCTAAATATGAAATTCATTTATGGTTCTTTTATTTATTTATTTATTTGTTTATTTGCTAGAGGGTGCATGCTCGCACCAGAGAGAAAGAAAGCATCCCTCAGGTGGTTGGCAACACCACAGTCTCTTCTCCTCCATTCTCTTCTTGGGATAATTTGGGCACACATGTGCCCAGCATAAGTGTTTTTTAAGGTTCCTGCCATAGGGTGCATGCACTCACTGGAGAGAGAGAAAGTGAGAGGAGAAATGAGAAATCATCCCCCAAGGAGGATGCCACACCATAATCCCTTGTCTTCCATTCTCTTCCTGGAATTTGGGGCATGTACACACACATGCCCAGCATAATTTTCAAGCTGCCAAGTCTGGGACCGGAGCCATATGGGAGTCCAACACCTTAACCACCAAGCCACCTGTTGGCCTCCAGTGTGGTTTTTTAAGTCACTGGGCCCAGGACTGGAACTGCACGGTTGTTTGTGTGGGATCCAGCTATCTCACCTACCATGCCACCTCTGGGCCTCATGTATGTTTCACATGTACTGTATATACACAGCTTGAGAGTAATTTTACACAACACTTTTGTCCTGCAGCATTTCGACTGTGACCTGTTCCATGAACTTGGGTGTGGACCTTTTCTCTTGTGGCATCATGTAGGTGTTCAGAAGCTTCGGATTTTGAATTTTCAGATTAGGGATTGCTCAACCTACAGTGCCAGACCTCGCCATGTCCTGGAAAAGTTCCACTAGAATGTCTGGATACTCTTCCTGGGTGTGATGGGGCTGGGAGTGAAACTGGGTGTCACAAAGAGCCATGACGGCCTCAGGCTGCTGACAGTGCTGTCATTCCTGGCCCCTCGCCCATGCCACCCGGGCTGAGAGCTCTCTTTCTGCAGAGGTCTTCTGTTCTAGGGGGAAGCACAGGCCTCTGATGGCAGTGGTGGCGTCTTCGGGCCTCCTCCTCTGCAGAAATGAGCCCACAGTGTGACTGGAGCAGGTGCTCAGCACGGCTCCTGACCGCGCCAAGCCTCCAGGGCCCTCGCAGCTGGCCTTCCCACAACCCAAGGCCACTCCTTCTCCCCACCTCATGTTCAGCTCTCTTCTGCCCCAGGTTCTGGGACAGCCTCATGGTCCTGCTGGTAAAGACAGCCCAGGGAGTGCCCTGGGAGAAATCTCGTCCCTGTATGGACCCTGCTTGCCACAGGGCCTGGCAGTGGGAGAAGCTGGGAGGGAGGGAGGAAGTGAGTCAGCTCCTTGCAGAAATGTGGATGGGAGGAGGAGCCAGCAGAGCAGGGGGCAAAGGGCACAAGG
>NW_006203772.1:975698-984752 GCF_000334495.1 Tupaia belangeri chinensis
TAGGGAAAGTGACTGAGAGAGGGAAACAGGCCCTGGCGGCCTTGTGCACCCACAGAGTAGAGGACAGACATGGGTGACAAACTTGGCAGTGCTACCTCCTGCCAAGGCCAGGTGGCCCCCACTAGGCCAGAAAACCTGGGTCTGGCAGGCACGGCCCCACCTGAGGTTGGAATCCAAGGCGGCTCCCATCCTGACTCACGTCCTGGCTGGAGGAAGTGAGGCCTTGTGGGATAAGGCCAGCCTTGGTCTCTGTACAGAGAGGGAGGACTCCAGCCTCCCGCTGCCTCTGGCCTCCGCCAAACCCTACAGCTCCAGAAGCCCAGGTTCCCCTGACCTGGCCCAGCTGGGTGATAGATGTTTGTGTGTCCCCAGGGAACTGGCAGTGAGGCTGAGCCTCAAGCACAGAGCAGCAGGGCTGCCAGCACCCGCCCTGCCCTCACTGGTAACCCCTAGTCCTGTGGGAGCTGTCCCCAAGCTCCAGCTGGAATCTGTTGCACTGACCGGGAAAAGTCCTCGCTGTGAAAATTCCCAGCTTGCTGACATTCCTGCATGAAGGCAGTCCAGGGGAAGGAGCAGAGGGAAGAGGCAGCCTCCAGCCCTGCAAGGCCACATTCCAACCCTGAGACCTGAAGCCAGGGAGGGAGGCGCCATCCTCCAATGGCCCCTGGACATACACTGTGTGGCCCCCATCACCCTGTATCTCCTCACCCAGGCTTGTGTCTTCACAGAGGGTTCTGTGCAGCCTGTCCCCAGGACCCCTGTCCCCAGGTTCTTGCTCCTGGATGGCTATGGGGGCCATCTTTTCTCCAGTCCTGTGAGAGGTGTCCAGTCCCCAAGCACACAAGAAACAGAGTCCGTGAGTGAAGGCAAGGCATGGCCACATGCTACAGACAAGTCACCAAGGCCCGTCAGAGGGGACGGTCCCAGGAACTGACAGGGAGCCAATGAGGAAGACAGGACAGCCAGTCCCTGACGGGAAAACCATCTTCTTTCCGGCAACAAATAGCTACTGCTCCTAGGAAGTACTCTAGCATGGGAACAGTAAGATAAGGGATGAGTTACAATCTGATGCATGTATGAAGGAGAAAGATGGGGTGCTGCCTGGTGGGGACCTGACATGGCCTGGGAGGATCTGGGAAGGCTTCCCAGAAGAAATGGCATTCGAGCTGAGACCAGTGTGTGTGAGTGTATGAGAGGGGGCAGGGAAAAGAACTACAGATGATAAGAAAGTCAGGGGCTCAGAGGGAGAAGTCAATGAAGGCTGCACACCTACCGTCTGCTGAGCCCTCTGCCAGGCCACGCTCCCACCTTTGTCCCAAAATACAGAGGAGACAGCAGTAATGGCCTCCATTCAATGCAGAGGAGCCTGTCCTTGGTTAGAGGTGACACTCTGGGGATCTTGCCACCCCAAGTACAGTGAAGGTCAGTGCCAGGATGTCAGCATGGGCCGAAAAAGTGGGAGGGGCAAAGTCTCTCCCTCCAGGATTCAGGGGAGATGCCTAAGGGGCAATAGCGTGCCCCTTCTCTCCCCCAGCAGGAGTGTACCCAAAAGTTCCAGGCCGGTGCCCCTTCTCCTTTCTTAAGAGACAGGGTCCGGCTATGTCAGCCAGGCTGACCTGGGACTCGCAATCCTCCTGCCTCAGCCTCCTGAGTAGCCGGGATTACAAGCGTGTGCCACCATGCTCAATTCTCTTCCTTTAAAAAAAAAAAATTTTTGTAATTGCCTGAGTATGTACACTTGCGAGAGAGAGAACGAGAAAGAGGGAGAGAAAGTAAGTAAGCACCCCCGTGGAGGATGCATGCGTCGCAATCCTTTCTCCTCCTTTTCTCCCTCCTTTGGGGATTTGGGGCATGAATGCACACACATCTGGTGTGTTTTTCAAGTGGCCGAGTCCAGGACTTGAACCACATGCGACCCTGTACCTTTATCACCATGCCACCAGCCAGCCCTCTCGCTTCTCTTCGGAAGACTTCCCTCCGTCACCCTTTCCAGCACTCGCCTCACTCCCACAAGACTGAATCCGCCTGCTGCCACTTGGGCTCACTTCCTCAGGCTAACTCTCAGGAGAGACAGAGAGCAGAGGCCACGCCCTTCGGTAGACACCGACCACACAGCAAGACTGGCCAGTCACTCCTGCCTCTCCTTCCCTTCTGGAGGGAAGACAGGAGGTGAAGAGGCCTCTAGAGACAGGGCAGCAGAAATCACAAGGGCCAGGTCCGAGCTAAGCAATAGAGTTAAACGGATTTTTTGATACTGCCCTTCCCTCCTCTCTACAGCACACGAGGTAAGAACTGATGGCCTGAGTTCAAATTCTGTCAAGTCACGTAATGGCTGTGCAAGACACAGTTCACCCAACTTTAACCTCTCTGTTTCCTCATCTGTGAAACAGAGATCATTATAATACCTGTGTCAAAAAGGTGCTAGAGGACCAGCAGGGGGTGTGGTGGTTAAGGTCGCTGGACTCCCACATGGCGGATCTGTGGTTTGAGTCCCAGACCTGGCAGCTTGCTCTCTCACTTTCTCTCTCTCTCTAACTCTGTCCCTCTCTGGTAGAATTTTAAAAATAAATAAATAAAGTTAAATAAAGTAATTCTTAAAAAAAAAAAAAGTGCTGGGAAAATTGGAGGAGTTAACATACAAGAAATCTCTAGAACATGCCTAACAGAGAGAGCTAGCTGTGTCCTCATGTTGCCCTTGCTTTTCATGGCCTTCCCTCCAGCGTTTCTGTTCCACAGGATCTTCACTAGATCATGTAAGCCCTGCTTAGGGAGCAGGCATGTGCATTGCACAGGGTGGGGCACCATCCAAAGGCCCCCCAACACCCTGCATGCCCCCACCCCACCCAAGTCTGCGCACAACTAGCATCCGGGCCGAGTTGCACCAGGGCAGACGCGATGTCCTGAATCTGAGGGACACATGGGAGGAGATTAAGGAGCCAGAGTGGTGCCAGGTCCAAAGAAATAGTTTCCCAACCAAACTAGAGCCAGTAACTGGCAAAGAAGAAGCCTGCTGACATTGTCCCCAGTGTGGGACAAACAGACGCTGCAGGACTCCAGCATTGGCTGCACCCCCAGCTGCACAGCAGGGGTGGGGGCTATGACAGCTCCTCTCCTTGGTGGGCTGCCTGGCATGGTGGGCTCCCACAGCGCTGCCGGACGCCTGGGGCACATCCGTACCCGCCGCCCAGCACTGACAGTGAAGGCGCCAGGCGGCCTGCCCAGGCAGCAGGGGAGCCCCCACCTCAACTGGGTCACCGGTCCACAACCCCCAAACTGCTCCAAGGCCAGGCCATGGGAAGAGAGGCTAGCAGCTTAGCATACTGGGGTGGCGGGGGCCCTGCTGGCAGGCGGAGCTCGGCTTGTGGTTTCTGGGAAATGCTGTAGAGATCTGCAGCATTTTTAAAATACTTGTGTTCCCCCCCGCCACACACCCCCCCTTCCCCCTTCTCGGGTGTTTGCATATCTGGTATTTTCCAGAACCATTGCAATGTAAATAAGAGAGATTAGAAAGGAGCAGAGGGCAGGGTATCCAGAGGTGGTGGGGGCAGGCCGCAGGAGTCCTGGCCAAGGCAGGAAGGGGCCAGGGAAGCTACCTTTAAGACCCTGCCCCTGTGCCAGGGACCCAAGCTGCGCCTGCAAAAACATCCAATGACCATGACATGTAACCACACCCAGTTCAATGTGGCCTGGGCACTGTGCCCGCCACCCACAGGCTGGGTGGCCAAGGCACACTGGGGCTGCAGCTCATCTAACCTCACAAGGGAAGAAGTTATAAAGGCCTCTGAGAACAGAGATCTGGCAGAATAGAAATGGCCCATCCACTGCGTGTACCCCACTAACCCAGGACAGGCTCCCCACCAAACGCTCCCAAGGACCTTTCACCCACCACTTCTTGTGCCCTTGACATCTGCCCACTGGCCCCTTCTACCAAAGGACTTAGTTAGCTGACCCCCTAACAGGGTTATCACATGGTGAGACTCTGATGCCAGAGAGCCTGAAGCACTGGCACAAAATGAAGTAAAAATTTCCTGTTTAAAAACAGAACAAAACACAACCCTCCAAGGATCATTTGGAGAAAAATTAGGACCAGAAGCATTCAAGAACACTGAGCCCTGGCAACTCCTGGCTGCCCTGGCACCACCAGAAGGCCCCTAGGAGAGCCTGGTACTCAGAACCCAGCCTGGCAGACCCGGAAGCTATACAGCTTCAAGGCTCCCCTTGGAATCCTGCTGGCCCCACTCCTGACAGCACCCAGGCACCCTGGGGACAAGGTTGATGAGGGCCATAAGTTTACACCCAGGGTCTAAGGCTACAACACTTCTCCCAGATACAGCCAACCCTGACCTGCCGGTCCCCTGTGGCCACTGACCACAGCAAACTGGAGAACATAGCAAACACTCGGAGCCCCGTCTCTGCCTTCAGCTGGCTGTCTAAGGGTAGTGCTCCAGGGACAAGCATCGGGAGTTACCACGGAACAGAAAACCTTACTAGAAGCAAGCATGGAAGGGCTCATGGACGGATTAGATAAGGAGGTTGCAATCCTGTACTCCGGATGGCTTTAGAGACTGGGCAGAGGGACGAGAGCTAATCTTCCTAAGCCTCGAACACCTGTCTCACAGTGAGCGACCTCACCTGATACATACAATGCTTACCGTACAGAGTGTGAGCGGAACAGAAATTTACTTGTAGTCTATGTGGAATAAAAAATGTGTAGAATAAAGAAACGTCTTTGTCCCCAGTTCTAGCCTCCTCAGAGATAACTGGAGTGAGTTGGTTGGGTGGATATCCTTCTCCAGTGGAACCTTCTCTCACTCCGAGAGGACAGGGCCAGGTGAGGAGCGGTAACACAAGTGGGTTAATAAAGGAAAAGTCTTGGGTTGGCGTCCCAGGACCCTCCTGAGCACGCTGTGTGCACATGCCTATCATCTGGGCCAGCCAAGACTAGGGGTGCGCTTGGGCATGAACACCCTTGTCTTTGTCTGTCATAGAAGAAATAAATAAACGAAGACAAAAACAAACAAAAACCTCTGGGAAGATAGGCCTACTTTACAGAGATCAAGGGTCACCTCTGCTAGGGGGCCTTTCCTGATGACCACCTCCTTCCCCTGGGCAGACTGGCTGTTTCCTCCTTCTTGACCCACTGTATACTTCTGTGGTAGTAGCTTGATGCTTGGTTGCATTTCTTTACTTAGGTCTCTGCTTCCTCAAAGAAAGGATTATATCTGATTTACTAATCCCCTCCCCCTTCCCCGTACCCAGCACCGTGTCTGTGAAATGGAACCTCATTAAATGCTTACCGAGGGTTGAGTACACAGAGGCTCAGAAAGGTTCGGTAACTTGGGTAAAACCCAAACCTAGGGCTTCCACGCTCTTTCCACTGTAACACGCCCCCTCCCAGGCTCTCCCCAGGGTGGAGGTGCTTTAGACAGACCTGTCAAGCTCTTAAGGAAGCTTATGGCCTAAACCTCTGACTACAAGCCCCAAAGTCCAGCAGAAGAAGAAACCACACTGCAGACTTCAGGAACTAGACTCTGCTGGGAGAGAAGGCTGGGCCTCCCTTTCACCCCTCCCTGCTGCCACCATAAAAGTTCAGGGAGACATCGTTCTTGGGAGAGCTCCCATACAGGACAAAACCTCTGGCTCTATGTGTCAGGGGACCCCACACTGGCTAAGTTTTATTTTTTGGAGAGGTTTTTGCTATAGGGTGCGTGCACTCGCCAGAAAGACAGAGAGAGACAGAGAGACAGAAAGCGAGAGATCGCCCCCCCGGGGGGATGGCCACACCACAATCCCTTCTCCTCCATTCTTCTCTCGGGATATTGGGTACGCATGCACATGCACCCAGCGACACACTGGCTAAGTTTTAGTAGGTGGGCTTTTTTTTTTTTTTTTGGAGAGATTTTCACTGTAGGGCGCGTGCGCTCGCCAGACAGACAGAGAGACATAGAGCCAGAAAGCGAGAAATCCCCCTCCAGGGGGGATGGTCACGCTGCAATCCCTTCTCCTCCATTCTCCTCTCGGGATCTTGGGCACGCACGCACATGTGCCCGGCGAGAGTTTTAAGCCACCGGGTCCGGGACACGAACCACGGTCGACTATGTGGGAGTCCAGCGACATAGCCATTACGCTAACTGCTGGTTCCCAGTAGGTGGGCTTTGCTGAGCTCAGCAGAAACTGCCTTCCTCCCAGACAATACACTGGCCCCCTAGGATGGGCCCACTGAGAAGACGAAGGACAGGGACCAGCCCTCTTCTCTCTAGGGCCTATACCAGGCCTGGCCTCTTCCCCTTCTCAAGGGCTTGACTTTCCCGCCTAGACTCAGGGAACTAGAGGAGAGAATTTTGATCCCATTGGAGTTTTAAAATCCTCATCTTTACTGACACTTCCTCCAACCTCCCTAGACTTAGCTTTTAGCAAACTTAAGAGTAATGGATTCCAATCCAGAGGCCGTCCAAACACTTTCCCTGAGGAATCAAGGGAAGAACATGGCCTCTTCACCAGCCTGCAGTCACACTTGATCCCTTCTCTCCCCCTAGGCCACATCAGCCGGCCACCAAGACCGCAGAGATTGCCTCCAGCAGCTCCAGTCTGATTCTTCTCGCCACCCCCACTGCTTCTACCCAAGTTCAGGCCCCATTCATCCTACTAGGGTCACTCCCATGGCCCCCCACTTCTTCCCACAGCTCCCCTTGCTACACCATTCTCCAGAAGAAGCCAAGGAGATTTTCTAAAAACCAGTCCCTACCATTCCTTGGCAGAAGTATTTCATTGCTCTTTAGTGAAAGGCCGCAGTCCCCAGCAAGGGCCCCTAGGGCCTCTGTGACCTACGACCTGGCCCCTCTAGCCCCTGCTCCTTTCAGTATTCAGTCCCCACACACTGTCTCCCAGCTTATTCCAGACAGGTGCCCTTCTCTCCAACCTCGAGGCCTCAGCCCGGCCTGTCACAGCCTTGCCTTCACACATACCCTACCCAGCTGTCAGCTTCGGCTAATGCACCCTCAAGGCTGTACCTGAAGCCCCCCTTCTGTGCTTCCTAGCCCCGTACTGCCCCGCCTCTGCCTGCTGCTGGATCCCCTCTCCCACTAGACTATGGGTTCCCTGAGGGCGGACTATGTGCTGCTCACTGCTGGCCCCAGGACCCAGGGCACGGTAAGAGCCCCGAGCCCCATAAATGCCTACTTAGTGGATCGGTGGATGGAAGGACAGACAGCAGAAGAGCTGCTCTTCTCAGGCCTGCAGAGTGGTGTCTGTCAAGTCTGTCTGACCACTGTGACTGCGGGGATGAGTGCACCGAGGCTCAGAAAGGTCCGGTAAAACCCAAACTCAGGTCTTTCACGCTTGTTCTACTGTAACATGGCCCTTCCGGACTCTCCCAAGGGTGGAGGTGCTTTCGTTTGTTTGTTTGTTTGTCTTTTACTTTATTTCAATTTCACCAGAGAGTGACAGAAAAAGAGAGAGAAGGAAAGTGAGAAAGCAAGCTACCAGGTCTGGGACTTGAACCGTGGTTGGCCATGTGGGAGTCCAGCTGTCATAACCACCACACCACCTGCCAGCCCCAAGGGTGGAGGTGCTTTCAATGGACATGTCAACCTCTTAAGGAACCTTACAGCCCTAAAACCTCTATTTCCAGGGCAACTTCATCTAGGCGGGGGACACTGGATGAGATGTGAGCTGAGCATCTTGGACATACAGCATGTGAGGAGATCCAAGAGACTGTCTCTCCCTGGGGCTTTCTGAACAGGCCTTGGAGAGAAGCCACGGGGTGCCGGCCCCCATCCGTGTGCAGAAGGAGAACAGATGGCTCGTCAGCTTCCTCTGAGAGGTCCGGTAAAACCCAAACTCAGGTCTTTCACGCTTGTTCTACTGTAACATGGCCCTTCCGGACTCTCCCAAGGGTGGAGGTGCTTTCGTTTGTTTGTTTGTTTGTCTTTTACTTTATTTCAATTTCACCAGAGAGTGACAGAAAAAGAGAGAGAAGGAAAGTGAGAAAGCAAGCTACCAGGTCTGGGACTTGAACCGTGGTTGGCCATGTGGGAGTCCAGCTGTCATAACCACCACACCACCTGCCAGCCCCAAGGGTGGAGGTGCTTTCAATGGACATGTCAACCTCTTAAGGAACCTTACAGCCCTAAAACCTCTATTTCCAGGGCAACTTCATCTAGGCGGGGGACACTGGATGAGATGTGAGCTGAGCATCTTGGACATACAGCATGTGAGGAGATCCAAGAGACTGTCTCTCCCTGGGGCTTTCTGAACAGGCCTTGGAGAGAAGCCACGGGGTGCCGGCCCCCATCCGTGTGCAGAAGGAGAACAGATGGCTCGTCAGCTTCCTCTGAGCTCCCTGGGGACAGGCGGCGTGTGGACGCCGTTGATGGATGGCCTGACAGGCAGGGTGGCCGCCAGGAGCTGTCTCTCTGGGGCTACGGTCGTCAGGGTACCCCACCCAGGAGCCTGGAGGAGGCGGGAAGACTTTTCTTGGTGCAGAACTGGGATTAGAACTGGTGCCAAGAAAAAGAACAGGAGCAGAAGTGGGAGGAAGAGCAGGAGATAAGAGGCTGAGGGCTGCAGAAGAGGCTGCGGCACTCCCACACGTGCCCAGGGTTTGTCCCGGGAGGCTGAACGTTTCGGTTCACCCTACTCCTCTCTGCTGGTGGCACGAATCCCCACCACCCGCCTGGGGAGAAAAAGATACAGGGCTTCTCTCAGCCCCATGTGTCCACTGTCCCGCCAGATCAACTCTAGGGGACACGTGGAAGTGAGGGCTTCTACGGTGTCCCCTGTGAGATCCCCCAGGCTCAGGCTGAGGGAAGAAGTCCTCCGGGCACCAGCTGAGCTTAGGGACTAGAACCAGCCAGCATCTCAGGGATACCAGCTGTGACTTGGAATCCACGAGGGCCTCCAAAGCTAAACCACCCACTTCCCCCGGGAAGGGAGAGCAGCAGCTCCTTGGGAAAGGCAAGTGGAAGGAAATGTGAGATACTAGGATGATCCCTGTGCTACAAAGAGAAAGCTAAACAGCATCTGGGATGCCAGGCCCAGGGCCCCACAGAGGCC
>NW_006203772.1:985067-987888 GCF_000334495.1 Tupaia belangeri chinensis
GTCCCCTGGGGAATTCATTCTTTAAAAAGAAAATTCCATCTGTTAAGAGCAGCGTTAGACTGGGAGAACATAGACAGACAAGGTAACAAGCTACAGTCTTCAGTTCTGGAGATTAACAGCCCTCCCTGTCTCTTCCTCCTCGGAGTCATGGCTCCCTGAGTTCAGCCTAGGCTGTGGCTAACACGCATTGGGTGCTCACAGTGTGTTTCTGCAATTAGTCCAGGTCTGTCCCCGGTTCTAGACAGGCTCCCTCCAGTTCACCCTCCCTGGTAAGCAAAGCTGCCTAAACCCAACCAGCCTGCGGGTAAAGGAAGACCTGGAACCCAACTCCATGCTTCCTGCCTGTCTGACCCTGCCCCTCCCAGCCCCCTCCAGGCCCAAGACTAGGCAGCCACTCTGAGCATCCACTTCCCCTTCCCAGGAGAAAGTGGGGACCAGTACGCTGCCTGCTTCCATAGCCCTTTCTCCCCCATCTGATTTTGATACACCTGGCTAGTCACTTAGTGCTGAGAGGTCCCAGCCTGGGTATGCACTGGTCAGGCTGAAGGAGCCAGATCTGGACATCCTAAAACCCACACCTGGGAGGAAGGAATGGCCAGGGCTTGTCCTTCATGAGCCATCTCCAGGCAGACCATTCCAACTGATATGTAGCCACCCTATGAAAAGATTTCTGGGGTTAGAGATCTTGATCCCCCCTAGAGACCTGCTCATAGGTCTCATCTAAGTCTCTTGGCTCCTGTGCCTTCCAGTGGAGTTTTCTGTGGACAGGGTAACAGTGGGGTCTCAGGGATACTATCTGTGTAGCTTTGATCCATGCTGTCTTTCTAAGGCCATGCCTTTTCTTCTTCCAGAAGTAATAAGGACTAGCAAATGGTGAATGGTTACATTGCTAGACTTCCACGTAGTTGACCACAGTTCAAGTCCCAGACCCAATGGCTTAAAAATCACACTGGGCACGTGTGTGTGCCTGCCTAAAATTCCGAGAGGGAAATGGAGAAGAAAGAAGACCATTCTGCAGAATGGTCATCCCCCTCCCCAGGGGGTGATTTCTCGCTTTCTGTTTCTCCAGCAAGCACATGTGCCCTATAGAAAAAAAAAAAATCTCTAAAAAAAAAGAAGTAATAAAGACTCATGGAGCCCAAGTGATCTTTATGAATCAGATCCAATCACTCCTAATTCAAACCCTCAATGATCCCATCTCACTGGGATAAAATCTAAACTCCAACCGTGATTTACAAAGTCTTCCATGGCCTCACCCCTGCCATCTCTGGACCTCACCTGGTATTCAGCGCCTCACTCACTGAGAGGCAAGAAGAGGTTTTGGTTAGAGGCCACTTCTCCAGGAGTGATGATCTCAGCAGCTGTACCTCCCAGATGTTGCATGAGAGCCCTGATTTGAAGTCATTCATCTTTTTTTTAACGACCAATAGCTAATAAAATGGAAATCCTATATTTTCACGTCCAGATTCTACCTGGAAGTAGCATATGCTAGCCTACATTCTCCAATTTGGTGTCCAAGTCCAAGTCCATCCTTGTATCATGAAGCTGGACACGTTCACGCAATGACCAACCAATGTCAGACGCCTCCTGGAAGCTCCAGAGATGCAGCAAAACTCAGGCAGAACCTGGGCTAGCCCAATGCCCTTGAGCAAAGCATCAGGCTGAATTCAATCAAGTCAATCCAACAGACGTAGAACAATGGAGGAGAACACTAAACCATACGGCCCAGCTAAACTGCCAAGAACTCTACCAGCTGAGACTTGTCCCAGCACCTAGACAGGTAAGGGACAAAGGTGTGACTCCTTTAATGAGCATCTGGTATGGGCTCCGTCTCCTGAAGTCACTCTTCCCTAAAGGCTCAGGGAGTGGCACAGCTTCCCTACATGCACACTCACGAGGCTGGCTGGCCACCCCCAATCACCCGCCCAAGTACAATGGCAGGAGATGCCAGCAACCCGGATCCCTGCTCACCCCTTGTGCCCAGGCTACTCACATCGGCTGGCTCCCTGCGGGGTCCCTCGCCGCTCCGCAGCCAGCTCCGGCTCAGCTCGCTGAGCTCTGGGATGGGCTGCACCTTGAGCCGCACACTGTCCCCGGACTGCCGGATCATATCCACAATCTCGTCCCTGGACTTGCTCTCCACATTGTGCCCGTTAATTTCCACCAGTCGATCTCCTGGCACCAGCCCCAGGGCCAGGTCCTTGGTGCCTGCACCTGGCTCGGCAAAGTGAACCACCCTCCTATAGGCCTGGCCCTCGGGGCCCCGATCCAGCATGGTTGTGCGCCGCAGGGAGAAGCCAAAGTCTCCAGTGGGCCGGCGCTGCAGCTCCAGTTCCCGGATGGCCGGGGCCGGCGGGGGCACCACCGGGGGTAGCCGCAGGTCGGCTGGGAACCTTTTGGTCACCAGCTCAGGGACTCGGGACCGGGGCCCTGGTCGAGGGATGCCTGAGCCAGGGTGCTGCATCAGCTGTCCCTCAAGAGTCCTCACCTCCACCTGAGGCGACGGAGCGGCAGAGTGCTCGGAGGGGGTGGAGGTTTCTGAGGCGCTCTCGTCCCTGCTTCGCTGGGAGAAGGAGAAGCGCTTGACGATCATCTGTGAGTTCTGTTTGGCCAGCGAGCCAAACTTGGCTGCCCGCTGTAGCACGGAGCCCCGGAAGCTGCCTTCCTCACCCTTGAGGTCATCGCTGGAGCTAGCTGTGCTCAGGTGGCCTGAGTCCAGGATGATGCTGCCCCGGTTGCTGTCCGAGTCGATGTCAGTCAGGTGCAGGTCGGAGCCACTGGCCACCTTGATGGGAATAGGGTTGGAGATTTCCAGCCGCGT
>NW_006203772.1:987903-989274 GCF_000334495.1 Tupaia belangeri chinensis
TTCAGGTTGAAGAAGCCGCGTCGCAGGCTCATCTCCTCCAGGCTCCGCAGCTCAGCTGCTGACATCCGCTCCTTCTTCTCCTTTTTCTCCTTCTTCCGCCCGCCATCCTTGTCCTTGTCTTTCTTCATTAGGTTAAACATGGTGGGGTGCTGATTTCAGGGGTGGCACCCCAGAGGACTATGGGTGCTTAGCAAAGGGCCTTTGTACCCCACCTTGCTGCTGTAGACAGAAACACACAAAGACAGAAAAGTTACCAGAGCAGGGCCTCTTCCCGTATCTTCAGACCAGACATAACCAACTGGTACGCCCGGTTGTCCCTCCCTAGGTGCTGACCATGGACCAGGCACTCTGCTGGATTATACTGTCTCAGCTCATTTTTTAAAATAATCAGGTTTGGGCTATTCTTTTTAAGTTTATTTTATTCATGGTAGAGGTTACATGTGCCTGTGTTCATGTGAAAGGACTGCCCTCAACTGGGTCCCAACACACATGATCCCCATTCCCCTGGCCTCCAGCTCATCGGGATCCTGAGCACATGCTCACGTGCCCAGGGTGTTTTTAGGCCCATCTGGATCTAAACCCGGATCGGCCATATAGCTTCCAGCACCGCAGTTCCGTTTGCTGTGTACTAGGCCACAAGCCGGGCTCTGCCGTAGTTAATCCTAACATTTCCATGAATAGGTACCCCATTTATAGGAAAATAGTCCACATCAGTTGTACCCAATTTTACAAGTAAGGAAATTTGAGAAGGTTGTAAAAGCCCAGACTCCAAAGCCCACCATTTAATTCAATCTCTGATGGGCCAAGGCTTATGTGGGCCTGAAGAGACCTGACCTCCTGGCAAGAGAATACACCAACCTAGGACTGGACTTAGGACTCACACATGAAGGGGAAAAGAAAGGGATGCTGCATACCACCACCTCCCACAGCCAACGCCCACTGAGCCAACAGCCATCACGTGTTTCTGGGCTCTTTAGGCCTATTATGCCTAGAGCAGTATCTTTAATTTTTTTTTCTTTTTTATTGGAGAGGTTTTTGCTATAGGGTGCCTGTGCTCACTAGAAAGAGAGAGAGACAGAAAGTGAGAAATCGCCCCCCAGGGGGGATGGCCAGGCCGCAATCCCTTCTCCTCCATTCTCCTCTCGGGATCCTGGGCACGCAGGCACACATGCCCGGTGTGAGCTTAAGCCACCAGGTCCGGGACTCGAACCACGGTCGGCTACATGGGAGTCCAGCGACATGGCCATTACGCTAACTGCTGGTCCCCCCTAGAGCTGTATCTTCAGCTGCTGCCTGAGGACCTCAAGGAACCAACATTGATTGAACGGCCACCACTTGCCAGGTACAATGCAGGCACTTTATACACACTAG
>NW_006203772.1:989337-993340 GCF_000334495.1 Tupaia belangeri chinensis
AGTGGGGCTCAGAAAATGAAGTACAAGTTAGTCGTGACACAGCTAATATGTGGCAGTGGTGGGGTTCTTTTCTTTTTTTTTTTTGTAGAGAGACTTTTTTTGCTTATAGGGCAAGTGCACTCACTGGAGAGACAGAGACAGGAAGCGAGAAATCGCCCCCTCAAGGGGGATGGCCACACTGCAATCCCTTCTCCTCCATTCTTCTCTCAGGATTTTGGGCACACATGCATGCACATCCAGTATGAGTTTTAAGCCACTGGGTCCGAGACTTAAACCATGGTAAAGTATGTGGGAGTCTAGTGACATAACCAATTATTCCATCTGCTAGTCCCAATGCTGGGTTTCAGTGGCAAATAATGTGGTCTTTCTAGGGCCTGTGTGGCCAGAGTGAAGCAAGGAGGAAAGGAAGGGGAAGTTCCAGACTGAACAGAGGACAGACAGCTGCAGGGGGTGGGGAAGAGTAGGGTCTGCTGGATAAACAGGATCCTGAAAAACTCACATCCTTTTCCCCAGACCAACACCTAAATATAGCCTTGGGAAGAAAGTTGTGGCAGCCTGAGAGAAAATTCCAGCTCCAGGACACAGGCATCTGTGGGTCAGTGTGCCCTCCCGGCCACCTGCCCACCCCCGCACCCTGCACTTCTGGGCACAGAACTGTGAAAAACCTGGTAGGGATGCAGTTGAGAGACCCTTTCTTGTACTGCCCAGGAGGGAACAAGATGTAGAAGTAGGCCATACCACCTAATTAGAAATTAAAGATAACTTTTTTCTTTCTCCCTAAAAGCTTCTCTCTCTGAATTCCAGACACAGGATTTACAAGCAATGGCCTCTTGCCAGGCCCTGGACAAGTCTCTTCTCTCTGTATATGCCACCCTACAACCAAACCAGACCCTCCGGGTTCCTCATTCGACTGAAAAAAGCCTCCATGGCCCCAGTATAATACCCAGGAAGCCATCGAGACTGGGAACTCTCAAGGGCCCCAGTGCGTAGAAGGATTGCTCCCCCCAACCCAGTACCTTGACCCATATGGTTCCTGGCAAAACAGCACATCTTCCTCCCAGAGCAGTACTGTCCACAAGAAATAAAATTCAAGCCTGGGCCAGCACCGTGGCCTAGTGGTTAAGGGAGCCAGATCCCCTATGGCCAACCACACAGTTTGAATCCCGGCCCCAGTGGCTTAGATAACGCACCAGATGCGTGCACATGCATATCCAAAATCCCTAAAGGACGGAGAAAAGGAGGAGAAGGAATCACAGCCTGACCACACCCCATTGTGGGGTGCTTTCTCCCTCTCCTTTTCTCTCTGTCCCTTTCCCTCTGGCAAGTATACATGGCCTCTGGCAATTAGAAAAAATAATAAAAAGGAAATATAGGGTCAGCAGGTGGCAAGCAGGTTAAGGGTGCTAGATCCCATTCGGCCATATTTGAGGTTCGAGTCCCAGACCTGACAGCTTGAGAATCAAACTGAGTGCATGCGTGCCCAAAATTCTGAGAGCAGAAGAGAAGGGATGGTGGATTGGCCATCCCCCCAGGGGATGATTTCTCACTTTCCCTCTCTCTCACTTTCTCTCTCTTTCTAGTGAGTGCATGTGCTCTATAGCAAAAACAAAAACAAAACAAAAAAGAAATACAATTGAAGTCATACATCCAATTTAAAATTTTCTAGCAGCTGCACCAAAAAAGGTAAAAAGAAACAGATGTCAGCTTTAAAAATATATTTTATTTAATGCAATATATCCAAGACAGTCACCTCAACATGTAATCTAGATTTTAAAAATGGAGATATTTTATTTCTTTTTCCATACTAAGTCTTCAAAATCCAGTGTGTATATTACACTTGAACACATCTCAATTCAGACTAACAATTTCAAGTATTTGACAACCCTTTGGGGCAAAAGGCTAACAGATTGGGCAGTCCAATTCTAGAGTAATCTTTCATTGTAAAGTACATCCAGAGGTGAGAAATCTATCCAGGTCACCAGCTCCCTATGGGCTTCGCATGAATCCTTTACCCTCTCTGACCCTAGTTTCTTTTTCTTTATCCTAATTTTAATTATTTTTTAAATTATGTTTTATTATTAACCCCAGTTTCTACTTGATAAAATGTCCCATGCATTGTACCCAGAAGTTGGAAGACAGGACATCTAGGGACGAAGGGCCTTGGCTAGGTCTGGAGGGGTGCCTGGCATCCTCTCCTCAGGGCTTTACTTTGACATAGGAAGTTTGATCCTATTCATATAAAGTTCTAGTATGGGCAAACAAACTTATGGTGAAATAAATCAAAACAGTGGTTACCTCTAGGGCTAGGGGTGGGAACTTTCTGGGGTTTGGATTATGTTGATTGGGGTTTGGGTTGGCAGGTATATGCATCTGTCAACAGTCATCAGATAGTGAGCATAAGATTTGTATATTAAATATTCACTCAAAAGAAAACTGTAAATAAATATTGAATGCTAGTTAATGACATATATGCCAAAGTATTTGAGGTAAAGTATACTGACATGTCAAAGAGTTATGATAGTTTAATGACGAGATCAAAGGATAACTATGTGATAAAGCAAGATTAGGAACATGTTAACTGAAGAACCCAGGAGGTAGAGGGTGTCCACTGTAAAATTCTTTAACTCTTCTGGTTATTTGCAGATCTTTGTGATAAAAATATGTATCTATAAAGCACCTATTAAACAAGGACTATAAAGATAAATAAGGGGCCAGATGGTGGCATAGCAGTAAAACACAACACTCTGTGAGACAACCTCACATGGGAAAGTTCCTGGTTCAAGTTCGGAGACCTCCCTGCATACTCTGGCATGTGTGTACCTATGATCCAGGGCTGGTTGAAAGCTAGGAATGGCTTACGGCATCAAGACCCTGTTGGGAGTACTATCCCTTTCTGTCTCTCTGTGTCCCTCTCTCTGTCTCTCTTATGCTCATGGAAGAAATAAATAAACGTTTTTTAGAAGGGTAAGTTGGGGGACTGGCAGGTGGCATGGTGGTTAAGAGCACTGGAGGGACCAGCAGTTAGGGTAATGGCTATGTCGCTGAATTCCCATGTAGTCGACCACAGTTCGAGTCCGGGACCCAGTGGCTTAAACTCACTCCAGGCGTGTGTGCATGCGTGCCCAAGATCCCAAGAGGAGAATGGAGGAGAAGGGATTGTGGCATGACCATCCACCCTGGGGGTGATTTTTCGCTTTCTATCTATCTGTCTCTCTCTGTCTTTCTGGCAAGTACATGCACCCTATAGCAAAAACCTCTCAAAAAAAAAAAAAAAGAAAAAAAGAAAAAACAACTAAGGCTTTGGATGTCAGATAACAAAACTTGGATTTACAATCTTGGGCTTCATAAGTCACTTATGGCTTCTATGCCTCTGTTTCCCCATTTGTGAAATAAAGATAACATGCCTACTATGTAAGACATGGAAACTAATGTTATATATAAGCCCTTCCTATAATGTCTAGCCCTAGTAGGCCCTCAAGATTGCTACCTGGAGGACCAATAAATGGCCTAATGGTTACGCCACTGGACTCTCACATAGTCACCAGCAGTTCAAGTCCCAGACCCAGCTGCTTAAACCCCCACTGAGCACAAGTGTGTGCATGACCAAGATCCTGACAGGAGATGGCGTGGCCATCCCTCCAGGGAGTGATTTCTCACTTTCTGTCTGTCTCGCTTTTTCCCTCCAGCAAATGCACATGCCCTATAGCAAAAAACTCTCTTAAAAATAAATGGGGGCTGGCAGGTGGCATGGTGGTTAAGGGTGTTGTACTCCCACATGGCTGACTGCAATTTGAGTCCTGGACCTAGTGGCTTGCTTTTGCACTTTCCCTCTCTCTCTCTTACTCTCACTTTGTCCCTCTCTGGTCAAATTAAAATAAATAAATAAATAACGTTAAATAAAATAATTCCTTTTTTTTTTTTTCTAAGAGGACTTACAGACATGGGACCAGCAGATGGCATAATGGTTAATTCACTGGGCTTTCATGTAGCTGCCCCTGGTTCC
>NW_006203772.1:993459-996081 GCF_000334495.1 Tupaia belangeri chinensis
AAATGGAGGAGAAGGGATTGTGGCATGGCCATCCAGACAGATAATATCAATCAATTAGGGTACAGAAGTAGGAAGTCTTTCGTGTTGTTGGGGGTACAAACTGGTATAATCTTTCAGGTTAAGTTGGTGGTATCTATGAAAACATTTATGTATTTTTATTTTATTTTATTTATTCATTCACTTATTTTTAGTTTGACCAGAGAGACACAGAGAAAGATGGAAAGTGAGAAAGCAAGTCACCAAGTCTGAGACTAGAACCATGGTTGGCCATGTTGGGAGTGTCCAGCACCTTAACCACCATGCCACCTGCTGGTCCCCTATGTATTCTTTAAAGGGTAATTCCACCTATGGGACATCTGTAGACATATTCCCACAATAAATATGATGAATCTTTGCAGCATTGCTTATAACATAACAGCACATCATTATAAGTGCCCTTAACTAGGGGAGTAGTTAAATTATAGAACTGGTCAGTTATAGGAGCTGGCAGGTGGTATGGTGGTTGAGGTGCTAGACTCCCACATGGCTGACTGTGGTGAGTCCTAGATCCAACAGCCCAAAAATCACAACAAACAAATAAATAAATAAATGTTAAAAAAAAAAACAAAAAACTGGTCCATTATCAAAAAGAATAAAGTAGATTTGTATATACTGACCTGAAAAAATTCTATACTATATTGTTAAGTAGAAAAAGCAATTTGTAGAATAGTATATAATATTGCTAGAGCTAAAAATAAACTATTGATATTTATATTCATGTAAATATATGCATATTATATACAATATTTGCATATGCAAAGAAAAATGTATGCTTTGGGGCAGAGAATGGGATTTTAGAAGGGTCAAAGCCGCCCTGTGTTTCATCTATATTGTTTCAGTTTTTTAGAATGAGAATATTCAGTTGGTAGCTGTGTGTATACCTAACTTTAGGGGCTTTGGGTAATGTGATTATGTGTAATTTTTCTACTTTTCTACATCTTCTTTATTTCCTATAGAAAAAAAAATTTTAAAAAATATTTACATAAAATTAAGTTGCTATATAACAATAAACTACAAATATATGTAATACATAAAATATACATAACAAACTTAAAAAAAGTCTGGAAAGATCCATTACAAAAATGTATCTGGAAGGAAAATACAGATATATATATGAAACGAGAAATGGAAAATTATTTATTTATTTTGTTTTTTAGAGGTTTTTTTTTTTTCTATAGGGCATGTGCACTTGCCAGAAAGACAGAGAGAGACAGAGAGACAGAAAGCAAAAAATCCCAGGGGGGATGGCCACACCGCAATCCCTTCTCCATTCTCTTCTCGGGATCTTGGACACGCACACACATGTGCCCGGCGTGAGTTTAAGCCACCAGGTCCAGGACTCAAATCACGGTTGACTACATGGGAGTCCAGCGACATAGCCATTACACTAACTGCAGATCCCAAGAAATGGAAAATTATTTGTCGACCATAACAGGTATGATTAAGCCAATATACAATGTATTCTGGGTGGGAAATCACATTTTGTCTGCTGTGATGCTGCTCAGTAAATGAATGTTAAAAGAAAAAAAGAAAAAAGAAAAAGGAAAAAAGCTACCTGGGGTCCCAGCAGGTGATGTGGTGGTTAATGCGCTGGACACTTCCACATGGCTGACCACGGTTCAAGTCCTGGACCTGGTGACTTGCTTACCCACTTTCCCTCTCCCTATCCCTCTCTCTCTCTGTATGTCTCTCAGGTAGAATTTTTTTTAAAAAAGATGATTAAATAAAATCATTCTTTTTTATTTAACTTTATTATTAACATTTTTAATATTTCCAGAAAGAGAAGCATACACACGGGGTGGGGGTGGGGGTTGAGGGGAACAGGACTGTGAAAGTCCAGGTCTGGGGCTCGAACCAAGGTCTGGTATGTAGGAGTCCAGCACCCCTAACCACCACGCCACCTGCCAGCCCCTAAATACATATTTAAAAAAGAAAAAATTGTATCTGGGAGTAGCAGGAATAAAAGGTAACACTTTATCTTTCTACCTAATACACTTCCTACTGATTAAACTTGATTCTAGCACAGGTAACTTTCGCGATTTTAAAGATGACAACAAAACCACAAAAAATGAAAAACGTCTTGACAAAGTAGTAAGCACTTCGTTGCATTAAAGCTGTAACAGAGTTGGCAACCGTTGTTTTAAGTCTTGCCTTCCTGTTTTGAAAAAGTTTTAGGGACTTGGGACTTGGTTAAAATCGACCTCACTGATGTCTTGAGGCTTTAAGTGGGGTCAGATTTAAATGGGTCACCCTGTAGCTGGCAAAGCATTGTAGAAACCCCAGGAAATGCAAACTATAACGTTCGCATCCCAAGACAAGGACGCCCAGACTTGGCTTCTGTGGCTGGATACTTAGGTCAGTCCCCCACCCCCATCCCAGACCACACTCATAAATAAATACAAAGGAAATACTTTCCCAAGAGAGCCGGCCTCTCTGGCTTGGCCTCTGACCTCCCTGAGCGGCCGTTTCCTACTGCCTGGGGCACCCAGGTCGGCGCTGGGACTGCACCAAGGGCTGCTAAGCGCCCAGGGGGCTCGTGCAGCATGCGGGCCCGGGACCCGAGGGGAGTGGCGGGGGGGGGCG
>NW_006203772.1:996250-999607 GCF_000334495.1 Tupaia belangeri chinensis
TGGGGGGGCACAGCAGCAGTCCCGCGGCGCCTCCTGCTGCGATACCGTCTCCGCTGGAACGCGGCAACCCCGCGGGGCCCAGGATAACGAGAGCGGGAGCGACGCTAGCAGCACCGCCAGGTCGCAGGCTGCTCCAGGTGCACCGTCTCGGCCCCAAGCCCGGCCTGCCGCAGCCGGCTGGGGACACACTCTGCTCCGCCAACGCTCCCCAACCCTCACTCTCACCCCTTTCGGTGTGACCTTGAGCAAGTCGCGTCCCCTCAGCAGGCCTTGGCTATTTCAACTATAAAGCCTTTGAGGGCCTGAGAGCTCAGACTTGACCCCAAGCTTTGACTGGAGAGGTATTCTGCTCAGCCAGTCTGCAGGTTCTACTCCTTCTCTGCCTCTGCCCTGCTGTGTGACCTTGAGCTCATCAACCAACATCTCTGAATACCAGAAAATCAAAATAATCCCTTGTAAACGACAATAAAGTACCCAGCAGAGAAAAGGGGGTTTGGAATCCTCAGTACCAATAATTTAATCCACCTGACTAAAGGGAATGTGGGTAATTTACAAGCCACTCAATTCCTTTCTTAAGACAAAGGGCAGATAAGTGAAGGGGAAAGGGCAGGAGAGGAGGTTCACCGGGTCTGCTCCCCAGCCCTTACTTCTGCAGCATAACTCTGTGGGTGTGGGGGAGGGGTGGGGAGCAGCTGTATCCCACATGGCAGATTGTGCAGTTTGCGTCCTGGACACGGTGGCTTGAAAATCACGCAAGGCATCCGTGCATGCCCAATATCCCAAGGGGAGAGTGAAAGAGAAGGGACAGTAGCATGGCCATCCCCTCTGGGGGATCGTTTCCTATTTTCTCTCTTTCTCTGTCTCTAGAGTTTGCCCTATAGCAAACTAACACAAACAAACAAAAACCAAAAATTGGTATGGGGCAGGAAATGGCTGCATTGTGCAGATTTTAAAGCAGCTCAAGGGCCTGGCCCAAAACAGAAACTAAAAACTCCATCAAGCCCCCATCCTAAATCTTGTGGGAACATACCAATCACAGTCCACCATGGGCTGGGCCCTCTCATCCCTTCAAAACACCCTTGAAACCAGAGCCCCTCCACTTCACCCCCAACACCAAAGAGAGCCTGGGATAAGGCCGGGAGCCCAGGGCCTCTAACAGGACCCAGTTCACAAGGATCCCCTGGTTCCTGTCTGTGGTGTCCACTCCAGGTTGGAAAAGGGGGTGAGGACAGACCTCCGGTATAAAGAAAAACAGCCCTGCTGTCCCGAAGACCTGTGACACACCAAGTCAAATCGAAGCTTCCTGAGTTTCAACAATTCCCTGCTCCACCCCATAGCATGGATTTTCCCTGTCACATAAGCCCCACTTTTGCTCCACCCAGTCCACCTTCAGGTACCTGCCTCTGGGGGACTCCAGAGTTTCAGGGCCAACTTGTAAAGACAAATGCACCCTTCAATGAGCAGCTCCAAGTGGGTCCAGTGAGGGGGGCTCTGAGCAACAGGCTGGCTGCCCAGACTGCCCGGGAGAGACCCGGCAGGACTTGGGAAGGGCACAGTCCAGGTGGGCACAGGAGGAAGCCCACAGGCACACCCTGGCACCTGAGCCAGACCAGAGAAGGTAAACAGATATTCAGAGCTGCCAGGCTTCAGGTCATCAACTGTTCAAAGTTCAAAGCTCTCAAAGGAAATGACCACCAGCCTGTGACCCCTCCCTCTGGCTCCTACCTTCCACCCAGACCTATAACCTTTCTTATTCTCCTAATTGCCCAACACGACTCACCCCCAAGCCATTATCTTCCTGGACTGAGGTCCCAATCCCAAAGTCCTTACCCCAAAAGGACGAGCACACCTCCACCCAAGACTAAATATAACCAGTCATGTCATGTCCAGCAACCAGGAGGATGTTTCCTGGAAAGCCTTCATCACAAAAGGACAGAGGGGAAGCCGAAGTGGTGGCAGGCAGTGGACAAAGAGCCAGCAAGGCATGTCAGGAAGCCAGCAACCTCAGGAGAGCAACTTTCAATATCCCCAAATAGAAAGTAGCCCCTGAACCAAAAAGGGTGGGGAACCTTGGGGGCAGGCCTGTTGCCATGACAACAGGACACCAACCTGTTCAAGACAAGAGCTCCGGATCTGGCGAGCATAAGGAAAAGCTGCTTGATTCAATGTCCTCTGGAGTCAATGTCCTGCTAAGGTGATCTTGCTCTTAATCACCAGGGTGACTCCCTCCTTCCAGCACCGCCCCAGTGCAAACCCACTTCCTCCAGTTCAGTCTCCACAGGGCACTGAGAGACCTGCTCGGCCACGCACATGCCAGGGCCTCCAAGAGACAAGACAAATCCAAACAGACTAGCCAGAGTCACAGGCAAGGTAGAAGAGGGCGGGAACCCTTTTCTACAAATTTGGAGGACCACTGAGGGCAGATAGGCCCACCCAGGCGAGTCCCTCCTGGAAGCATCCTCCCAGCACTTCCCACACAAACACCAACTATGAGGCCACCGCCAAACTCTAGGCAACATGAACACTGGCATAAAAACCCAAGTGACAGTCTTTCTCCCCACCCCCCCACCCCCAGCCTCTGGCTCATTCTGGCTGCAGCCTTTACCTAATCAGCAGGACACATGTGCCCTGTAACAGGGCGACACCCCCACCTCCACCCCCCACAACAAAGCCCCAATGCTGGTGTGTCCCCAAAGGCCTTATCTCAGCCAGGAATATGACCACTCCTCACCAGGCTTGGTACCAAGCAGTGTTCCCCCCTGCACGGGGACTGGGGGTGGCAGCTAACCCTACCACTTTCCCTTCTCATTGGCGAAACAACTGGCATGACAGGTTAGCAGGGCGGGGCGTCAGGCGGGCTCTCCCAGAGGCCTGGGGCAGGCTGTCCGACCTTCCCACACGCACACCCCACCCCTTTGCAGGGAAAGGTGAGGTGAGCAGTCTGTCACAGCGGACAGCCTGCACTCTCTAATCCCCAAAGCCTGCCATTCGCCCACTCCCCCCCATCTTCTGTCCCAGGGGGAGGGGGTCCGGGGAAGCGGGGTCTCCATTGTTTTGCCAGCTGTCTAGCAGCTGCTCCTTCCAGAGGAGCCCGCTGTCGGCCTGGCAGTGAAAGGGTGAAGGCCGCTGGGAGGGATAAAGGGCTCCGTGGAGGTGCTCGCCTTCCCCGCTGCCTCTGTCGATCTCTCTAGCAGGGGGCCCGAGCCAGGCCCCCAGAACCTCCCCAACCCTGAGGCTGCAGCGCCCGCCCCGCAGCTCTGGGCCACCTGGGCTCCTCCAAGCCCCGAATCTCCCCAAACTGAAGGGCACCCCCTCCTGCCTCCTCGCGCTCCCGGCCTGGCTCCTCCTGGCCCCGCC
>NW_006203772.1:999816-1046054 GCF_000334495.1 Tupaia belangeri chinensis
GCCCCCCCCCCCCCCGCGGGGGGGGGGGCGGAGCCGAAAGGGAGCTCCCTGCTGGCGGCTCCGGGGATAAACGCCCGGCCTACCTGGCAGCGCCCAGGCTCGCCGCCAGACGCGGGCCATGCGGGCGCCCGGCGCTGCCCGGTGGACTCTGTCCACAGTGGGCTCTCGCCATGTCCGAGAGGCCTAGCTTAGAGGTCCTGTCTGCTGTGATCACCGGAGGCTGCTGGACATGCCGGAAAGGTGTTGAGTGGCAGGCACCAGTGTCAAGCCAAATGTACAGAAGAGGTTCTGTCCAAGGCAGGCCTTGGGCTACGCTGGCTAGGCCCTGGGCTCTGCTGGCTGTGCCCAGTGTTGTGCTGTTCAGAGAAAATAATTGAGTCTTGCTGCCCCCCCTTTGCCCAAGATGGCTCTACAGAGTCACACAGAAGGCCCTCCTGCGTAGTGCCAGCTGGCTCCATTCAGAGCAGGTACTGCCTGTCATGGACTAAGTGGCACTGCCAGAACGCACTCCGCGGAGGGGAACAGGCTCCCAGTGGTTTAGTCTGAGAAAGGCTACCCCAGGTGGGGCTGCCCGAGAGATGCCAGGGCTCAGGTGCACAGCCATGAGTGGCTCTCTCCCTCTGAAGGAGTCCACAATGCCAAGGATAACACCCTTTAGGAGCTCTTTGGGCTGAAGTTCATTCCTGGGTCATTCCTATCTTGTAAATATGAAGTGAACAGCTCTACTCAGAAAGAAGAGAGTTTAGACTTCCTGGGAGAGACCAAGGGGCATTCCGAGACCAGGCCTCCAAACTGTCTCCAAACTCCTGCTATCTCCAGTTTGGGGAGAGAGGAGCAGCCACTGCCCTGGGCGATGTCCGTGCTGGAGTGGTGTACGCCAGAACACAGGAGAAGCTGAGTGGGGTGGTGCAGGAAAAAGGGTGTAGCCAACACAGGCAGCTGCCTCCCTAAACAGCCCCAACAGGAACTTCTCCAGACAAGGTAGCCCAACCTGGCCGACTGGAGTCTGGAGGGGAGGCTAGAGTGAGGAGGCTCAGGGATAACAGCTGAGGAAGAGACCACATTGCCAAGCGCATGTTGGATAAAGGAATAACATGCAACTCAAACTCAGTTCCACAGACTTGTAGCCTGCTGAGTGCTGAGTGCAGCCCCAGGCGCTTCGGGTGACACAGAGAAATCAGACGAGGAACCTGTCTCCAGAGAACTCACGCCAGCAGGTGAAACTGAGCCCTGACTATGCAGGATTTATCATACTGTCGTCCCTCCCACAGCGAGTGAGACAGGCACTGTGATGGGCAACTTATTTGACTGGAGGAGCTAGGCAAACTGCTTGGAGAACATGGCATTTGAGAGGGGTCTTGGAGGCTAGGCAGGACAATGACTGTCACTACTACTTCCTGAGCACCTCCCGTGGGCCCTCACAGTCTCTGTTCCTCACAACAAACCCAGGAGAGACCATTATTACAGATGAGGGGTGAGTGCATAGACTCTATAGCCGGGTTGCTGGGTTCAAATCTCATTTTGTCAAGTATTAGCTGTGTTACTCTGGGTGATTTATAAAACCTCTCTGTGTCTCAGGTTCTTTATCTAAAAAAGGGGATAACAACAGTGCTTTCTTCTTTCAAAGTTTATTTTGAAAATTAAATAGAGTTTTTTCAACAAATGATGCTGGACATCTACATGCAAAAAAAAAGAAAAAAAAAACTCAATACACAGACCTTACACTCTTCACAAAAATTAACTCAAAATAGTCCATAGACCTAAATATAAAATACAAAAATAGTCCATAGACCTAAATATAAAATACAAAACTATAAAACTCCTAGAAAATGGGTTTGACAGGTGGCATAGTGGTTAAGGGAGCTGGACTCCCACATGGCTAACTATGGTTTGAGTTCCAGACCTGGTGGCTTGCTTTCTTGCTTTCCCTCTCTATCGCTTTCTCTGTTCCTCTCTAGTCAAATTAAAATAAATAAAGTTAAATAAAATACTTCTTAAAAAAATACCTAGAAAATAACATAGAAAAAACTTATATGACCTTGGGTATGGCAATATCTCTTAGATATAACACCAAAGACACAATCCATGAAAGAAAGAATTGACAAGCTGGGCTTTATTAAAATGAAAAACTTCTGGAACCATCAGATGGCATAATGGTTACATCATTGGACTCCCACATAGTCGACTGCAGTTCAAGTCCCGAACCCGGCAGCTTAAAACACACCAGGCATGTATGCGCGCCTGCCCAAAATCCCAAAAGGAGAATGGAGGAGGAGGGATTTCAGTATGGCCATCTCCCCTGGGGGTGGGGGTGGTGGTAATTTCTCACTTTCTGTCTGGCGAGTGCACATGCCTGAGAGCAAAAATCTCTCTAAAAAAAAAACTAAAAACCAAAACTTTTGTTTGACTCTCAGCTGTCAAGAGAATGAGAAGACAAGGTACAGACTTTGAGAAAATGTTTGTGAAAGACACATCCAATAAAGGACTGTTAGTCAAAATATAAAGTGAACTCTTAAAATCCAACAAGGAGGCCAGCCGGTAGAGCAGTGGTTGAGGTGCTGGATTCCCACGTGGCTGATGCTGGTTCGAGTCCTGGATCTGGCTGCTTACTTTGTCCCTCTCTCTCTGGTCAAATTAATAATGATAACAAATAAAATTTAAAAAATAAATAATTCTGTTTTAAAAATTTCAACCATAAGAAAATGAATGATCCAATTAAAAAGTGACCAAAAGCCCTGAAAAGATACCTCAACAAAGAAGAGATACAGGTGGTAAATATGCATTTGAAACGATGTTTAATTGGGGCCAACTCCGTGGTGCAGCAGTAATGCGCAGCTCATAAGCTGGCCCCTGCATGGCCACCACGGTTTGAATCCCTAGTCAGGTCAGTCCATGATAAATAAGATATATATGCCAAGGGTCCAGGACCTCCTGGTTTGGAGGTCTGGAGGAAAGGGTCGCAGCATGGCCATACCTGTGGAGCGTGTTCCTCTCTTTCTCTCATGTGTGCACACTTTTTATCATGAATAAAGAAAAAAATTCATTATGTAATTGTGCCTTAAACTGATACCAGTACAGGGACCAGCAGATGGCATAATGGTTATGTCTCTGGACTCCCAGGTAGTTTACTGCAGTTCGAGTCCTGGACACAGCGTCTTGAAACTCACACAAAGCATGTGTATGTGCATGCCCAAAATCCTGAGAAGAGAATGGAGGAGAAGGGATTGTGGCATGGTTATCCCCCCCAGGGGTGACTTCTTACTTTCTATCTCTCCAGCAAGCACACACACCCTATAAAGAAAAAAAAAAAAAAGCTCTCTTTAAAAAAAGAAACAAAACAGTTACCTTGGGACCAGCAGTTGGTGTAATGGCTATGTCGCTGAACTCCCATGTAGTTAATCACAGTTTGAGTCCCAGACCCGATGGCTTAAACTCACGCCGGGCGCGTGTGCGTATGTGCCCAAGATCCCGAGAGGAGAAATGGAAGAGAATGGATTGTGGCATGGCCATCCCCCCTAGGGGGTGATTTCTCGCTTTCTATCTCTCCGTCTCTGTCTTTCTGGCTTAAACTCACGCCAGGCCCCCAAAGAAAAAAAAAAAAAAAAAAAAAATCTCCCGAAAAAAAAAAAAAAAAAAGAAAGAAAAGGAAATGCCAGATGATCATGGAAGGGCCAAGTTGTCCAGAAAATTTCTAAAGTCCTAAGGCAATATGACTTCAATCAAGAAGCCCCCTCTGAAAAATTCATGGTAATAAAAACCTCTCATATCAGTGAGCCCGACTATGGGTCAGGCACTCTGCTAGCCCGTTGACACACTTTGTCTCATTTAATCTCCACAATTACACTATTAAGGAGGCATTGTTATTATCCCCATCTTCCAGATGTGGAAGCAGGCTTAGGAAAGGGCAGTAGTTTGCCCAAGGCCATGACTAATAAATAGCAGCACCTAATGCTCACCCTGAACACTGAGCTGCACCTGGGTGGGGAGGACGTGCCGGGCTCTGGGGTCACACAGAGAGGATGCTTGGTTCTGGCAGCTGCCAGCAGGCTCTTTAATCTCGCTAAGCCTCAATTTCCTCATCTATAAAATGGAGATAATAATAGTGCCTCGTAAGGATGCAAGAGGATAAAATAAACACATTCATTTAAAGCAGTTAGGCTCAAACTTGAAACATAGTAAGTGGTTAACAAATGTTAGCTCTTATTATTATTATTAATTATTATTATTATTATTATTATTATTAACAGGGTGCATGTACTTGCTAGAGCGAGAGAGAGGGTGAAAGTGAGCAATCAGTCCCCAGGGGGGTTGGCCATGCCACAGTGTCTTCTCCTCTAGTCTCCTTTGGGATTTTGAGCAGTAATGCCCAAGAACTTGGCATGTTTTTCAAGCCACTGGGTCTGGGACTCGAACAGTGCAGTCAGTCATGTGGGATCCAGTGCTTTAATCTCCACACTACTTGCTAGCCCAATGTTAACTATTCTTTTTTTTTTTTTTTTTTTTTGCTTTAGGGTGTGTGTGCTCACCAGAATGGCAGAGAGACAGAGATACAGAAAGCGAGAAATCATCCCCCCCAGGGGGGATGGCTATGTTGCAATCCCTTCTCCTCCATTCTCCTCTTGGGATCTTGGGTACACACACACACATAGCCACTGTGAGTTTATGCCACCAGGTCTGGGACTCGAACCATAGTCGACTACACGGGAGTCCAGGGATATAGCCATTTCACCAACTGCTGATCCCATTAGCTGTTACTAATCTCTCTGAATCTCCATTTCCTCGTCTGTGAAATGGGCGCTGATAATAACATGTATGTCATAGAATTACCATGAGGCTTAGTAGAAATGGCAAATGTAACGCATGTAAGATAGTACCTGTTAGGGAACCAGCAGTTACCATAATGGCTATGTCGCTAGACTACCACGTAGTCGACCGCGGTTCGCATCCCGGACCCGGTGGCTTAAAACTCACGTCGGGCGCATGTGCGTGCATGCCCAAGATCTCGAGAGGAGAATGGAGAAGGGATTGCGGTGTGACCATCCCCCCTGGGGGGTGATTTCTCGCTTTCTGTCTCTATGTCTCTCTCTGACTGTCTGGCGAGCGCACGCGCCCTGTAGCGAAAACCTCTCAAAAAAAAAAAAAATATAGTACCTGTTACATGGTAAGCTACCACAAGATGATCCTCCAAAAAGAATAAAGAATAAGCAACTCTGTTTTTTGTTTTTAGGTTTTTGCTATAAGAAGCATGCACTTGCCAGAGAGAGACAGAAAGAGAGAGAAGCAGTAAGAGGGAAAGTGAGAAATCGCCCCTGGGGCAGCTGCCAGAACCAAGCATCCTTTGTGTGACTCCAATCCCTTCTCCTCCATTCTCCTCCTGGGATTTTTTTTTTTGGGGGGGGGGGGGGTTTTTTTTACACGGCACGCGCGCTTGCTACAGGGCACGTGCGCTCGCCAAAAAGACAGAGAGAGACAGAGACAGAAAGCGAGAAATCACTCCCCAGGGAGGATGGTCATGCCGCAATGCCCTCTCCTCCATTCTTCTCTCAGGATCTTGGGCACGCACGCACACGCGCCCGGCGTGAGTTTAAGCCACTGGGTCCGGAACTCAAACCGTAGACGACTACGTGGGAGTCCAGCAACATAGCCATTATGCTAACTGCTGGTCCCTCCTCCTGGGATTTTTGGCATGCACATGCGTGCACACACATGCATGCACCTGGAGTGATTTTCTTTTTTTTTTAATCATTTATTTATTCATTCATTCATTCATTTTAATTTGACCAGAGAGAGATACAATGAGAGATAGAGAAAGTGATAAATCAAGCCACCAGGTTTGGGACTCGAATCATGATCGGTCATGTGGGAATGTCCAGCGCCTTAACCACCATGCCACCCACTGGTTCCCACACCTGGAATGATGTTCAACTGACCAGGTCCAGAATTCAGACAACAGTTGGCCATATGGGAATCCAGGGCCTTAACATCCATGCCACCTGCTGGCCCCACTGGCCAGCTTTTTAAAAAGCCTGCAAAATTGCAAATCCGCCTGATAGCTGGTATGGTTCAGATGACAAACAGGTGCCTTTTTCATTTAATATCTTCTTCTTCTTCTTTTTTTTTTTTTTTTGGAGGGGTTTTTGGTACAAGTCGCGTGCGCTGCGCTACAGAGAGAGACAGGGAGACAGAAAGCAAGAAATCACCCCCGGGGGGGGGGAGGGCCACGCCGCAATCCCTTCTCCTCCATTCTCCTCTTGGGATCTTGGGCATGCATGCACACGCACCTGGCATGAGTTTTAAGCCACCCGGTCCAGGACGCGAACCACGGTCGACTACATGGTCCAGCAACGTAGCCATTACGCCAACTGCTGGTCCCTCGTTTAATATCTTTTACTCCTTTGCACAGAAGCTTGGAGTGTGGGTGAACAATACTCTCTAGGTAAACTTAAGGCTAAATTCTTAGTACAGAATATACCTGCTGGAGGTCAGCCCAAAACGAAGGAATATATCTTTGAAATGACATAAAATTGTTTTTATTTTTAGTTCAAACACATAAGAAAGTAAGAAAAAAATGTATAAAACCTCAAGTATTCATCATGTGACTTTAATATTAATTATCAACTCATAAAAATCTTATTTCAACTTGTCTCCATTTACTTTCCTTCTATCCAGTGTAATTTTTTTTGAGAGAGAGAGACTTTGCTATAGGGCACATAGGGTGTTTGCCAGAGAGACAGAGACAGAAAGTGAGAAGTTGCCCCTAAGGAGGTGGCTATGGCACAATCCCTTTCTTCTTCATTCCCCCCTTGGGATTTTGGGCATACATATGCACACATGCCAGGTGTGAATTTCAAGCCACTGGGTCTGGGACTTGAACTGTGATCAATTACATGGGAGTACAGCGATGTAACCATTATGCTATCTGCTGGTCCCAATTTTTTTCTTTAAGGTTTTTGCAATAGGGTTTGTGCATTCGCCGGAGACAGAGAGAGTGAGATAGTAAAAGGGAAAGTGAGAAATCCTCCCCAAGGGGGATGACCATGCTTTAATCCATTCTCTTCCATTTTCCTCGAGAGATTTTGGGTAAGTTTGCATGCACCCGGTGTGATTTTCAAGCTGCCGGCTCTGGGATTTGAACCACAATCGGCCATGTGGGAGTCCAGCACTTTAACTTCTATGCCACCTACTGTCCCCTACCTAGTATAATTTTTTTGGAGAGATTTTTGCCATATAGTGTATGTGCTAGCCAGAAAGACAGAGAGAGCCAGAGACAGAAAGCGAGAAATCACTCCCCAGGGGGGATAGCCACGCCACAATCCCTTCTCCTCCATTCTCCTCTTGGGATCTTGGGCACGCACGCACATGCGTCTGGTGTGAGTTTAAGCCACTGGGTCCAGGACTCGACCTGCTGTCAACTACATGGGAGCCCAGTGACATAGCCATTACGCCAACTGCTGGTCCCCCTACCCAGTATAATTTCAAACCAAATCTCTGATATCACATCATGTCATCTGAAAATATTTCAGCATGTATCTCTAAGATAAGGATTTTTTTTTAAAAGACAAAAACCACAATACCATTGTCACATCTAACATTAAAAACAATAATAATTTCTGTGCTGGCTTCCTGGCATAGTGGTTAAGGCAGCCAGATCCCACATGGCTGATAGTGTGGTTTGAGTTACAGATCTGGTGGCTCGAAAAGCACACCAGGCACATGTGCATGTGTACTCCAAATCTCAACAAGGTGGAGAGGTGAAGGAGAGGAGATTGAGGCATGATTGAGCTTGCCCCACAGGGAATGCTTTCTCTCTCTCTCTCTGGTGAGTGCACACACCTTCTGCCATTTTTTAAAAAATTCCTTAATATTATCACATATGCATCATTCAAATTTCAATCTCTATAAATGTCTTTCTGAAAAAAATGTTTCAATCAAAGTACACACTTTGTGATTAGTTGATGTGACTTTAAATTCTCTCTCTCTCTCTCTTTTTTTTTTTTTTAAAGTTTTGCTAGAGGGTGTGTGCACTTGCAGGAGAGCAAGAGCCAGAGAGAGGAAGAGAGAGAGAAACCAAGAAAGTACCTCCAGTCCCTTCATGAGGCATGGTCATGCTGTAATCGCGTCTCCATTTCTCCCCTTTTCAGGATTTTGAGTATGCACACACACACACACACACACCTGGCATATTTCCCAAGCCTGTGGGTGGGGGACCCAAACCGTATGTTTGACCAAGCAGGATCCAGCTCCCTTAACCACCAGGCCATGGGGCCAGGCCCTGAAGTATCTTTTAATCTATAGGCTTCCCTTTAAGCTTTTTCTTGTTTCCCCCTGCAACTTATTTGCTGAGGAAATTCGGTCATTTGTCCTATAGATTTTTCCACAGTATGGATTTTGCTGACTGCATCCCCAAGGTTTGTTCAGTATCTTATAAGTTGGTAGGTAGATCTATAGGCTTGATCAGTCGAACTGGACTCTTGAGAGGGAGCAAGAATACTTCACAGGTGGTATATGATCTTCTATTGGGAAGCACAGAATATCTGAATGTCTCTAAGACAACATAAATTTGATTGTCAGGTCAACTGGTGGCATGGTGGTTAAGGCAGTTGGATCCCGCATGGCTATCTGTGTGGTTTGAGTCCCAGACCTGGCAGCTTAAAAAACACACTGGGTGCATGTGTGAGTGCCTAAAATCCCAAAAGGAGGGAGAAGTGGAGGAGAAGGGATTGTGGCATGACCACCCCCAATGAGGGGTGCTTTTTATTTTTTATTTTTTTGGAGAGGTTTTTGCTATAGGGCGCGTGTGCTCGCCAGACAGAGAGATAGAAAGCAAGAAATCACCCCCAGGGGGGATGGTCACGCCGCAATCCCTTCTCCTCCATTCTCCTCCTGGGATCTTGGGCACGCACGCACACGCATCCAGCGTGAGTTTAAGCCACCGGGTCCAGGACTCAAACCACAGTTGACTACGTGGGAGTCCAGCGCCATAGCCGTTACGCTAACTGCTGGTCCCAGGTGCTTTCTCACTTTCCCTCTTCTTCTGTTTCTCTCCAGCAAGCACTTGTATCCTCTGGCAAATTTTTAAAAAAATTACTGTTGTAATTGCCAACAGGTGGCATGGGGTCTAAGGGCGCTGGACTCCCACATGGTCGACTGTGGTTCGAGTCCTGGACCCACCAGCTTGCTTTCTCACTTTCCTTCTCTCTCTCGCTCTGCTCCTCTCTGGTTAAATTAAAATAAATAAATAAAGTTAAATAAAAGAACTCTTTCAAAATTTTAAAAATTACTGTTGTCTTTATGTAAAGTATAAGACTATAAAAAGAGCTTATCTGTCAATAGATGAATAACAAAATGTGTCATACACATATAATGGAATATTCTTCAACCATAGAAAGGGATGAAATTCTGATGGATGCTCTAACATTGAACCTTGAGAATATTAGGCTAAGTGAAAGGATCCAGACACAGAACAAAATTTTATCTGATTCTATATGATTCTACCTAACGAGCTCCCTAAAATACACACATGTATAGAGACAGAAAGTAGAACCAAGATTACTGGCGAATGGGGGTAAAGGAAAGTGGAGAAGTTGTTTAATGGAAACAGCTTCTCTTGGGGATAATAAAAAGTTCTGCAAATAGGAGCCAGCAAGTAGCATGGTGGTTAAGGTGCTGGACACTTCCTCATGGCTGACCACAGTTCAAGTTCCAGACCTGGTGACTTGCTTTCTCATTTTCTCTCTCTCGGTCTCTCTCTGGTCAAAATAAAATAAATAAAAGAATAAGGAAATGTAAAAAAAAGTTTCATAAATAAATAGTGGTGATAGTTGAACAATGTTGTGAATATACTTCTTTGTTTTGTTTTGTTTTGTTTGGAGAGGTTTTTGCTACAGGGTGCATGTACTCATCAGAAAGACAGAGACAGAGAGACAGAAAGCGAGAAATAACTCCCCGGGGGGAATGGCCACGCTGCAATCCCTTCTCCTCCATTCTCCGCTTAGGATCTTGGGCAACGTACGCACACGCACCTGGCGTGAGTTTAAGCCACCAGGTCCGGGACTCGAACCGCGGTCAACTACGTGGGAATCCAGCGACATAGCCATTACACCAATTGCTGGTCCCGGGCATATACTTAATACCACTGGATTGTATGGTTAAAATGGTCAATTTTATGTTATGCATATATTACTACAGACACCACCACCCCACCATTTTTTTTAAGAGTCTGACTTTTGTGTAGAATACAGCCCTTCTTACAAACCCTGGAGGTCTCCTTGTATGTCTCCTGTCTCTGAGCTGAGACCTTTTCCCCACATGATCTACACATAGTTGTGGCGCTCTTTCTCTGCTTCCAGGAATTTCCTCTGCCTGGTTCTACAAGCGCCGGTCCCCATCAGCCGTGAGCAGAGCATCCCGAACAATGAATATGCACACGCACAGCCAAAGAACTGCTTCTGGAGGCAAAGGCTTGGAGTTGAGCCCTGTCTGCCCCTGACTTTCCACTAGAGCATGGTCAAATGACTTAACCTCTACTCCTGTGAAACTGGGGCTACAAAGGCCTACCTCTCAAGGCCGTACAGCTGAAAGGAGGTCATACCACAGTCACATGCTGTACAAAGAAATTTTTCGTTACTATGGCTGGAGCGAATCGGAGGCTCAATCTAGCACTTAGGTCAGCAACTCACTGGAAAATCAATGCAACCAGAAGTCGGCTACTTTACAAGCTCTACTTCTCTTGTCACTTTGGGCACAATTAGCAGTGGAGCGTCCAACTGTCCTGGCTTGCCCGAGACCGAAGGATTCTGGGGATGTGGGATTTTCAGTGCTAGTACTGAGAAAGTTCCAAGTATGAGTCAGTCACCAAGAAATGACCTCCCAGTTGTCAGCTCTACGGACTGCCTCTTTGGCCTGCTGACTCTTCCTGTTTGACCTTCCTTCCTTTTAGAATTTAGTTCTAGAACCACTTCTTGATGAACTTGCTGGACATCCTTCCTCTGTTTGACCTTTAAAGCTGGCACTTCTCAGGGTCTCTTCATTTGCCTTCTGCTCTTGTGACCCTACAGCCCCTTCCTGGAAGGTCTTGGTCACTCCCAGGACTCTCAGCCATTTCCCACACAATGGATAACTCCCAGATCTTCATGTCAAACACCCCTCTAGAAGCCGGCCTGGATTACCACCAATCCTCACCAATAGTCCAAATTAATGTGTTCAAAACCAAATGTACAACCTCTCTGAACAACTCCTCCCTTTTGTTTTTTGTTTTTTTTTTTTTTTTGAAGAGGTTTTTGCTATAGGGCACGTGCGCTCGCCAGACAGACAGAGAGAGACAGAGAGATAGAAAGAGAGAAATCACCCCCCGGGGGGATGGCCATGCCGCAATCCCTTCTCCTTCATTCTCCTCTCGGGATCTTGGGCACGCCCGCACACGCGCCCAGTGTGAGTTTAAGCCACCGGGTCCGGGACTTGAACCATGGTCGACTACGTGGGAGTCCAGCAACATAGCCATTACACTAACTGCTGGTCCTAACAACTCCTTCCTTTGATGAATGACCTTAACCCTTAGCTGGTGAGGCCAGAAGTCCACTTTCTCGGCCTCCTCCCTCTCCTGCAGCCCTCATCCACTCAGGCACCAAGTCCTATTGGTTCTACTCTGAATATCTCTCCAGTCTGCACTGTCCACTCATCCCCACTGCCATTGCCTCAGTTCAAGCCTTGAAAACTTTCGAGGAGATAATTATAAGGACCTTCTCAAGGTGGAACCAGTAGTTAGCGTAATGGCTATGTTGCTCAACTCCCATGGGGTCAACCATGGTTCGAGTCCCAGGTCTGGTAGCTTAAACTCACGCCGGGCGCGTGTGCATGCATGCCCAAGATCCCAAGAGGAGAATGGAGGAGAGGATATTGCCGTGTGGCCAACCCCCCCGAGGGGTGATTTCTTGCTTTCTGTCTCTCTATCTCTCTCTGTCTTTCTGGAGAGCGCACGCGCCCTATAGCAAAAACCTCTAAAAAAAAAAGAACCTTGGGGACCACAGGTGGCATGGTGGTTAAGGCGCTGGACACTCCCACATAGCTGACCATGGTTCAAGTCCTGGATCTGGTGGCTTGCTTTCTCACTTTCCCTCTTTCTCTCTCTCTTTCTCTGTGTATCTCTCTGGTCAAATTAAAATAAAATGAATGAATAAAAGTAAATAAATAATTATTTAAAAAAAAAAAACCTTCTCAAGGTTACCTGTTTCCATCTCATCCCCTCTAATCTGCCCTCCATGTGGCTACCAGAGAGACCTTTTTTTTTTTTTAAGGTTTTTGCCATAGGGTACATGTGCTAACAGGTGAGACAGAGAGAGGGAAAGTGAGAAATTGCCCCCCAGAGAGATGGCCACATCTCAATCCCTTCTCTTCCATTCTCCTCTTGGGATTTTGCTTTTTAGAAGTTTTTTTAGAGAGATTTTTGCTATAGGGCATGTGCACTTGCCATAGAGACAGAGAGAAATAGAGAGACAGAAAGCAAGAAATCCCCCTCCCCCAGAGGGATAGCCATGCTGCAATCCCTTCTCCTCCAGTCTCCTCTCAGAAACTTGGGCACACACGCACATGCACCTGGCATGAGTTTTAAACTGCCGGGTCTGGCACATGAACCGTGGTCAACTATGTGAGAGTCCAGTGATGTAACCATTGCACCATCTGCTGGGATTTTGGGCACACACACACACACACCTTGATTTTCAAGTTGCTGGGTCTGAGACCTGAACCACCGTTGGCCATGTGAGAATCTAACACCTTAACCAACACACCATCTGTTGGACTCAGACTGCTCTTTTTCTTTTTTTTTTTTTGAGAGGTTTTTGCTATAGGGCGCGTGTGCTCACCAGACAGACAGAGAGAAACATAGAGACAGAAAGCGAGAAATCACTCCCCAGGGGGGATGGCCACACCGCAATCCCTTCTCCTCCATTCTCCTCTCGGGATCTTGGGCACGCACACACACGCGCCCGGCGTGAGTTTTAAGCCACCAGGTCCGGGACGCGAACCGTGGTCGACTACGTGAGAGTCCAGCGACATAGCCACTACGCTAACTGCTGGTTCCCCAGACTGCTCTTTCTAAAACACAAATATAATCATGTCACTCCCTGGCTCGGAACTCCTCAGGGGCCCACAATGGCCCAGCACAATTTGCCTAGTCAGCAAACTTTTTCTGGAGAGGGCCTGAGAGTAACTAGCTTAAGCTTTGTGGGCCACATGGTCTCTGTCTCAATGTCTCAACTCTGCTTCTGCGGCACAAAGGCAACCTTGGAGAACACCAAATGGCTGGGCATGGCTGCGCTCCAACTGCAATTTATTTACAAAAACAGGTGGCAGGACGGATTTGGCCTGAGGGCTATGGTTTGCTGACCCCTGGTCCAGGGAATACAATCCAAGCTTTTTAGCATAACCCAGAAGGCTCTTTATACTCAACAGCCGTGGGAAATGCCTTCCCTTCCCTGCACACATGGCCTGTCTTTGTACATGCTGCCCCTTGATTTGAACCATCTCCTGAGTCTGGGAGAAACTCTCCAAAGCCCACCACAAATGTCAGCTCCTCTATGAAGCTGCCCCACAACTCCTCAGGAAGAGCAGGTCATCCCTCCCCAACTCCAGCACTTTCTGCCTGTCTCTGTTACCATGTTTATCATTCATGAGGGTATATGGTATCTGTCACCATATCTTTTTCTTTTTTTAAAGAATTATTTATTTTATTTTATTTATTCATTCATTTTAATTTGACCAGAGAGAAACACAGAGAGAGAGAGAGAGAGAGAGAGAGGAAAAGTGAAAAAGCAAACCACCAGGTCCAGGACTCGAACCATGTTCAACCGTGTGGGAATGTCCAGTGCCTTAACCACCATACCACCTGCTGGCCTCATGTCACCATGTCTTTTGACCATGATGCTTCAAAACCAATCTTGTTCACACTTCTTCCTCTCCCCAATGTCAAGCACACCGCTGGCATTGTGACAGGACAGTAATTGCTGCTGCTAAACTCAATCCACGTGTTTTCACTGAATACTCAGCAAATCTGAGGCGGTGGGCACATTGATACCCCATTATGCAGCGGAGGAAATGGGGCAAGGATGGATGAAGTAAGTGGCATAGCCGAGACTGGAACCCAGATCTCTGACCCTGACGTACATGGTTTATTACCGTACTACACTGACCAATGGTTTTTTGCCTAATGAACCAATGTAATGAGAGAATAAATGTATTAATGCATACTATCCATGGCACAAGATGTTGAAAGTACATGAAAAGTGGCTGCCCCTTCAGAAAGGGATTCCAGTTAGGGAGAAGAGTTGGCTACAGCCTCTGAGAACAAGGAGGCCAGGAGAAGGCCCCTGACTGGCTGTTTGCGAGCCTGAGAGAAGGGGACTTGTGCTACATTTCCAGCAGGTGCTAAGCTCAGGGCAAGATGCCCTATGGACCACTTCCATTTTACTCCTGCCAGCAACCCTGCAAAGTGGATATTAATATCCTCACATACAAATAAGGAACTGACGCTTAAAGCAGTTCAAGAAATTGGTCAGGATCACACAGTAGATGGTGTCAGAGGCAGGACTGAAACTCAGGTTTCAATGGCTCCAAAACCACTAACAATTTTTACCCTGTTCCAAAGGAAGAGGTACAGCTTGGTCCCCTGGTTTTCCACATTTAACCTCTCTCCATCTCAGAAAACCTACCTGTAATAAGGAGGATATAATCCATCTAGCTGGAGCAGGAGAAAAAAAAAACAGATTACATCTTCATTATTCTTTCATTGGGAAATGACTCTCTACAAAAATCTATTTGAACTGTACACTTAAAAATGGTTAAATGTTGGGGGTGGCAGGTGACATGGTGGTTAAGGTGTTGGACTCCCTCCTACGCGGCCAGCTGCAGTTTGAGTTGTGGACCTGGTTTCTCACTTTCCCTCTCTCTCTTTCTGGTCAAATTAAATAATAGTGATATAATAAATAAAATTAAACAAATAATTGTATAAAAAGGAAATTGTTAAAGACTCACCCGTGGTGGGACAGGCAGTAGGGCACTGCTGCATGAAGCTGAAACCACACGGGAGGTCCAGAGTGGGATCCCGGACAACTCTGAACAGGCGGCATGGTGGTAGGCACCTGTAATCCTGGCTAACTCAGGGCTGGGACGAAGGATCACACTGGTGGAGTCCTGTCAAAAATACGTATCTCTTGGGGTCAGCAGGTGGCACAGTGGCTAAGGCACTGGACTCCCACATGGCTGATCATGGTTCAAGTGCTGGACCTGGCAGCTTGACAAAAAATCACAATGCGCGCATGTATATGTCTGCCCCCAAACCCAAGAGAATCGAGGAGCGGGAAGTGCATCACGGCCGCCCTTGCGGGGAGCGGGAGAGCGGGGCTGATTCTCACTTTCCCTTTCTCTGTCCCTCCTTGTCTCCTGTAAGCGCACTTACCCTCTGGCAAAAGCCTAAAAAAAACCCATATGTCTCCCTCTTGCTTTTCTCCTCCTGTGCTCACTCTCTCTGTGTGTGTCTCTCTCTCTTTCTTTCCTAAAAAATAAAAATTAAAAAGGTAACTTTTATATTATTTATATTTTACTACAATTTAAAAAAAAAAAGAAAAGAAAAAGTCAATTTGGCTTCAAACACTCTGCTTTAAATAACTATAATACGACACGTTATAACAAAACAATATAAATAGGAACATAATTTAGGTACAAAAAGGTATGCTATCCAGCTTAAGAAATCAAGCACTTGGGCTGGCAGATGGTGTGGGGGTTAAAGGCGCTGGACTCCCACGTAACCAGCCACGGTTCAAGTCCCAGACCTAGTGGCTTGTTTTCTCACTTTCTCTCTCTCTCTCTCTCTCTCTGTCTCTCCCTGGTAAAAAAAAAAAAAAAGACAATAAAGGTAAAGAAAAAGATTCTTTTAAAAAAAGAAAGAAAAGAAATAAAACATCACACGAACTCGCTGTGTAGTGCTGTGGTTAAGCCCTTGGTCTAAGGAGCCAAATCCCACAAATCCCCTGGGGGCCGGGCACATGGGTGTGCATGCCCCAAGGCCTGACAGGATAGAGAAATGGAGAAAAGGAACGGTAGTGGAACATGGCCCATCAGGAAGGTGCTTTCTCTCTCTCCAGCAAGTACACATGCCCTCTGGCTATAAAGAAATCAAACATGACTGAAACTCACTGAGTGCTCGGTAGCACCTTGCCGTTCCCCCTCTTTTCCATGATCACTTCTCTTCTGAATTGCACGTCAGTCACTCTGGTGCATTTCTATATGCTTTTACTACTTAGTACATATCCTCAAACGATGCACAGTATTATTTTTCCTGGTTTATAAAAATAACATCACCATCGTGTTTATCCTTCTGAAACTCGCTCTTTTTGTTCATCATTGAAAGAGGCATATTGGGGCCAACAGATGGTGTAGAGGTTAAGGTGCTGGACTCCCATGTGGTGGACTGCAGTTCAAGTCCTGGACCTCGCAGCTTGAAACTCATGCTGGATGTGTGTGTGCATGCCCCAAATTCTGAGGAGAATGGAGGAAAAGGGATTGCGGTGTGGCCATCCCATGGGGGCTGATTTCTCACTGTCTCTCCGTCTCTCCAGTAAGAACATGTGCCCTATGGCAAAAATCTCTTTTTCTCAAAAAAAAAAAAAAAAAAAAAGGAAAGATGTAGGCTAATATAACTGGCTCTGGGGCCAGCAGGTGGTGTGGTGGCTGAGGTGCTGGAGGCTTGTTTTCTCACTTTCCCTTTCTCTCTCTGGTCAAATTCTAAAAATAAACAATAATAGCAAATAAAATTAAATAAATAATTCTTTTAAAAATATATAATTAGCTAGAACCAGCAGTTGATATAATGGCTATGTCGCTGGACTCCCATGTAGTCGACCGCGGTTTGAGTCCTGGACCCATGGCTTAAACTCACGCTGGGCACGTGTATGTGCATGCCAAGATCCCGGAAAGGAGAATGTAGGAGAAGGGATTGTGGCGTGGCCATTCCCCCTGGGGGGTGATTTTTCACTTTCTGTCTCTCTGTCTCTCTCTCTCTGTCTTTCTGGTAAGCACATGCAGCCTATAGCAAATCCTATATATACGTATATATATAGGATTATATATATATATATAATTGGCTATCATTTACTTTTTCACTGTTGTATAATATTCCATCATGTGAATATACTAATTACCTATTCTTCTGTCAGTGAATATTTATGATCATTTCTGTTTTTTTGCTATAGCAAAACAATACTGCTTTAAAAACAATTATTTATTTTTATTTATCGTTATTATTATTATTTTTTAATTTGCCACAGGGCACATGTGCTCACCAGACACAGACACAGAGAGAGGAAAAGTGAGAATGCAAGCCACCAGGTCCAAAATTCAAACCTTAGTCAACCCCATGAGAGTCCAGTGCCTTAACCACTGCGCCACTTGCTGGTTTCATGCTGTGAGTTTTTAAAAACATTTTAAAAGTTTATTTATTGGGACTGGCAGGTGGTGTGGTGGCTAAAAAGTTTATTTATTTAGTTTTTGTGTGAGAGAGACACAGAGACGGCACCCCAGCAGTGTCCAATCACCCTGATCCGCCCCTAATCTCAGCCAGCCTTGGATCTTGGGCATATGCATGCCTGGCATTACCAAGGAGGTCTTTGGATGTGAACCTGAGACCTTCCCATGCGGGTCAGCCTCACAGAGGGTATTGTTTTACTGCTGTGCTACCATCTGGCCTGTGCTATGAACATTTAAAATATATCTTCAGGTGTCAACTGCGCAAGAGACTTTCTGGGTAAATACTTAGGCATAGAATCGTGGGGTTGCAAGAAGTTCACATCTCCATTTATTCTTGATATTACCCTATTACTTTTTAGGACCTCGACATAAATAACCCAGGGTCCAAAGATAACAGCTTCAATTGAAGCAAGCAAGACTCAAGTTAGACCTTGGAAAGAACTTGTAGTTGTTAAAAGATTGTTAGAAAATGGGACCAGCAGATGCCGTAATGGCTGCGTTGCTGGACTCCCACGTAGTTGACCGCAGTTCAAGTTCCGGACCCAGCCACTTAAATCTCATGCCAGACGCATGTGCATGTGTGCTCAAAATCCCAAGAGGAAAATGGAAGAGAAGAGATTGCAGCGTGGCCATTCCCTCTGGGTAGTAATTTCTTGCCTTCTGTCTCTGTCTCTCTGGTGAGCACATGAGCCCTACAGCAAAAATCTCTCAAAAAAGAACAAAGAAAAGAGGTTGTTAGAGATTTGTTCAAGTGGTGGGAGGAGATGGAGAAATGTCTATTTCTTCCGGTTTTCTAACATATCCTGTCTAGACTCATTGATAACCATAGCCTAAAGATATCAAAACTTGGGGCCTGCAGATGGCATGGTTGTTAAGGCACAGGACTCCTACATGGCCAACCACGCTTCCAGTCCTGGACCTGGTGGCTTGCTTGCTCACATTCCCTCCTCTCTGTTTCTCTCTGATGAGCACATACACCCTGTAGGAAATCTAAAAAATAAATAATGATAAATAAAATCAAATAAATCTTACAAAAACTATTTTATTTATTTTTTTAAAAAATTTTAAAGTGGGGCTGGCAAGTGGTGTGGTGGTTAAGGACACTGGACTCCCACGTGGCTGACCATGGTCTGCGTCCTGGACCTGGAAGCTTGCTTTCTCATTGTCCCTCTCTGGTCAAAAAATCAAAATAAATAAAATAAAATAAAATAGTTTTAAGCATTATTTTTTAAATTATTGTTTAACTTTTATTTATTTATCTATTTATTTATTTTAAAAATTGTGACCAGAGAGGGACAGAGAGAGAGAGAGGGAAAGTGAGAAAGAAACCTGCCAGGTCCAGGACTCAGACCATGGTCAACTATGTGGAAGTCCAGCGCCCTTAACCAACTCTACAAAAAATATTTTTAAAAAAGACATCAAAACTAAATTAAGGGGCCAGCAAGAGGTGTGGTGGTTAAGGGTGCTGGACTCCCTTGGGACCAGCAGATGTGCATAATGGCTACATTGCTGGACTCCCATGTAGTCAACCACAGTTTGAGCCCCGGACCCAGTGGCTTAAACTCACACTGGGCGTGTGTGTGTGTGCCCAAGATCCCAAGAGGAGAATGGAGGAGAAGGGATTGGCGTGGCCATCCTCCTGGAGGGTGATTTCTCGCTTTCTGTCCCTGTCTCTCTCTGTCTTTCTGGCAAGTGCACACGCCCTATAGCAAAAACTGCTCAAAAAAAAAAAAACTAAAATAAATCAATAAATAAATAAATAAATAAATAAATAAAGTTAAATAAAATAATTATTTTAAGAAAACTAAATTAGATCAGTTTGAGGTGATTTAATTCCATACAAAGTGCTCAGTTAGGGGCGGGACTATGTGTCCTCCTCCTACAAAGCACAGCATTATCACCCCTCCTTGAGACGGAGATGAAGCGCCCAGTCGGAGGCACGTGCAAAGTGATGCAGCAGGATGGCTCTCAATCTGCCAGGACCGCAGTGCAGGGAAGTTACAGAACTGCACGAGACTGATTATCAGGGGAGTCGTCATGGAGACTGAGAGTGGTCAAGGGAGGCTTCCCAGAAAGAGGACAGGACCTGAGCATGTCGTAGTAGAATGCACAGGCTGGCCCTGTCGTGCAGTGACTTGGCACTGTGCCTGGAGAGCCAGCCCCCACACTGCTGACCATGGTTAGAACCCTGGCCCTGGATGTGTGTGTGTGCCCAAAATCCTGACAGGAAGGAGAAATGGAGGAAAAAGAACTGTGATGTGACCACATCCCACTGAAGGGTTCTCTTTTTATTACCAGAAGGAGAGTGAATGTACCCTCTGGTAATAATAAAAAAAGATTAAAAAAAAAAGGAGACTAGTACAATTTGAATGATAGTGATGGCATCTACCACTTGTTAAGGAATATGGCGTGCCAAGCACTTCGCTTTCTTTCTTTTTTTTTTAAGGATTATTTTAGGACCAGCAGATGTCATAATGGTTACATTGCTGGACTCCCACATAGTCAACAGTGGTTCAAGTCCCAGACCCAGCAGCTTAAACTCATGCCGGGCACATGTGTGTGCATACCCAAGATCACTAGAAGAGAGTGGAGAAGGGATTGTGGCGTGGCCATCCCCCCTGGGGGTGATTTCTCACTTTCTCTCTCCGTCTCTCTGGTGAGCATACATGACCTATAACAAATAAAAAAATAATAATAAAAAGGAAAAATAATTTGTTTAATTTGTATTTATTTATTATTATTTTTTTATTTGTTATAGGTCATGTATGCTCACCAGAGAGAGACATAGAGAGAGAGAGAGAGGGAAAGTGAGAAAGCAAGCCTTTAGGTTTGGGACTTGAACCATAGTCTTCTGTGTGGGAGTCCAGTGCCATAACCACTATACCACCTGCTGGTCCCCACACTTTACTGTCATTATCTCATTTAATCCTCACAAAAGACCCATGAAGTAGGTATTAGCTTTTTAAAAAATAAGTATTTACTATATTTATTATGTTTTGTTTATTTATTATTATTATTCAGTTTGACCAGAGAAAGACAGAGACAGAGAATGAGAAAGGAATTTGCCAGGTCTGGAACTCGAACCACAGTTGGTCATGTAGGACTCCAGCACCTTAACCACCATGCTACTACTGGCCCTGGTATTAGTTTTTATTAATCTCTATATCCTTTCAAATACAGGGTTTTTTGATTGTTTCAAGAGACAGGGTCTCATTGTGTTGCCTAGAACTCACAATCTTCCTGACTTAGCCTCCCAAGTAGCTGGGATGACAGGCCATACCACAATGCCCAACTAGTCTCCTTTTATACAGAAGGAACTGGATCCCCAGGCACCAAGTCACTTGTCCAGGGTCACATGGCCACCAAATGGCAGGGCAGAATTTAAACCCAGTACTGTTCTGAAGCCTCCCCAGTCAAAGCTCCCCAGGAGGGAGGAAGAGTGGGAGGATGTGGAAGCTGTGAGAGTCTGGGATATGGCCCTCAGCATGACCGGAATGTCTGGCTTCTATGGCAAAGAGTGAATGATAGGGACAGAAAGGGAGATTTTGGCCAGCTCATGGAAGGCAGCAGATGCCAGGTGGAGGAGCTTCAAGTCATAAATTCAAGGAGAATCAACAGGAAGGTAAGCGCAGGTTGCAGCAGCAGGAGGGCACATGGGCAGACGGAGAGACGGGTGGCAGGTTCAGCAACGGTGTCCAGGGGAGCAACCGATGCATGCCTGAACCAGGGAGAGGTCATGGCACTGGAAGGACGGGACAGGTGAGGAAGGAGGGGGAAGGAGAGTGCTCGGGGACCTACAACTGATGCTGTTACTGCAGCTATGGAGAAGCACTTTACACACACAAGCTCATTTCATCCTCCCATCATTTATATATATATATATATATATGTGTGTGTATTTCAACTTGCTAGAAGGTGTGTGCACTTCTAGGGACAGCGAGAGAAAAAAAAAAAAGCGAGAAATTACCGTCCATGGGGCATGGATGGTCAAGCCACAATCTCTTCTCCTCCATTTCTTCCTCCTTTCAGGATTCTGGGCACACAAGCACATGAGCCCATCATGTTTTTCAAGGCACTGGGTCCAAGACTCTGACCATATAGTCGGCCATGTGGGATCTAGACACCTTTACCACCAGGCTACGGGCTGGCCCCAGGCCTTGCAACGTTCTTCTGGATCTTCTATTATTCCCATTTTTCAGGTAAAGGAACTAGGCTACAGAGAAGTTAAGCAAGCTGTCTAAGGCTGCACAGCTGGAAAGCGGCAGAACTAGAATTTGACTGATCCAGACAGCCCGGTTCCAGATGGCTCGCTCTTAATTGCTGATTACACTGTCTGTTGAGGAAGTGACTTCAGGAGGAAGTGGTTTCCAACTCCCACTTCCTACTTCCCCAGGCACAAGCAGGAGAGCGGTGGCAGTGGCAGGACCTTTTGTGGCTGACATTGCCCACTTGGAGCTCAGGACTCGACTGCTACCCTGAGCTGCTCAGCACGGGCAGTGAACCTGAGGCACTTCGTGCTGGGGTCTGCACGCCCACGCACTAGCCAACAGTAGGGACGTGGAGTCCAGTGCTTCCACCAGAGTGGAGCAGGGGGGAACAGGCAGGCTGCCCCTGAAGAGGCAGTAGCAGGTATAGGCCACAGAGAGTGAGGGGCAAGAGTGCTGGCCCAGCTGGCGCAGCTCCAGCAAGGTCGGGAGGAGGCAGTCCATCTCCAAGAGCTTCCCCTGAGGCCTGCGCACACAGCAGGTGCTACTGGGAGTCAGGGGGAGGAGCAGCGGGCATTGCCCCACCAGGAAGGCCGACTCCACAGAGGCCTGCAGCACCTGCAGGCAGTGTAGATGGCTAAGACCTTGTGTGACTGCAGGCTGGTCCAGGGCTGCAGCCCCAAGGCATGTGGGAAGAATCTCCTCTCCTACCAAGGTGTCTCTCTAGGAAATGAGTGGGCCCCAGGATCCCAGCCTGGGTCCCCGTAGGACCCCTCAGCTGCCAGATCTGGCAGGATCTCCAGTAGGAACCCCAATCACCACCTGGTGCAGGACGTAGACAACACAGACGTGTGGTGGGGCCAGGAGCACAGCCTGGGAAACCCAGATGTGGAGGTGGGAACTGAGAGAGAAGAGGCTATAGCAGACAGGGTACGCTGCAGATGAATTCGGGCCGCTGGCCCCCATATTCGGCATCTTCCACCAGGGCAACCAGCAGGGTGAGGAAGAGCAGGAGGACAGCAAGTCACACCTTGCCAGCCACGGCAGAATGGTTCTGCCCTTGTGTCAGGTGCTGGCCCGGGAGTGACCAGTCACCCATCTGTGAATACTGAAGTCACAAACCTTGAGGAAGAAATTGAAGCAGGGAGAAAGGGAGGGAAGGAGATGAAAACAAAGTCCCTGCCACCAGCCAGATATTTTCAAAGCTATTTCTGGCCCACAGCAAGAGCTCCAGTTCCATCTGTGCCTGACGCCCAGGCATGCCACTCGCTGCCCGACAGGGATGGGAAGGACAAGCTGGCAGAGAAAAGGACACTGAAGAAGAAAGGACAAAATCGGCAATTCCACCAGGGGACCCAATGCAACCCGGAATTAACCAAGACAGGTGCACATTTCAACTAGGCTTCTGTTGAAATGCTTCTAACTAGACCTTTAGGCCTTCAACCTATCCCGGGTGTTCTTTTCAGACCCACACTGTTACCAGGCATGGTTTTTCCAAGATGCCACTGCACATGACTCAATGACTGATTGCTTTTCTTTTCCATTCCAGGGTAACCTGGGTCTTTTGGTCACCATGTCAGGGTTTGGAAGGGAGAGGGAGATGGAGGCATCTGGAAGTTTCCTTCTCTTCTTGCAAAGCAAAGACACTCAGGAGTTGAAGGCAAGAGGAAACTACCAATTTCCCATTGTCCATTCATTCACTCATTCATTCACCCCCACGTCCCCGCCTAGTGGACGCTCTCTAAGATCACCCACTGCCAAGATCTCATCTCATTTTACAGTTCTGCAGCTAATTCTGGGAGTTACTGAAAATATTTCCAAGATAGCGTTTGGGGAGCATGTACTTTATCTCCATCAACACCCTCCCTTCGGCCTTCCAAATAAACATATAGTCTAAATGCAACGGCGGCGGCATACTCACTGTGCAAACCCAAGGTCAAGACAAGACTTCGCCATCACCTAACCCCACCTCCAATGGAAACCTGGGCCACTCCTGGGACTCCTCCTTCTCCCCCCTTAGTTCTCTCTCTCTCAATTGATTTCTTCCATGAGCAAGAGAAAGAGCAGAACAGCTCTGCTGACAGTGTCTTGACACCACAACCCACCTCCGGCTTCAGCCAGCCCCAGAGCATGGGCGTAGCCAGTGCATCTGGGGAGGTCTCTGACACAAACCCAGAACCTTCCCACGTGGGTCACGTTTTATCATCTGGCCACCATCTGGCCCCATGACGGCCTGATTGCTTTCATTCTTATCTCCCTGGTGGCTCCGGTCGGTCAACACTGTTCTATCAGCTCTGTCAACATCAGTTTGTCTCAAGATGTCTCACACTTTGGTTCAGGAGGACGCTAAGATGGCCTCAAGCATCTCTGACTCAGCATGTTCGGACTACAGTTATTCCCTCAGGAGGGAGTGACGCAGATACGAGCTCAGACTTGGACTTAAATGCCAGAGCTATGTCACCTTGAGCAAACTGCTCAGCCTCTCTGTGCTGCCATTTCTCTGTATAATGGCAATGACAGTGGCATTTACCTCGTAGAATTTGACAGGTTGAGTTAATACGGAGAAGGACTTGGGAAATGCCTGGCGTGTAGTAAGCGTTTCATTAGTATTAGGAATTACTAACTCTCCCCAAACCTGTTTCTTTTTAAAAACTTTTGCTAGAGAGAGAGAGACAGAGGGAAAATGAGGAATCACCCCCTGAGAGGATGACCACTGCAATCCCTTCTCCTCCAGCCTCCTTTCTGGATTGTGAGCACGCACGTACACGCGCCCAGTCTGTGTTTCCAAATGCTGGGTCTAGGAGTAGTACCACGCTCAGCCACGTGGGATCCAGCTGCCTTAACCACTACGCCACCAGCTGGCCCATAAATATTGGTGAAGATGAGGGCCAACTTTCTGTTGTTAGAGGGCGTGTGCACTCACTGGGGAGACAGAGAGGAGACGTGCGAGCACCCTCCCCCAACTCTGGGGTGTGGTTGCACTGCAAGCCTGTCTTCATTTCTCCTTCCTTTTGGGATTTTAGGCATGCACGTGCCTGAGGTGTTTTTCAAGCTTCTGGGTACAGGACTCGAACCACGCCATCAGCCATGTGAAATCCAGCCACCTTACCTACCATGCCACCAGTTGGCCCACTATTTCTCCTCCTGTCATGCTGAATGGCCCCATCATCCAAACCCAAATCCTGATCATTACCCATAACTGTCCCTTCTCACTTCCTCACATCTGGTCGGTAACCAAGTCCTCCCAGGGCCCCTCGCTAATATCTCTGACACCACTGTCTTCTCCCGAGTCCCTGGCACAGCCTTAGGCCAGACCATCCTCTTTCACCAGGATTACCACTCTGATCTCCATGTAAGTTGCTCTGCCTCCAGTTTTGTCCCTCTGGGCTACCCCTCAATGGCCACATTTCATTTTTTTCAAACAGACTATTTTGGGTGTTTATTTGATATTAAAAATGTAGTTACCTATCATAAAGTACTTCTTTTCATCACAAAAATTTCATATATTAAGGACTTATACAATCCAAGGGAGGTAGAGAGACATCTAGACACTTTTTTTTTTTTTTTTTTTTTTTTTTAAGAGCTCCAGTTCCATCTGTGCCTGACGCCCAGGCATGCCACTCGCTGCCCGACAGGGATGGGAAGGACAAGCTGGCAGAGAAAAGGACACTGAAGAAGAAAGGACAAAATCGGCAATTCCACCAGGGGACCCAATGCAACCCGGAATTAACCAAGACAGGTGCACATTTCAACTAGGCTTCTGTTGAAATGCTTCTAACTAGACCTTTAGGCCTTCAACCTATCCCGGGTGTTCTTTTCAGACCCACACTGTTACCAGGCATGGTTTTTCCAAGATGCCACTGCACATGACTCAATGACTGATTGCTTTTCTTTTCCGTTCCAGGGTAACCTGGGTCTTTTGGTCACCATGTCAGGGTTTGGAAGGGAGAGGGAGATGGAGGCATCTGGAAGTTTCCTTCTCTTCTTGCAAAGCAAAGACACTCAGGAGTTGAAGGCAAGAGGAAACTACCAATTTCCCATTGTCCATTCATTCACTCATTCATTCACCCCCACGTCCCCGCCTAGTGGACGCTCTCTAAGATCACCCACTGCCAAGATCTCATCTCATTTTACAGTTCTGCAGCTAATTCTGGGAGTTACTGAAAATATTTCCAAGATAGCGTTTGGGGAGCATGTACTTTATCTCCATCAACACCCTCCCTTCGGCCTTCCAAATAAACATATAGTCTAAATGCAACGGCGGCGGCATACTCACTGTGCAAACCCAAGGTCAAGACAAGACTTCGCCATCACCTAACCCCACCTCCAATGGAAACCTGGGCCACTCCTGGGACTCCTCCTTCTCCCCCCTTAGTTCTCTCTCTCTCAATTGATTTCTTCCATGAGCAAGAGAAAGAGCAGAACAGCTCTGCTGACAGTGTCTTGACACCACAACCCACCTCCGGCTTCAGCCAGCCCCAGAGCATGGGCGTAGCCAGTGCATCTGGGGAGGTCTCTGACACAAACCCAGAACCTTCCCACATGGGTCACGTTTTATCATCTGGCCACCATCTGGCCCCATGACGGCCTGATTGCTTTCATTCTTATCTCCCTGGTGGCTCCGGTCGGTCAACACTGTTCTATCAGCTCTGTCAACATCAGTTTGTCTCAAGATGTCTCACACTTTGGTTCAGGAGGACGCTAAGATGGCCTCAAGCATCTCTGACTCAGCATGTTCGGACTACAGTTATTCCCTCAGGAGGGAGTGACGCAGATACGAGCTCAGACTTGGACTTAAATGCCAGAGCTATGTCACCTTGAGCAAACTGCTCAGCCTCTCTGTGCTGCCATTTCTCTGTATAATGGCAATGACAGTGGCATTTACCTCGTAGAATTTGACAGGTTGAGTTAATACGGAGAAGGACTTGGGAAATGCCTGGCGTGTAGTAAGCGTTTCATTAGTATTAGGAATTACTAACTCTCCCCAAACCTGTTTCTTTTTAAAAACTTTTGCTAGAGAGAAAGAGACAGAGGGAAAATGAGGAATCACCCCCTGAGAGGATGACCACTGCAATCCCTTCTCCTCCAGCCTCCTTTCTGGATTATGGGCACGCACGTACACGCGCCCAGTCTGTGTTTCCAAATGCTGGGTCTAGGAGTAGTACCACGCTCAGCCACGTGGGATCCAGCTGCCTTAACCACTACGCCACCAGCTGGCCCATAAATATTGGTGAAGATGAGGGCCAACTTTCTGTTGTTAGAGGGCGTGTGCACTCACTGGGGAGACAGAGAGGAGACGTGCGAGCACCCTCCCCCAACTCTGGGGTGTGGTTGCACTGCAAGCCTGTCTTCATTTCTCCTTCCTTTTGGGATTTTAGGCATGCACGTGCCTGAGGTGTTTTTCAAGCTTCTGGGTACAGGACTCGAACCACGCCGTCAGCCATGTGAAATCCAGCCACCTTACCTAGCATGCCACCAATTGGCCCACTATTTCTCCTCCTGTCATGCTGAATGGCCCCATCATCCAAACCCAAATCCTGATCATTACCCATAACTGTCCCTTCTCACTTCCTCACATCTGGTCGGTAACCAAGTCCTCCCAGGGCCCCTCGCTAATATCTCTGACACCACTGTCTTCTCCCGAGTCCCTGGCACAGCCTTAGGCCAGACCATCCTCTTTCACCAGGATTACCACTCTGATCTCCATGTAAGTTGCTCTGCCTCCAGTTTTGTCCCTCTGGGCTACCCCTCAATGGCCACATTTCATTTTTTTCAAACAGACTATTTTGGGTGTTTATTTGATATTAAAAATGTAGTTACCTATCATAAAGTACTTCTTTTCATCACAAAAATTTCATATATTAAGGACTTATACAATCCAAGGGAGGTAGAGAGACATCTAGACACTTTTTTTTTTTTTTTTTAAGAAACAGTTTGAAACCTTTTTTTTTTTTTTTTTTTTTTTTATCTGAGCAAGAAATCCTCTAAAAAGGCTCTAAAAGGCGTATCTTGCCACCAGCAGGCATGGTGGAGGTTGAGAAATTGGATCCCACATGGCTGACTCTGCGATTCAAGTCCAAACCTGGCAGCTTGAAAATCACGCAAGGCGCGTGCATGCCCGCATGCCCAAAATCCTGAGAGGACACAGGAAGTGAAGAGATTGTGGCACAGCCAACCCCGCACCCCCACCCCGGGATGACTTCTCACTTTCCCTTTCTCTCTGTCTCTGTCTGTCTGTCTCTCTCTTTGTCTCTCTTCATGGAATAAATAAATACTTTTAAAAAAATTTTAATGGAAGGGGGCCGGTAGGTGGCATGGTGGCTAAGGGCACTGGATTCCCACATGGCCAACTACGGTTCGAGTCCTGGACCTGGCGGCTTACTTTCTCTCTCCCTCTGTCCCTCTCTGGTCAAATTGAAATAAACAAATTAATAAATAAAGTTAAAAATAAGATAATTCTTTTAAAAAAATTAGTGGAAGGACAGCCAGTGGTGTGGTGGTTGAGGTAGCTGGATTCCACCTGGCCGACTGCATGGTTCAAGTCCCAGACTTGGCAGCTAGAACACACTAGGCCCAGTATGTGTGAATTTCCAAAATCCTGCCTGAGAGGAAAATGGAGGAGAAGAGACTGAGACATGGCCATCCCCCTGGAGAGTTCTTTCTCACTTTTGCTCTCTGCTCTCTGTCTCTCTGTCTCTCTCTTTCTGGTGAGCGCATGAACCCAATGGCAAAATTTAAAAAAATTAGTGTAAAAAAACAGAAAAAGTGTTGATGAGTCATTGGGTGGACTCCCTGCTCCTCCTTGTCCGTCTCTGAAACTCAGCTCCCAGCTCCTCTAGCTGCAGAGCAAAGGCTCAGAAACCTTCAAGAAACCAGAACTGAGAGCCTCTGCTCCTCTCAGAGAGCTGAGACCTGGGAGGAGAAGGGTGAGAGAAGAAGAAATCAGTGAGGCAGAGAAATAGTGAGGGGATGGGCCAGCAGGTGGCATGGTAGTTAAGTGCACTGGACTCCCACATGGGTGACCACAGTTCGAGTCCCAGACCTGGTGTTGCTTTCTCACTTTCCCTCTTCGGTCAAATTAAAATAAATAAATAAATAAATAAATAAATAGAGTTAAATTTAAAAAGAAAGAAAGAAATACTGAGGGGACAATGCCAGTTAGCCCAAGAAGAAAGTAAGAATGGGTTTGGGACCAGCAGGTGGTGTGGTGGTTAAGGCACTGGACACTCTCACATGGCCAACCACGGTTTCAGTCCCAAACCTGGTGGCTTGCTTTCTCACATTCTCTCTCTTTTTTTCCCTCTCTGTGTGTGTGTATGTGTGTGTGTGTGTGTGTCTGGTCAAATTAAAATAAAATAAAATGACTGAGTGAATAAATAAAATTAAATAATTCTTTAAAAAATAAAATGGGACCAGCGGGTGGTGTGGTGGTTAAAGCGCTGGGCACTCCCCCGTGGCTTACCACGGTTCAAGTCCTGGACCTGGTGGCTTGCTTTCTCACTCCCCTCTCTCTCTCTCTCTCTCTGTCTCTCTCTGGTCAAATTAAAATAAATGGATGAATAAATAAAATTAAATAAATAATTATTAAAAAAAGAAAAAAGAAAGTAAGGATGGAGAAACTTCTTTTCTATTTCCCTTGAACCTAGGAGGGGAAAAAGTTCTAAAATAACCATGCAAGTGAATGAGGTTAAATGTTTCTCGTTGCCAGAGCTTTAAGGCAATGCAAGAGAACATAGTCTCCCAGGAGAACCTTGAAAATGGGGCAGGGATCTATCTTTTTAGGTCAGGGTTTCTCAACTTCAGTTTTAACCTCAGCACACTGATGCTCTGGACCAAATAATCCTACAGTGTGGAGGATGGTCCTGTGCACCGCCGGAGATGTAGCGGTGTCTCTGGCCTCTACACTAGAGCTAGCCGCACCCCTGCTGACAATCAAACATATCTTTATTGGGGCCAGCAGGGGGCATGGTGGCTAAGGCACTGGATTCCCACACATAGCCAACCATGGTTCGTCTCAGACCCAAGTCTTGAAAATCGTGTCGGGCTTGTATATACTAATGGGACAATAAATTGAGGTTAGGGTGAATACAATGTTAAATACACACACACACACACACACACACACACACACACACACACACACACTATGTCTTTATTGCCAAATGTCCCTGAGGGACAAAATTTAAAATTGCCCTTCCGCTTCGAGAAGTCCTCTTTCTAGACTAAGCAAAGTTTTCTGGCTTGGAGGCAGGGAGTGAAAGAACTGACTTTCAGATCTTAGGATCCAAAAGGTAAAATTCCACAAAGGGTAAACAAGATTCTGTGACTGTCTGGAAGTCAGGGAGAAGAGAGTAGGCTTGCAACTTAGAAAACTAACGCTCCGGCTAGCTGCTCGAAGCCACACAGCAAGGACCTTGCAGAGTCCAGACCAAGCAAGCATCCCCAGATTTTCAATAGCACAAGCCCGATCGTGCCAACCTCACCTGGGGCCAATTCTGCTCCGCCTCTGATCAGATCTTCCAGGCTCCTGGGCAAGGCTTTCCTTAGAGCTACACAGAAAACAGAAGCTTGCAAGACATATCAAGATCCCGAACGGTTTCAAGCTCCACATACCCCTGCCCTCCCAAGCCCTCGGACACTGGGCCAGAGAATGCCCTGACAGATGGGTCATTAAGCTCCCCTAGTCCCAAGTCAGTATTATGGATTTTTTTCTTTTGCCTCCAGCTTCAGTGCGGCTTGGCATGATACTGTTACAGATCCTCTCTTTATTGAAAATGTCATTTTGTTTAGTATGGATTTTTCAGAATGAATTGTGATTGTTTAAAATATGGCATTAGGGTCTGACTCTGTGGCGCAATGGTAGCACTCTGCCTGAGAGAAGCAGGCTCTCACATGGCAACTGTGGTTCGACTCCCTAGCCCAGGCATGAGAGCCCAAGACCGACAGGCTAGAGGACCTGAGAGGGGACTGCAGTGTGACACAGGCTCTATCGTGAATACACAGCCAACATTTCCAAAAACGTACGGCATTGCAATATTCTTTATCAAGATAAATTTGGGGGCATCCCCTTACATTTTGTGCCTGAAATGAATGCCTCACTCCCCTCACCCTTGTCCTGTCCCTACTCACTGAGTCCCCAGCAGGGGAGCCCCTGGGGTACATGCAGAGGCAAATATAAAAACTGGGAGCCCACAGGCTGAATGATGCATATGAGTGGGCTTTATCTGGCTTGCACCATGTTTCAAAATATGCCTTAATTTTTTTTTGCCAATTTTATAAAATCAAAGGAGTCACAGAAAAACCCCGATTTCTGGAAAAGATAGGGTGACCTGCCAACACGGCACACCGTGGGCAATAGTTTTTGGATCTGACTAATGACTTCCCTTTCAGGACAGGAGGTGCCCAAATTCCCTTAGTCACACCCAGCCCATTGCTTCCACTTTTTTTTTTTTTTTTAAGGTTTTTGCCATAGGATGTGTGCACTCACAGAAGAGATACAGAGACAGTGAGAAGGAAAGTGAGAAATCATCCCCCTCGGGGGGGCATAGCCATGCTACAATTCCTTCTCCGTTTTCCTCTTGGGATTTTGGACACACATGCACATGTGTCCAACGTGACTTTTTTTTGGGGGGGGGATTATTTATTTAATTATTATTCTCTTTTTAACTTACTATAGAGCATGTACTCACCAGAGAGAGAGAGAAAGAGAAAGTGAGAAATCAAGTCACCAGGTCTGAGACTCAAACCATAGTCAGTCGTAAGGGAGTCCAGCACCTTAACCACCACACCACCTGCTGGCCCCAGCGTGATTTTCAAGCTTCCAGGTCCAGACTTGAATCTCAGTTGGCCATGTGGGAGTCGAGTGCATTAACCACCACACCACCTGCTGGCCCCTGGTTTTGGTTTTGCTTTGTTTGTTTTGTTTTGTTTTGTTTTTTGTTTTTGTTTTTGTTTTTTTGAGAGGTTTTCACTATAGGGTGTGTGCGCTCGCCAGACAGACAGAGAGAGACAAAGAGACAGAAAGTGATAAATCACCCCCCAGGGGGGATGGCCACGCCACAATCCCTTCTCCTCCATCCTCCTCTCGGGATCTTGGGCATGCACGCACACGCGCCCAGCGTAAGTTTTAAGCCACCGGGTCCGGGACTCGAACTGCGGTCGACTACATGGGAGCCCAGCAACATAGCCATTACGCTAACTGCTGGTCCCGTTTTGTTTTGTTTTTAAGAGATAGGGTCTCGCTATATTTCTTTTCATTGTTTTCTTTTTTCTTTTTTTAAAATTTGATAGAGGGGGGGACCAGCAGTTGGCTATGGCTATGTCACTGGACTCCCATGTAGTCAACTATGGTTCAAGTCCCAGACCTGGTGGCTTAAACTCACGCTGGGCGCATGTGCATGCGTGCCCAAGATCCTGAGAGGAGAATGGAGGAGAAGGGATTGCAGCGTGGCCATCCCCCCCAGGGGGTGATTTCTTACTTTCTGTCTGTCTTTCTGGTGAGCACATGTGTCCTTTAGCAAAAACCTCTCCAAAAAATAATAATAATAATTGACAGAGGGTGCATGTGCTTGTGCTCACCAGAAAAAGAGAAAATGAGAAAACGCTTCTCCATGGGGAATAGTCATGGTCATGCCACAATCTCTTCTCCACGTCTCCCTCCTTTCAGGATTTTGGGCATGTACGCACACATGTTTGATATGGTTCTTAAGCCACCGGGTCCAGGACTCAGATTGCAGTGGTGGGCTATGCATGAACCAGTTCCCTTAACTGCCAGGCTATTGGGCTGGTCCAAAATTAATATATATGTATATATGTGTGTGTATATATATTTTAGATTTTTGCCATAGGACGAATGTGCTAGCGGGAGAAAGTGAGAAATCACACCCTGGTGTGATGACCATGCTGTAATCCTTTCTCTTTCATTTTCCTCTCAGTATTTTGGTCATGCACACACACGTGCCCAATGTGTTTTTTATTATTATTATTTATTTATTTAATTCCATTTGTTATTATTATGTATTATATATTTTTAATTTGACCAGACAGAGACAAAAAGAAAGGGAAAGTGAGAAAGCAAGCTGCCAGGTCTGGGACTCAAATCACAAAATCAACCAACCATGTAGGATCCAGCACCTTAACCACCATCACCTGCTGGCCCCAAAATTCTTATTTTAGTGGACACATAATAATTGTACATATGTGTAAGGCACAATGTGAGTTTTCAGTATGTGAATACAAAGGATAATGATCAAATTAGGAGTAATTAGCATATTCATCATCTCAAACATTTATCATTTTTTCTTTTAGTTATTGTGATATATAAAACAAATAATGGATGGGGCCAGCAGACGGTGTAATGGCTACGTTACTGGACTCCCCTGTAGTTGACTGTGGTTTGACTGGGAATGTGTGCATGCGTGCCCAAGATCCCGAGAGGAGAATGGAGGAGAAGGGATTGCAGCATGGCCATCCTCCCAGGGGTGATTTCTTGCTTTCTATCTCTCTGTCTCTGTCTTTCTGGAACGTGCACACACCCTGTAGCAAAAAACTCTCAAAAAAACAAAAAACAAATAATGGTTAATTATAAGTTACTCTGCTTTGCCACAGAACTCTAGAACTTCTTCATCTGATCTGTTATTTTGTATTCACTAACAAAGAATATTGTTAATATAAATGGAGTAAATACTAATAGAATAAAATACTATGTTAATAAAATAAAATACTATTCTATTCTCTACATGTATGTGGACAAGTATTTTTAGTTCCCACATGTAAGTGAAAACAGGTGATTTTTCTTTTCGTTCCTGGCTTACTTCACTTACCATAATGCCCTCCAGACTCACCCATGTTGCTTCAGATGACATGATTTGATTCTTCTTACAGCAAAATAAGATTCCATTTTCTTTCTTTCTTTTTTTAGAATTATTTCATTAACTTTCTTTCTTTCTTTTTATTTTAATTTGACCAGAGAGGGACAGAGTGAGAGACAGAGAGGGAAAGTGAGAAAGCAAGCCACCAGGTCCAGGACTCAAACTCTGGTCAGCCACGTGGGAATCCAGTACTCTTAACCACCATGCCACTTGCCGGCCCCAAGATTCCATTTTCTTGACCCATTGTCTGTTGATGGACACAGGCTGGTTCCATACCTGCCACGGTGAACAGTGCCGTAATAAACAGGCGTGCAGAGAGCCCCACCACGTACTGATCGCCCTGCCTTTGAACACATGCCTCAGTGGGGCCGCTGATCTTACCGCCAGTTTTAAAACATTTTCCAGCGCACCACTGTCTGTCAGTATCCATGTTTGCCAATTCCATTCTAAAGTTTCTGGGCTAAACAGGCAGTAACTTTCACTCTATTTTTTTTTTTTTTAGAGATATTTTTGCTATAGGTTGTATGCGCTTGCCAGAGAAACGGAGAGACAGAAAGCGAGAAATTACCCCCTCCTGGGGGGGATGGCCACACCAAATCCCTTCTCCTCCACTCTTCTCTCGGGTTCTTGGCCACACACGCACACACGCCCAGCATGAATTGTAAGCCTCTGGGTCCAGGACTCGAACTGTGGTCAACCACATGGGAGTTCAGCGACGTCTCTATTTTGCCATCTGCTGGTCCCAGTAACTTTCTCTTCTGCTTCACTTCCGTTCCTTGTGGCACATGGTCCTAAGGCATGCATCCCAGAGTCCCCTCAGTCAGGAGAAAATCTCTGAACTTACCTTCCTCTCTAGGGAAGAAGGCGCAGTAACCAGCATCTCCAGCAGCCCCTCACCTTCCTCTTAGTGAAATGCTCCCAGTAGCTCTTTTTTTCTTCTTTTTTTAGAGAAGTTTTTGCTATAGGGTGCATGTACTCACCAGAAACCCAGAGAGAGACAGAGACAGAAAGCGAGAAAGCATCCCCCAGGGGGGATGGCCACGCCACAGTCCCTTCTCCTCCATTCTCCTCTCGGGATCTTGGGCCCACACGCACGCGCACCTGGCATGAGTTTAAGCCACCAGGTCTGGGACTCAAATGGCAGTCGACTACATGGAAGTCCAGCAACATAGCCATTACTCCAACTGCTGGTCCACCAGTAGCTCTTTGAAGTACATACAACTATTCCCATTACGCAGAGGAGAAAGCCAGGATTTCAGTCCAGGTCCGCTGCCTCTAAAGCCTGTGCTCCCTGCACTGTGTAGTCTCCCAACAGAGAGATGGAAACGAAAGGAAGACCTGGATTCTTCACTGATCCCAGAGGAAAAAATAATCGGACCAGCCATAGACAAGGACTGACCTGGAGTCTCATTGTCCTCCCCATCAGCAAGAGGCTCCTTCAGTCTGTTCTAAAACCCTCTTAGCAGGGCTCTGTGTTCTAGAACTGCCCCCTCCACCAAGCCAGACTATGCTCTGACCCAAAAGGAAGCGTTGTCTATGAGAGCTGGAGGCCAAAATACTGGGTCATCAGGAAAGTCAGGACGCATTTTTTGCATGGAAAACAAAACAATACAAAACAAAACAAAAAATAACCAGAAAAATACGTCAAGACTTTTTTAATTTTTTAAATTTTTTGCCAGTTCTGCATTTTATTGAGGCCCGCACTCAGGCCTTGATCGTAAACTTGCGCAGCGGGTACAGCCGCTCCTTCCGCTGCTGCCTGCTTCTTGGTCTTCAGGCTTTCCTCGTGCTCGTTGAGCCGCAGGCGCATGGCACGGGTCTTCTTGGGCTGCAGGTCCAGGGGCTTGTACTTCTTGCCCTTGTAGAATTTCCTGAGGTTTTCTTTCTGAGTCTGGTTAATGATGGTGAGAACACGGGCAATGGATTTGCGGACAACTTGGATGCAGCCATGACTTTTAGATGACGTATTTTAGCCAATGAATCTGCTGCCTGCTTGGGGGTGCTGCAGACCAGGGAACAGCGGGACCAGGGCTGACTGTCCCCAGGCTGTGGGGCTCTGCAGGAGGAAAACTCAGGAAGGTTAGGGCAAAAGTTGGAGGCACTCCGGGCAGCCCTTGTGTTCAGTCTCACTCACTCAGCCCAGCAGAGGCCATGAGTCCCCACCTCCCCACTCAGGACCTAGCTATGGCCATGGCCTGACAGATGTGGAAATTTGTCCCACAGACACAGATGCCCTGAGGGTCCTACATGGTCACTCCTGTGGACAGAGATGAGGCCTGGCCCAAGGGAACTGGACCTGCACTGCAGCCCAACCATCCTCAAAACTGAAGTTCCTACTGGCATGAAATCTCTTCTCTCACTTTGGTGAAGGGGCCCAGGGAAGCCTGGGGGTAAAGTGTAGGAGTGCCTTCCCAAGGGAGGGCCCCGTTTTCCAGAAGGCTGTCCCGGCTTTTCTGGCTTTCTGGACCTTTCTGAGCACTGGAGCCTGAAAACAGGAGCCCACAGTTCTACCGTTTGCCGTGTGATGTTGGACAACTCGCTCATCTGTATAGTTGAACCAACCACTATTGGGTGATTTTCCAGTGCCTAACACATCCTTCATCTCGTTCTCCTCCTCCTGCCAACCCTCTGCGGTTCACCTGAGGATCCTACATCGTAGCGGGCGAAACTGAGGAGCAGAGAGGTCAGGTAACTTAGCTTGAGTCACCCACCCAGCTGGGATTCAAACCCAGGCCTCAACTCCATCGTGTCACGTCATGCAGTACGCAGAACTTGACACGGTGCAGCAGGCACGCCTCCATCATCACAGCAGGGTATAGGAACTAGATCCTAACTTTCGTATGACTCAGTTTAATCCCAGTCTGTAAGACCTCCCTTCCCTGTGACCAGGATTCTGTCAACTCTCCCAAGGCAGGGGTGTGAACCCTCAGCCGCTATGTCATTCGCCCCTGGCTGGTGTCACTGGGCCATCCACTGGCACCCAGTCAGGGGCCCACACATGGGTTTCTGCTGAGGTGGCCTTTGCTTCTGGTCTGGTGACTTTCTTTGCTACATCTGTGCCAGGCCGAAGCTCCCAGGACACCTGGGATCCAGGTTCCCACCTACCCAGCCTCACCAGCCACCCTTCTGCCATCGCCTCTGCTCCCCATGCCCTGACACACAGTAGGGTCCCTCTTGCTGGGACTCATGGCCGCCTCGACAGTCACCCTTTCCCCTCCATCTCTTCTGTCATCAGCATGGAAGGGAGTTTCTCCAGTTTCTGTAAGAAGCCCTGCTCTCCTCCAACCTACCCCACCTAGCTTTTGTTTTGAATGTTTTCCTCAAATATTCGGAGTCTACTCTTGGGGTCCCTCCGTCCTTCAAAAGCTAAGATTCTGAGGGACCAGTCTGGAAGCAGCTTTGTCTCTGAGGCATCATCCCAAGGCAGTGAGCACAGGACAACCTGGCTCCTAGAAAAGGGGACAGTGGTCAGGATGAGGTGTTAAAATATCAGTAAGGGGGACCAGTAATTGGCGTAATGGCTATGTCGCTGGACTCCCATGTAGTCAACTGTGGTTCGAGTCCTGGACCCGGTGGCTTAAAACTCTCCCCGGGTGCGTGTGCACGTGCGTACGTGCCCAAGATCCCGAGAGGAGAATGGAGGAGAAGGGATTGCGGTGTGGCCATCCCCCCGGAGGGTGATTTCTCACTTTCTGTCTCTGTATCTGTCTTTCTGGCGAGCGCATGCACCCTACAACAAAAACTTCTCAAAAAAAAAAAAAATACCAATAAGGGAAATAATAGCTAAATCTCTGAAAAATCACATCACAACCAGATATGAGCTATTATTATGTCTCCCAATTTCTTTTTTTCTTGAGGGTGGAGAGTTCTATCTTTGCATGGCTTAATAATAACATCAACTATAATAATAGCCAGTGTGTGCTGTGTGCTTGTTATGGGCTAAGTCTCATAATAAGCTCTCTACACACACACACACACACACACACACACACACACACGTATTTTTTTTTTTTTTAAGAGACATTTTTTCTATAGGGTGCATGTGCTCACCAGAGAGACACGGAAGGAGAGAAAGCAAGAAATCACCCCCCAGAGGGATGGCCACACCTTAATCCCTTCTCCTCCATTCTCCGCTCAGGATTTTGGGCACACACACACACGAGCATGCACGTGCTGTTGTGAGTGTGGGAGTCCAGCAACATAACCATTATGCCATACGCTGGTCCCTTTTTTTTCTTTTTTTGGGGGAGAGGTTTTTGCTATGAGGCGCATGTGTTCACCAGAAAGACAGAGAGAGAGAGAGATAGAAAGTGAGAAATCACCCCCCAGGGGGATGACTCTCTTCTTGGGATCTTGGGCACGCACGCACATGTGCCCGGCATGAGTTTAAGTCACTGGGTCCAGGTCTCGAACTGCGGTCGACTACATGGGAGTCCAGCAACATAGCCATTACACCAACTGCTGGTCCCAGTCCCCTATATTTTTTAAAGAATTATTTTATTTTATTATTATTTTTTTTTAATTTGCTATAGGGCACATGCACTCAGCAGAGAGATAGAGGTAATGGCAGGGAATGAGAGAAAGCAAGTCACCAGCTCTGGGACTTGAACCGTGGTTGACCAGGTGGAAGTCCAGCACCTCAACCACCATGCCACCTGCTGGTCCCCTTTACCTATATTCTTGTACTTAATGTTCATTAAAATCCTAACAAGTACTTTTTATTATCCCCATTTTACATATGAGGAAAGTGATCTTCAGAGAGCAAAAACAATTTGCACAAGATCACATGACTGCTGAGCCACACCTCCAGATGCCCCCGTGTCCTATGGCTGCCCACTGACCAGCACTGAGAGCCACTGTATGTGAGCAAGTGAGACGGGCACCTCCCCGGATGAGGGCGTGGTGAAGCACTGCTGTGAACTGGTGTTGCCATGCAGAAGCAGGAAGTAGGCTTATAGTTTCCTACTTTGCATAAAAATGAGAGGGTGGCCTCAGACTTCTGTGGTTTCTTCCAGCTTTCACATACCAAGATTCCTTTTTTTTGGTTTGGGTTTGCTATAGGGTACGTGCACTTGTGGGGTGTGGGAAAGTGAGAAAGCATCCCCCCCCCCCCCCAGAGAGGATGGTCACTCTGCAATTCCTTCTCCTTTATTCTCCTCTTGGGATTTAGGGCACATTCATACATCTGAGGTGATTTTCTTTTTTTTTTTTTTAGTTTTAGTATTACTATTATTATTATTATTAATGTTCTTTAGGGCACATGCACTCACTACAGAGAGAGAGAAAGTGAGAAAGCAGGTCTGAGACTTGAACCACTGTCGGCTATATGGGAGTTCCAGCGCTTCAACCACCATGCCACCTACTGGCTCCCCATTGTGATTTTTTTGTTGTTGTTTGGAGAGGTTTTTGCTATAGGGCACGTGTGCTTGCCAGACAGACAGAGAGAGACAGAGAGACAGAAAGCGAGAAATCACCCCCCGGGGGGATGGCCACGCTGCAATCCCTTCTCCATTCTCCTCTTGGGATCTTGGGCATGCACGCACACGTACCCGGCGTGAGTTTAAGCCACCTGGTCTGGGACTCGAACCACGGTTGACTCCGTGGGAGTCCAGCGACATAGCCATTATGCTAACTGCTGGTCCCCCCATTGTGATTTTCAAGTTGCCTGGTACAGGACTAGAACCATGCAGTCAGTCATGTGGGATCCAGCTGCCTTAACCACCATACTACCTGCTGGCCCAACACATGCCTAGATTCTTAGCTAACTATCTGAAATATTTGAAGGCCTACCATGTGCAGGTTACTGAGTTGGGCACTGAGAAAAATCCTGCTTATTCCGAAAATAAAATAAAATAAAGCAGATCAATCACAACAACAGGGTCAATTGCAGGAGGAGCTTCTCAGGTGAGCCACTCTGTGAGCTCCCCTACTCCAGCCTCTTCTTTCACCCAGTCTCTGCACTCCACTGTCTACTCAAAACTCCAAAATGCCCTCTTAGGTCTTTGGGCAACCTCCAGTCACTCCTGGCCTCTTCCTTACCCCAACAGCCATTTTCCTGAAGACCAACCAAGAATAAAAATGAGCTTCATTCCTGGCCCAGCTGCCGTGGCACAGTGATACTGCAAATACTCTGCAAGTCTGGAAGCCATAAGGACAACCTCGGACTCAAATCCCTGGACCCCATGGTCATCTTGTAAACATGCTAGGGATATATATAGGTGCCCAGGATCCTGAGGGGCTGTATGTCTGGGAAGGGGAGCATGGCATGAAGCCTCATCATTAAAAAATCATCCTCATTTCTCACGTTTATATCACACTTTATATGGCTACATTCCCTAGTATAAATGATATTTACTGCACAAAACCAATTGGCAGACATTAAGGCAGGCTCTGAGATCCTGAAATAAGTAAGACCTGCCCTTCTCAAAAAAAGAAGTTGGGGGACCAGCAGTTAGCATAATGGCTATGTTGCTGGCCTCCCACATGGTCGACCGCGGTTCGCATCCTGGACCCAGTGGCTTAAAACTCATGCTGGGCACGTGTGCGTGTGTGCTCAAGATCCCGAGAGGAGAACGGAGGAGAAGGGATTGCAGCATGGCCATCCCCCCTGGGGGGTGATTTCTCGTTTTCTGTCTGGCTCTGTCTGGCGAGCACACGCGCCCTACAGCAAAAACCTCTCAAAAAAAAAAAAAGAAGTTGGGCCAGCCCATGGCCTGGTGGTTAAGGCACTGGATTTCACAAGGCCAACCATGTAGTTTGAGTCTCAGACCTGGGGCCCTGAAAAACATGCAAGTTATATGGACATACATGCTCCAAACCCCGAGAGGAGGGAGGGATGGAGGACAAGGGATTGTGGCCTGACCATGCCCAGGGCGATGCTTTCTCTCTCTCTGTCTCTCTCTCTCTCTCTCTCGTGAGTGCATCTGCCCTCTGATGATTTTTTTTAAAGCTTTTGCTATAGGACATATGTGCTCACCAAAGAGACAGAGACAGAAAGAGAGAGAGGGAGAGAGAGAAATCCCTCCCCTAGGGGAAATGGGACATACTACAATCTCTTCTCCTCCATTCTCCTTTGGATTTTGGGTACACAAGTCCAGCATGACTTTCAAGCTACTGAGTCTGGGACTCGAACTGCAGAGACAGCTATGCAGGATCCAGTCTTCTTAACCTCCATACCACCTGCTGACCCCCTCTGCTTTTTCTTTTTTTTTGAGAGAGAGATTCTTGCTCTAGGGTACAAGTGCTCACTGGAGAGACAGAAAACGAGAAATCACCCTCCAGGGGAGATGGCCATGCTGCAATCCCTTCTTCATTCTCCACTCGGGATCTTGGGTACACCTGCACACGCACCCAGCATGAGTTTTAAGTCACCAGCTCCATGACTTGAACTGCGGTCAAATACTTGGGAGTCCAGTGATGTAACCATTATGCCATCTGCTGGTTCCCCCCCCCCACTACCACTGGATAAAATTCTTAAAAAGAGGAAAGAGAGCAATGTAACTCAAATAGAAGCACACAGTGGCTGTAGGAACACAGAACAGAGGAGATTGTGTGTGTGCGTGCGTGTGTGTGTTCAGGAGGATTCTCAAAGTTTTCGTAAAACATCAGCACCGGGAGAGACCTCACAGACCAGCAAATCCCACTTCTCATTTTATGTGTGTAGAATCTGAGGCCAGGGGAGTTAAGTGACTTGCCCCAAGTCATCTAAGAGGGTTCCAGCCTACACTGGCATCACACGTCTCAGGAATCCCCCAGGTCCTATGCACCACACTCTTGCCCCCTTACCACACGGACTCTGGAGACTGTTGAATAATAATGATATCCCAGGAGGCAGAAGTGCTGAGAACAGTGCCAGGCACCACGCTAAGCTCTCCGTGAGAATCGGTTCATCCATTGCCCACAGCAACTCCAAGAGGCAGGTGTGTTTTCACGTTCCCCTAGTAGGATAATATTGAGTCTTAAGCTAATTGGTTTGCTCAAGGTCACACAGTTAACATGCATATAAATCAGTACTGAACACAGATAGTTTAGATATGGAGCCGCCACGGGTATGGAAAAAAGTCACCTAATGACTTTGTTTACCGTATCATTCCCAGACCCCACCCCCAGAAATCCGGTTCACTAGGTCTAGGGTGAACAAGCTGGAGCCTGAATTCTAACCGTACACCCTAGATGATTTGGTGGTCCTTAGATCACCTTCTGAAAATTCAGTACTTATTTTCTAAATTCAGAGTTTTCCCTCAAAGTCCTGACCTTCCCTGGCATCCCTTGTCCCCAGGGAACTGGCAAAGGTACTCCGGGAATGAACTCTGCCCCCTGGTGGCCACAGGCCAGGAGCAGCAACCAGCAGGGGTCCTCGGTCAACAGCACCAATGCGAATTTTTCTAGAATTCCACTCAGCCAATGTTCCTGAGATGCCACTGTGTGCCAGCACTGAGCCACTGTAACACAAGTGCACCCGGCAGAAGTAAGACTTGGGGAGACAGAACTGCTTAAGGCAACCACTCACCGATAAAAAGGCATTGATTTCTAGCTGCAGTTAAGCACGTTTCTTCTGGCCCAAGTATTCTTACCGGACAAGATGTGGCCCTAAAATTTAGGTCTTTAGGGAGGCTGAAAAGAGGTTGGGAAAAGGCTGGAATGAGAACACAGGAGCGCATGTACTTGCGGCCCAGCAGGAAGGGCCCAGGCTTTGCAGTCCAGCTGCTCTGGCTCCGCTGTTTCAAGCTCTGTGGCTCTGGGACAGTTATTTCTTCTTGGAGCTGCAGCTGCCTCACCTGAACCACGTGAATAATAATAATACCTACCCCACGGTGTTGTAATGAGGATGAAATGGCTTCTGAGAACACTGCCTGTTGCATCATAAAAGCCAAAAAAAAACCTGCAGAGATTTAGATAGACTTTGTAATCGTATATCATGAAGCATAAGAGATAGTCCGAGGGGTCTGACATCAGTCTTGATTCATCTGACTTAAAAGGGGACAGAAATAATTTTCAATCCAGGGTAGTTGAGAGACAAGCTCTGTTCTGGTTCTGAATCCTCTGATAGGTGATCAAGGGACATCAAAATTGCTCACTGTAGTGGCAATGTAAATTAATACCACAACTTTGAAAAATTGTGTAACACTGTTAAAACTGAGCATATTTATGACCCAATCACTCCATTCCTAGGTATATCCCCTAAAGAAATGCATACATTGGATCATTGGAAAAGTCATGATGCACAGAAAACATAGAACATAGGAAAACATAGAAAACATAGCATAGAAAACATAACATGACCTTTCTGACGACCTAATATATGTTAACCAAAAATATATGCAAAAGGCCCAGCCCTGTGACCTAGTGGTTAAGGCAGCTGGATCTCACATGGCTTAACCACGGTTCGAATCCTGGCCCCCACCAACTCGAGAAAAACACCAAGAATGTGTGCACGCATGTGTGCACCCAAAATTCTGACAAAATGGAGAAAGGGTTGTGGCATGACTGTTGCGTAGTGCTTTGGCCCTCTCTCTATCTCTCTGGTGAGTACATGTGCCTTCTGAGAATTAAAATACACACACATGTGTGTGTGATGTATCATATATTCATGTATTATATATGTGTGCTGTACATACACATATATGTATGTGTGTGCATACATACATACATGTGTGTGTGCGTGTGTATTTTAATTCCCAGAAGGCACACTGGAGGCCAATAGGAGTCATAGCGGTTAAAGCACTAGACTCCCAGATGGCCGACGGTGGTTCAAGTCCTGGACCAAAAGGCTTGAAACTATACCAGACATTTCAAGCCTTTTGGTACTATATTTTGGGTACCTACGTGCCCAAAATCCCAGGAGGAGAAAGGAAGAGAAGGGATTGAGGTATGGTCATCCTCCCCAGGGCGTGATTTCTCACTTTCCCTCCCTCTGTCCCTGTCTCTTTTTCTTTGGCAAGTGCACATGCCCTATGAGAAAAACAAAGAACAAATATATATTTAAGAATGTTTACGGCAGTACTACTTATGATAACCTCAAAATGGAAAAATGCCTGAATGTCTAGGAATACTAAAATGGATTTTAAAATGGTAGTAGTTTCATAGACTAGAATACTAAACATGGGGAGAGACACCAGACTACAACTACACAAGATGATGGGTAGATCTCGCAAGGGCCAGCAAGAGAAAAAAGCCAGACAGTGAAGAGGGCGTCCTGTACGATTCCATGCATATAAAGTGCAAGACGATGAAAACAAATCCGTGCTGTTGGAAACTGGTGTAGTCGGGACCCTCAGGTAGACAGTGGTATTGGCAGCCGGGCCTGAGGAGGTTTTGGGGAGGGGGTGGTCAATAAGTTCCCAAACCTTGACCCAAGTGGCAGTTATACAAGTGTTTGCTTTTTTCTTTTTTTTAGAGGTTTTTGCTATAGGATGCGTGCGCTCGCCAGAAAGACAGAGAGAGAGAGAGACAGAAAGCGAGAAATCGCCCCCTGGGAGGATGGCCACGCTGCAATCCCTTCTCCTCCATTTTCCTCTTGGGATCTTGGGCACACACACACACGCGCCCAAAATGAATTTAAGCCACCGGGTTCGGAATTCGAAATACGGTCGACTACGTGGGAGTCCAGTGGCATAGCCATTACACCAACTGCTGATCCCAAGTGTCTGCATTTTATAAAAACTCACCAGCAGCTAGATGGTGGTGCAGCAGTAAAACATGACCCTCCAAGGGTCACACGGGAGAATTCCGGGTTCCTGTCCTCAGACCTCCCTAGCATGCCCTGCCAGCACATACCCATGATCTGGGCTGGGATGAACTACAACATCAAGATTATTGCAGGTGCTGTCTCTCGTTCTCTCTCTTGAGATCAAGGAAGAAATCACTATTTAAACTTTAAAAAAAACTTATCAGGGGCTGCAGGTAGCATGGTCATAGGGGTGCTGGACTCCCACATGCCCACCCACAGTTCGAGTCCTAGACCTGATGGCTTGCTTTTTCACTTTCTCTTTCTCTCTGCCTCTCTCTGATGTGCACATGTCCTATAGCAAATAAAATAATAAATAAATGTCGCTGGACTCTCACATAGTCAACCGCGGTTCACATCCCGGACCCGGTGGCTTAAAACTCACGCCGGGTGCGTGTGCGTGCGTGCCCAAGACCCCGAGAGGAGAATGGAGGAAAAGGGATTGCGGCATGACCATCCCCCCTGGGGGGTGATTTCTCGCTTTCTGTCTCTATGTCTCTCTCTGGTGAGCGCACGTGCCCTATAGTGAAAATCTCTCCAAAACAAATAAATAAATAAAATGAAATAAAATATTCTTTTTTAAAAAATAACTTACCAGGGACCAGCAGTTACCGTAATGGCTATGTCACTAAACTCCCATGTAGCCGACTGCGGTTTGAGTCCCAGACCTGGTGGCTTAAACTCATGCCGGGCGCATGGGCGTCCGTGCCCAAGATCCCGAGAGGAGAATGGAGGAGAAGGGATTGTGGCGTGGCCATCTCCCCTGGGGGGTGATTTCTCACTTTCTGTCTCTCTGTCTCTCTCTGTCTTTCTGGCGAGCACACGCACCCTATAGCAAAAACCTCTAAAAATAAAATAAATAACTTATCAGACTATTCACTTATGATGTGTGCACTTTTCTTTTTTTTCTTTTTATTTATTTATTTTTCTGGAGAGGGCCACGCCACAATCCCTTCTCCTCTGTTCTCCTCTCAGGATTTTATGCATATGTGCACATGTTCCCGGCATGATTTTTTGTTTGTTTGTTTGTTTGTTTTTGAAGAGGTTTTTGCTATAGGGCACATGCGCTCACCAGAAAGACAGAGAGAGAGAGAGAGAAAGTGAGAAATCACCCCCCGGGGAGATGGCCACGCTGCAATCCCTTCTCCATTATCCTCTCGGGATGGGAGATGGCCACACCTCAATCCCTTCTCCTCCATTCTCCTCTCGGGATCTTGGGCACGCATGCACACGCGCCCAGCGTGAGTTTTAAGCCACCTGGTCCAGGACACGAACCGCGGTCGACTACGTGGGAGTCCAACGACATAGCCATTACACTAACTGCTGGTCCCTACTTATGTATTTTAATTTGACCAGAGAGGGACAGAGAAAGACAGAGAAAGTGAGAAAGCAAGCTGCCAGGTCTGTGACTCGAATCGCTGTCACCCAGGTGGAAGTCCAGCACCCTTAACCACCACCTGCCCGCACCCCCAGCATGATTTTTAAGCCGCCAGGTCCAGGACTCAAACCACAGTCAGTCATGTGTGAGTCAAGTGCCTTAACTACCATGCCATCTGCTGGTCCCTCAAAAATTAGGTAATTTTTAACTCCAGAAAAAATAAAAGATGATTTAAGAAAGGAAATGTCGGGGCCACCAGGTGAATTCCCACATAGCCAACTCCTATTTGAGTCCTAGACCCAGCGGCTTGAAAATCACAAGGTGCAGGTGTGCATGGGTGCCCACAATCCTGAGCGGAGAGTGGAGAAGGGATTGTGACATAGCCATTCCCCTCTGTAGGGGGCAGTGATTTCTCACTTTCTCTGTCTCTCTCTGACAAGCTCATGTACCCTATGACAAAAACCTAAAAAAAAAATTTTAAAAAAAAGAAGAAGAAGAAGAAAAGGGAAAAAAAGAAAGAAAGGAAACGATATCAATTATTG
>NW_006203772.1:1046085-1076116 GCF_000334495.1 Tupaia belangeri chinensis
GTTCAGCAGTGACCAATATTTGCAAAGACACAGAAACGGAATTGTCAAATGTTGATTTAAGCATAATTTGTAATGTATCCATAAGAGAGAAGGGAGGGGAACACTGAATCCTACCTGCCAATACAGGAAATCAATACAGAATGTCTAACATCAATGAATACCGAGAGAAAAGTTAAAAGAGCTGAAAATGGTAACCTTTAGGGAGTGGGGCTGCTGGGGCTTGAAAAAATAAATATTTCTTATAGCTTTTTAATACATGAAATAGATATTATACAAGAATATAGGTCTTAAGTTACATATAACTTCATAATAAGGCATAGGAGTTACTTTTTAAAGTACTAGACAAGCGGGAGTTATACACTAAACGAAGTCCCTGGGACAGTAGAGAGGAGGTAACAGGTGAGGTTGGTGGAAAGGAGACCTGTTGCAGGGACTGCAGGTTCCAGGAGGTAAGGAAATCTCTGCCCGATCAAGGAGGAAGTAAGGTCACTGCTGGGAGAGGAGTGCAGGGAGCAGGCAGTGAGCGGCTGGAAGACAGCATGGGCCAATACAAATGGAAGAGGTCCTTTACTATTTTTTTCTTTCTTTCTTTTCTTTTATTGCCAGAGGTCATGTACAGAGAGACAGAGAGACAGAGACAGAGAGAAGGAGAAAGCACTACACCATGGGGTGTGGTCATGCCACAGTCCCTTTTCCTCTGAGCCTTCAGGATTTGGGGCAACATGCACACATGCCTAGCACATTTTTCAAGCCACTGGGGTCAGGATTGGAATCATGGAATCCAACCTTATGGAACCCAACTCCTTAACCACTAGGCCATGGGGCTGGCTTGCTCACACTAAATTTTTGTTTTAAGAGAGAGAGACTTGCTGTGTTTCCCAGGCTTGCCTCAAACTTGCCATCCTCCTGCACCAGCCTCCAGATTAGCTGGTGCACCCTGGCTGGAACAGGCTAGTTGTATGGAAATTTTGGTTGAGGCACCAAAGTGGCCGATTATTAGAAATCAAAGTGAATTATGTGACAGACCATTTTGCAGCAATTTCCAAGAAGGTGCTTGAGAACTGATCTAATGGTTCTCAAGCCTTCTTATACCAAGGACATAAAAATGTTAGAGAGGGGCTAGCAGGTGGCGTGGTGATTAAGGTGCTGTACTCCCATGTGGCCAATCAAGGTTCAAGTCTCAGATCTGGCAGCTTGGAACTCAAGCTGTGTGCATGCCCAAAATCCTGAGAGAATTGACTGTGGCCCTCCCCCTGGGGGATGATTTCTCACATTCTCGCTTTCCATCTCTCTCTGTCTCTCTGGTGAGCACACACACCCATAGTAAAAAAAAAAAAAAACTCTCTAAAAACAAAACAAAACAAAAAAAGAAATCTAAAAGTCAGACGGGTTGGGCAACTGCTGAGAGGTGAGGCAAAGCAGAGGAGGCTGAGGAAGCACGAGGATCACGTCAGAATCGGCCATGGCAAAGGACGCGTGAGGGCTCCCACGAACCAGATGTGGCGTGTGCCCGAGAGGACTGGGAATGGCTGCAGGAGGTTTCGCCCGGTGGAAGCACCAGAGGAGCAATGGAACCAAGCAGAGTGAAGCTGCAGGTGCTCACCAGGTGCCGAGGAGCTATAAAGGAGCAGCCAGAGTGCCAACACACAGGTCAAGGCTGTTGGAAGGTTCTATTCTCCTGTGAACCGTTAGTGCCCATAAGACTGACGGCTTTGAAGAGCTGCCAGACACAGAGTGTGAGGCCTTCTAACCATGGGACCCATCAAGTAAGAAATTTTCTGCTCTGCTTCCTGCCCCATTCTCTCCACACCTGGGAGAGTCAGAGACAGTGAATGAGCAAGAGAAAGAAAAAAGGGTGCTCTTTCCTTGGGTGCAGGCTTTCTGCCTAAGCAAGTCCTATCTGGCGTTGCAGGGGGAAGACTCATTTGAATAGAGTGAAGTTTTGGTTACTACCTGTTCTAGTTCATTCTATTGCTAATAACAGAAAATACCCGAGTCTGGGTAATTAATGAAAGTAGAGGGTTTTTTTTTTTAATTTTTATTTATTCATCATTATTAATTTGACCAGAGAGAGGGAAAGTGAGAAAGCAAGCCACCAGGTCTAGGATTCGAACCGCAGTTGGCCATGTGGGAGTCCAGCACCCTTAACCACCACACCACTTGCTGGCCCCTCTTCCTTTCTCTTTGTTATATTATGTTGTGGGGCAGCTGGCGGGCCTGGGTAAGCCAGGGAAGACTTCCTGAAGGCTGAGTTTTTACAATATCCTTCCCACAGGACAAAAGAGAACCAGATTGTTGGGGCATTGCAAAATGTTCCGAAAGACTAGGGCTGGCAGATAAAATGCAGAATGCCCAATTAAATTTAAATTTCAGATAAACATATATAGCTAGAGGGTGCATGCATTCACAGAAGACAGATAGAGATAGAAAGAGGGAAGGTGAGAACTTGGCCTCCAGGGAGGATGACGACACCATAATCTCTTCTCCATTCTCTTTTTGGAATTTTGGGCATGTATGCATATGAGTCTGACATGCTTTTCAAGTCGTCAGATTTAGGACTCAGACTACACAGTTGGGCATATGGAATCCTGGAATCCTGCAGCCTTAACCTCCATGCCATCTGCTAGCCTGTAAACAATTATGTTTTGTTTTGAGAAGTTTTTGCCTTAGGACATGTGCGCTTGCCAGAAAGAGACAGATACAGTAAGAGGGAAAGTAAGAAATCCCCCCTGCCCAGGGGGATGGCCACACCACAATCCCTTCTCCATTCTTCTTTTGGGATTTTTATTTTTAAAGAATTATTTATTTATTTATTTCCATTTATTATTATTTTTTAATTTGACCAAAGAGAGACAGAGAGAGAGAGAGAAAGGGAGGGAGCAAGCCATCAGGTCTGGGATTCGAATAGTGTTCAGTTGTGTGGGAATCCAGTGCCCTTAACCACCACACCACCTGCCGATGTCATTTCCTTTTGGAATCTTGAGCACACACGCATGTATGCCCAGCGTGAGTTTCAAGCTCCCGGGTCTGGGACTTGAATGTCAGTCGACCATATGGGAGTCCAACGACAGAACCACTACATTATCTGCTGGGTCCCAACAAATATGTTTTCAAGGTTCTTTTCTTTTTTTAATATGCCGTAAGTCATGCACGCTCACCAAAGAAACGGAGACAGGGAGAGAGAGAAAGCAACCCACACTCAGGTAGGATTAGATTTCAATCTCTTCCCATCCATTTCTCTATCCTGTCAGGATTTTGGGCACGCACACACACACACATGTGTCCAGCATGTTTTTCAAGCTGCCAGGGCCAAGATTTGAACTGTGCTGTCAGCCAGGTAGGATCTGGGTCCCTTAACTGGTAAGCCACAGACCAGCTCTATTTTTAAGTTTATTTCTTTCTTCCATGAGTGAGAAAGACAGAGAGAGAGAGAGAGAGAGAGATAGAGACAACATCCCCAACAGGCCTCCATGCTGCACCCCCTCCAAGTCTTTAGTCAGTCCAGATCACGGGCACACATTTGCCCAGTGTCCTCAGGGAGGTCTTGGGCAATCTTCCCATGTGAGATTGCCTTGAAAAGCATTGTGTTTTACTGCTATGTCACTGTCCAGCCCCCAATACACACACACACACACACACGCAGCAGATGGCATAATGGTTAAGCTGCTGGACTCCCACGTAGTCAACTGTGGTTTGAGTCGACCACAGTTTGAGACCCGGACAGTTTGGCTTAAAACTCACACTGGGCATGTGTGCGTGCGTGCCCAAGATCCCGAGAGGAGAATGGAGGAGAAAGGATTGCGGTGTGGCTATCCCCCGTGGGGGGATGATTTCTCGCTTTCTGTCTCTCTGTTTCTCTCTGTCTGGCGAGTGCACGCATCCTATAGCAAAAACCTCTCAAAAAAAAAAAAAACTGGAGGGATCAGCAGATGGCATAATGGTTACGTTGCTTATCTCCCACGTATTCGACCTTGGTTTAAGTCTCAGACCCAGTGACTTAAAACTCACACTGGACACATGTGCATGCATGCCCAAGATCCCAAGAAGAGAATGGAGGAGAAGGGATTGTAGCGTGGCCATCTCCCTGGAGGATGGGGGTGATTTCTCGCTTTTTGTCTGTCTCTCTAGTAAGGGCATGCACCCAATAGCAAAAAATCTCTCTTAAAAAAAAAAAAGAAAAGAAAAGAAAAAAATTGGGGACCTACTTATACTAAAAAATATTCATTGCTTATCTAATATTCAAGTTTAACTGAGTGTCTTGTATTTTTGTGCTCAGTCTGGCAAGCCTAAATAAGACACAGGGTAGAACTCGGCTTTAGTGGGAAACTGGACTGAGTGTCACCAAATAGAGTAAGTTCTATCCTGGCACTTATTTTTCTATTCCTAACTGTTTCCTAGGGTTCTGGCTGAGAGGAAATGACTTAAGCTGCAGTCTTGAGCAATTAGTTAGACTGAATTGAGCTGAAATGCACTCGAGCCAGTTACGCACAGAGGACGCCGCCTATGGAGGCTGGACTTTCAGACAGCAGCACTCCCGAGCAGGCTGTCATCCATTCGTGCCTGGAAGCAGAGGAATGGATGACTTCAGAAAGGCCTGGAGGCTTGAGATGCCGCCCCAGTTCACCCCCAGTACCAGCCCAGCCAGGCCCTGGCTCTTCTGCCGATTTAGAAAGGTAGAAAGACAGGGCGACAAAGATCCCCCAGAAGCAGCCCCTCATGGGGAGGTAGGTGCTGGCTGGATGCTGACGGGGCCCTTTGCTTTGTCCCCATCCTGCTTATTCCCAAACAACAAAAGTGCTGCTCAGCCGCTTGCCAGCCCCATTGTGCTCCCCGCCACAAAGTGCTGAGTCCAAGGGCTTCCCTGGCCATGACCTCACTCTCTTCCCCACTGCACCCAGAGGCAAGGCCAGGGGTCCAAGCCATCCACAAAACCGTATCAAGCATCTCCCATGCACTGCATGTAGCCCTCGTGTCAAAAATGCCCAGGTCACATTCGGGGGGTTGTTGCATTTTCCTTAATGGTACCCTCATATCTAACAGCCCATCCCACTGGATGGTCAATCCTGCCACTGCTTGTGCCATGAGTGTGTGGGCTGAGAGCACAGTTCACAGTCCGTGTTCCCAGTAGATCGACACCCTCTGACAAAATGCACTGCTAACATTGAATAAAGAAGGGACCAGCGAAAGGCACAATGGTTATGTCACTGGACATAGTGGACAGTGGTTCAAGTCCTGGACCCGGTGGCTTACAACTCACGCTGGGTGCTTGTGCATGGGTGCCTAATATCCCAAGAGGAGAATGGAGGAGAAGGGATTACAGTATGGCCATCCCCCCTACGGAGTGATGTCTTGCTTTCTGTCTCTCTGATGAGGGAATGCACTATATAGAAAAATCTCTCTCTAGTGGCATGGTGGTTAAGGCGTTGGACACTCCCACATGGCCGACCATGGTTTGAGTCCTGACCTAGTGGTTTGCGTTCTCACTTTCCCTCTCTCTCTGTGTCTCTCTCTGGTCAAATTAAAATAAATGAATGAATGAATAAAATTAAAAAAAAAAAAAGAAAAATCTCTCTCCAAAAATAAAAACAAAATTCAAATGAAGAAAAATGCTGGAAAGTAAGAAATATAGAATGAATGCTATCTTCTCCAAATTTAAAGATAACCTTTTTAAAGTTTATTTATTGTTTTCACCCATGACAGAGATGGGAAGAGAGAGACAGATAGACAATCCCCAACAGTCCTCACACCTCAATCCACCCCCGGCCTCAGCAGGCCTGGATCATAGGCCGGCACACATGAGCATGCCCAGCAACCTCAGGTCCTAGGACGTAAAGCCAGAACCTCTCCCAGGTGGGCCCAGTTGCATCACCACTGTGCCACCATCTGCCTCCCCCTCACTCTATGTTTATGATAGCATGTGGAAGGATGGCAAGAGAAACAGAGACAGAGACAGAGATAGGCACCCTCGATGAGATCCTGCCATGCCGCTACCCTCCTGCCCTGCCTCCCAATTAGCTAGGACCACAGGGGCTCATCCCTATGGCCTGTTTAGGTTGGTCCAGGACCTTACCTGGACCTCCCACATGGTGCCAGCCACTGTGCAGTGGCACAGTTCAGTTTGCACCACTATGCTGGGACAGAAGTTTTATCTGATATATTTTTCTAAAATATTTGCTGCTTGCACCCACTTATTTCTATTAGAATCTGGCAAGAGGTGGTGTCTGATTAGGCATAACCAATAATGCAGTTGAGGGTCGGTGGGTGGCATGGTGGTTAAGGGCTCTGGACTCCCTCATGGCCGACCATGGTTCAAGTCTCAGACTTGGTGGCTTGCTTTCTCACATTCCATCTCTCTCTCTCTCTCTCTCTCTCACTCTGTCCCTATCTGGTCAAATTAAATTTAAAAAATAAAGAAAAATAAATAAATTATTCTTTAAAAAATAATAATGCAGTTAAGGGCGGGCAGGTGGGTAAACATGGCTGACCATGGTTTGAGTACTGGACCTAGCGGCTTGTTTTCTCTCTCTCTGTCTCTCTGGTCAAATTGAAGACTAATAATAAAAAAAAAAATTAAGTAAATAATTTTTTGAAACAACATTTTTTAAATGCAGTTCCTATTTATTGATCTCTATATACTTACCTCTGCCCTAAACACATTTATCTCCCTTTGCCCGAGAACAACGTAGGTGTTATTAGCCTACTTCGTGCCAGAGAGAAAAGAATAAGAATTAGGGACCAGCAGTTAGCGTATTGGCTGTGTCGCTGGGCTCCCACGTAGTCGACCGTGGTTCGCGTCCCGGACCCAGTGGCTTAAAACTCACGCCGGGCACGTGTGCGTGCGTGCCCAAGATCCCGAGAGAAGAATGGAGGAGCAAGGATTGCAGCGTGGCCATCCCCCCGGGGGATGATTTCTCGTTTTCTGTCTCTCTGTCTCTTTCTGTCTGTCTGGTGAATGCACGCGCCCTATAGCAAAATCCTTTCCAAAAAAAAGAAAGAAAGAAAAGAATAAAAATGAATAAGAATTAGAGTTAGACAGATATGAACTGGAGTCCCTGCTAAGTTCTCTGGCCTGTAATTGGCCTCTCAGAGCCTCAGTTAACTCATCTGTAAAATGGTTATAATGATCTACTTCATGAGGTTGCTGTTGAATTAAGAAGTCTTTTTACATTGGCTTTTATTTTCTAAGCGTTGTTTTCCAAGCTATTATATATTTTGAGTGAAGAACAATTTGTAAGATGAATACTTTTTTTTTTAGTGTGCATTATTAAAAATGTCCTGAGCAAAGTTAACTGTCAACCTTATTAAGGAGGATTGCTCTGTGCCCAGTACCTAGTGTAAAATAAAATCAAGTAATATAAAAAAAAGAAGAAAAAGAAGAAGGAGGAGGAGGAGGGGGAGGAGGAGGAGGAGGAGGAGGTACTGTTGGGCCAGCTGGTGGTATGGTGGTTAAGGTGGCTGATTTCCAAGTGGCTGACTGCAGGGTTTCAGTCCTAGATCCAGTGGCTTGAAAACCTCACCAGGCATGTAAAGTGTGCATGACCAAAATCCAGGAAAGAGGGAGAAATGGAGGAAAAAGAATTGTGGTATGACCACACCCTACAGGGAGTGCTTTTTCCCTCTATCTCCTGCCCTCCATCTCTCTCTGGTGAGTGCAAGAACTCTTGGGCAAAATAAAAAAATAAATAAAAAAGAGGAGAAGAAAAAGAGGAATAGCAGGAGCAGGAGGAGGAGGAGGAAGAGGAGGAAGAAGAAGGAAGAAGGAGGAGAAGGAGAAAGAGAAGAAGATGATGGCACTATCTGAGGCCAAGCAGTGACACGACTGGACCACAGGAAGAGATCCTGGGCCCTGGGATCTCCCTAAGTATTGGAGATACACACTTACCTGAGATCTGGATTAGCTGGGACTGTGGTAAATAAAGGCATGAGGACCCCATTGGGGGTGCCTATCTCTTTTTCTATCATGGAAGAAATAAATAAACATTAAAATGAAATGTCTGGTTTTCAGTCAATGCTTGGTAAGCTGCAACTTTTAGAATTATTATTATTATTATTATTTCATTTGACCAGAGAGACACAGAGAGGGAAGGAAAGTGAGAAAGCAAGCCACCAGGGACTCCAATCATGGTTGGCTATGTGGGAATCCAGTGCTTTAACTACCACATCACCTGGAGGCCCCTGTTGTTTTGATTTTTTTTTTTAAGTTTTATTTATTTATTTATTTTTAAGATTTTGCTATCAGGCACATGCACTTACCGGAGAGAGAAAGTGAGAAAGCAAGCTGCCAGGTCTGGGACTTGAACCACAGTTGTACATGTGGGAGTCCAGCGCCTTAACAATCATGTCACCTGCTGGCCCCTTATTATTTTTTTAATTTGTCAGCACATGCGCTCACCAGAGAGAGACAGAGAGAGAGGGAGAAGGAGAAAGCAACCCTCAATGGGGCTTGGTCATGCTACAAGCCCTCTCTTCTACCTCTCCATCCTGTCTGGATTTGGGGAATGCATGCATATACACCTAAAGTGATTTTCAAGCCACTATAGCTAAAATATGAACCATGTGGTCAGCCATGTGGGATCTGGCACTTTCTCTCTCTTTTTTAAAATAAATATTTATTTAATATTTATCTATTTATTCATATATTTTAATTTGACCAGAGAGACACAGAGAGGAAAGGAAGGAGAAAGCAAGCTACTAAGTCTGAGCCTCAAACCATGGTCAGCCATGTGAGAGTGCCCAGTGCCTTAACCACCACACCACCTGCTGGTCCCAGGATCTGGCTGTCTTAACCACCAGGCCACAGGGCTGGCCCTGTTGTTATTAAAGATGACCAGGAGAAAAATGTAAAATAAAAAGTTGTAATGAAAAAAATAAATAAATAAATAAAAATAAAATTAAAAAAAAAAAAGATGACCAGGAGAGACTCGAATCCAGATTGGGAGGAGGAATTACAAATTGGTTGCTCCCTTCGTTCCTATTCCTTATGTGGCTCTGTGCTAACTTTTCTGGAAAAGTGTCCAAGGGAGAATCCTCTAGAACATGGTTTAAAACTGGGGCCAGCAGGTGTCATGGTGGCTAAGGGCACTGGACTCCCACATGGTTTGAGTCCTGGGCCTGGTGACTTGCTCCCTCACTTTCTCTCTCTCTGTCTCTATCAAATTAAAAATAAATAAACACATATATTCATAAATTTAATAAAATAATTATTTTTAAAAACCAAAAAAAAACTATTTTGAGGGGTCCTGGCAGTGTCACGGCAGAACACACACTCTGGGAGGCTGATCCACAGAGATCTCCCTGAACACACCAGGTAGGTGTGAGCCCATGACCCAGGACTGGCTCAGGCTAGGTATGGATCACAGCGACAAGACAGAGGTGTGGTATTTTTCTATTTCTCTCTCTGTCTTGCTCATGAAAGAAAGGAATAAATAAATTTCAAAACAAAACCAAACCTATATTGAGTGGGCGTTTGGAAAGTTTGGTGATTAGCATTGGAGATCTGAGAGTTCTTAAGCTTCTGGGACCTAGATGACTAAGGAACAGCCTATGCCTGTTTAGGACTCCAGGAATGCTTGGCAAGTATTTGCAAATTGTTTGCACAATAATCCTGATTTTTCCCCCTTAACAATAGTTTCATGAAAATGCATTTGAGCTTCCAATCAAACATAAAAGCTCTACTTCTTCACAAAAATTAAAAACTAGCAGGCTGACCCTACAGTCTGGTGGTTAAGAGAACCAGATCCCATATAGCTGACTGTGTGGTTTGAATCCCAGCCCCAGAAGCTTGACAAATACATTGGGCATATGTGTGTGCATGTCCTACATCTCAACAGGATGGAGAAATGGAGAAGGGATGGTGGCAAGACCACACTCCACTGGGGAGTACTTACTTTATCTTTTTTTCTCTCTTTCTGGCAAGCACGCACCCCTCTGGGAAAAAATTAAATTAGTCTTTATTGTACAAACAATTCAGCAGAATGTAAAGTTCCCAAATGATAGATCCTTAGAGTACATGCAGCATGAACATAGCACAAGCAAGCCTATTCTGACAGGGGTGAGTGGGCTAAGCTCAACTAGGTGCTCCTAGCAGGAAGCAACCACCTCTGTCCCCCACAAGCATAACCCAGTCATTCATTCATTCGAAATGTATTTACATAGGAGTTGTGCTCAGAGCTGAAGACACGACAATTAACAAGACGGATGAGGCCATTGCCCTCAAACAGCATGGATTCTAGTGGAAGAAGTAGGTAAGTAAACAATCAGTTTCTTCTTTTCTTTCTTTCTTATTTTTTTGGGGAAGAGGTTTTTGCTATAGGGCGTGTGCACTTGCTAGAAAGACAGAGACAGAGAGATGGAAAGTGAGAAATCACACCCTGGGGGGATGGCTACACCGTGATCCCTTCTCCATTTTCCTTTTGGGATCTTGGCCACACACGAACATGCACCCGGCATGCATATAAACCACCAGGTCCAGGACTTGAACGATGGTCAACTACATGGGAGTCCAGCAGCATAACCATTACGCCAACTGCTGGTCCCAACAATCAGTTTCTTTTTCTTGAAAAATAACTTTAATTTTTTTTTTTTTTGAGATTTTTTGCTATAAGGCACGTGTGCTCGTGGAAGAGACAAAAACAGACAGTGAAAAATCACCTGCCACAATCCCTTCTCCATTCTCCTCTCAGGATTTTGGGCACGCATACACACGTTAAGGGCACTGAACTCCCACATGGCTGAACATGGCTTGAGTCCTGGACCTGGCGGCTTGATTTCTCTCTCTCTCTCTCTCATGCACACATGCACATACTCTGTCCCTGTCCCCCTCTGGTCAAATTAAAATAAATAAAAAAAGTTAAAAAAAAATCAACCTTAAAAAAAAAAAGGAATTTTTTTTTTTTTTTGCTATAGGGCACATGTGCTCGCCAGAAAGACAGAGAAAGACAAAGAGACAGGAAGCAAGAAATCACCCCCCCAGGGGAGATGGCCACGCTGCAATCCCTGTTCCTCCATTCTATCAGAATCTTGGGTACACATGTACACGTGCCCAGTGTGAGCTTAAGCCACCGGGTCCAGGGCCCGAACCACGGTCAACTACATGAGAGTCCAGCGACATAGCCATTACACCAACTGCTGGCCCCAATAAATAATTCTTTAAAAAGCAAAGTGTGGTCTTGGGCCAGCCCATGGTCCGGTGGTTAAGGTGGCTGAATCCCACATGGTCAACTGTGTGGTTTGAGTCTCAGAACTGGTGGCTTGAGAAACCCACCAGGTGTGTATGTGTGTGTGTGTGTATGCCCAGAATCCCAGCAGAAGGAACAAATGAAGAAGAGATTGCAGCCTGCCCATGCTCCAGGGTGAGGATGCCTTCTCACTTTCTGTTTCTCTCCAGTGAGCACACAGGTCCTCCAGCAAGTTAAAAATAAAAAGTATGTTATCAATGACTCAAGTTTGAAGATTACAGAAAACCATACTGTAAAAGTCTGCCCTATGCTTGAGCCCCAAGTGCCTCAGTTTCCCTCCCTAGAGCCCAATATTTCCAGTTTCTAAAGTGATTCCTATAGCATGATCATTGGAGAAGTATAGAGTGCCAGGTGGGTGCGTTGTGAGGGTACCTAAGCCAGTCTAGAAGTTAGGGAATGAATGAATGAACAAATAATCACGTAAGTGTTTCCCTAAATGCCCAATTTTGCAGGAGGAAAGAAAGAAGAAAGAGAAAGTAAAGGGAGGACAAACCACCAGCCATGAACAGCTAGTGCTTTAAACCCTTGCACGGCCACCTGGTGGTCAGAGTCTGCTGTGATCCCCAGGGCAACTCTGTCCCGTGCTAGCTATTGGTCCAGACATCACCAACTAATCAAAGCAGCAGACACATCCTGGGGGTGGCGCTCCGTGCTGATGCTCATGCTTACAATGAAACTTACATGTTTACAATGTTCTGCCCAAATCTGCAAACACTTACATGCATACCAGACCGCACCCCTGCTTTTCGCTCCAAGATTAGAAGGGGCTCTGATGAAACTTGAACCATGAGCTGGAGAGATTGCAGAGGAACTGGGAGAACTTTCTTCCTCTCTCCAACCTGCTGTAAGATTATCTATAGTATCTGTCACCAGGAAGAGAGCAGGGTAATAAACAATCATAAAACTACAACGTATCAGGCAGATATTGTTTTTTGAGGTTGACAGAGGCAAAGTGACTTCCCTAAAGTCACCTAACCAGGGGAGCTGGCATTTGAACTCACGTCTGCTTGATTCAAAGCCCTCTGCACCTGCTGCATCTTCTTGCCTCTCATAACAGCTGCAGTGCTTGAACAATGCAGCATCCATCCCCTCAAGGCTCCTGGGGAGGCCCGCACTTTCCTACCATACCCTCATTAAGTGTCCTGAACTTCCAGGGAGAAGCCATATTTATTCTTCAGGGTATAGGCACATTACATTGGGCCTATGAGCAGCCCAAGGGACTAAAACAATAAATTAAAACCCCCAAAATAATTATTGGCTCCAAAATTTTCAAAGATACTGCAAAATTAAAATGAATATTTAATAAAATAGCTATGGAGAGACTCGTATCTACTAGTTGACTAAAATTGAATTCAGCTATTACACTTTCATGTATAAATACAGGATAATAAAATTCCCGAGAACACAGTAAACCATTTTTTTCTCAATCAAGTTCAGAATTGTAATAATCCTTCCACGTTTTTTATTAATCCTTTTTTTTTTTTTGAGAGGTTTTTGCTATAGGGCACATGCACTCGCCAGACAGAGAGACATAGAGACAGAAAGCGAGAAATCATCCCCCAGGGGGGATGGTCACACCGCAATCCCTTCTCCTCCATTCTCCTCCTGGGATCCTGGGCACGCACGCACACGCGCCCGGCGTGAGTTTTAAGCCACCAGGTCCGGGACGCGAACTGTGGTCGACTACATGGGAGTCCAGTGACATAGCCATTACACTAACTGCTGGTTCCCGTAATCCTTCCATGTTTTGAACAACAAAAAGAAATTTATATCGCATACAGAAGTGAGGTGCACTTTTGATATCTTTTGTATGACCCCAGGGCCTCCCCAGATCTAAGGAAGGTCCCAGAGGAGCGTGCAAGGAACCGGTGAGGACAGGGGAAGAACAGCCACTGCAGAGACCTCCGTCCTCACCTCCCAGCTGTGCTGAGCTTAAGCCCACAGCAGCCACCTCGGCCACCTCAGTGGGCCTCTCTGGATTTCTGTATCTCTGGCCTAAACAAAGGCCGAGGTCTGCCCGCCCAGCAGGCTGAGCCACCAAAGCTCTGGGGATCAGGGAAACAAAAGCAGAGAGAAAGCAGAGTGCTGACAGGGCCAGAGGCCATCGGCCACAGGCCTATAAAGAGGGGGTCTGCAGAGGAAGTGGCACCAGATGGAGACCCGGACTGTGCAGCGGGAGCTGGGTGAGTAAGGCCCTCACCCTTCCTCTCTTTCCCCTGAGGAGACACTCCCAGCAGACAGCCCCATTTTCCTGCTAGTGATCAGAGATTCTAGGGTGGCTGGGGAAGAGTCAGGGAACTCTGGAGAACGCAGCCTTCCTCCTGGCCCCCTGACAGGGAGCCACTGATATGACAACAACCATGGCCCAAGCAACTATAACTGGAGGTGGGGGACATGGGGTCCCAAGAAATGGAAAGCCTTCCTGGGTACAGCAAGGTATAGGGGGAAGGAGCTGGGGAATGTGGCTTATTCAAAGGTTCAGAATGGAAAGATTATCCTAGAGTTCATGCATCAGTCTCCAGGCCTGATAGCAGCCAGAGGGGTGAATGTCTGTCCTGAGTCAAAAAACCTGAGATGCACTTGCCTGTGTTCTTCTTCCTTCCCCTCCTTCTCTCTCTTCTTTCCCTTCCTGCCCTCCTTCCCTTCTTTACTCATCTCACCATCTTCACCATCTACCTAACCTCTGTGGGCCTTAGTATCCTCCTCTGTAAAATGGGGTATTGATAGTACTTCCCCCATAGGCTGTGGTGAAGATTAAATGCATGAGTGTAGGTAAAGCATTTGGAACAGGGTGAGCCATCACTAGGTGTTAACTATCTTGGTTACTCCCTTTCCTTCTTTACTTTGCTTCAACATGTCTTCTTTAATCCCTACCCCTCCCCATCCTAAAACGTGCTGGTTGTGGATGCTACATTAATCACCCAGAGGACCCAGGCTCTGTCACTGAGATGCTCACCCATGCTCTGTGTTAAATAGAAACACAGATCATGGGACCAGCATTTGGCGTAATAGCTATGTTGCTGCACTTCTATGTAGTTCAACGTGGTTCGAGTCCCGGACTCGGTGGCTTAAACTCATGCCGGGCACGTGTGCATGTGTGCCCATAGATCAGCACTGTAGTGAGTGCTGGAAATCAAGGAAGAAGGTGAGGGGCTGCAGGCTGGAGAAAGCAGGAAACCTCTAAGGAAGTAAGCTCAAGGTCAAGTAGGTCTAGGAAATACAGAAGCAGAGAAGGAATGGTAATGTGGCCACACACTGCAGCCAGGAGAGGGTGACCCTATGAAGGAGCAGAGCCCAGGCTGCCCTTAAATTGGGGGCAGGCCAGAGTGGGGATCTGGGCCGTGCTAGCTGTGTGGTCTGTCACATACAGGTCTGGACTAGATGCTTGTCAGGAAGTTCATATTGGGGCATGTGAGACTGAGACAATGCTATCGTCCAGAGACAGGTGAGAGGACAGGAGTGACATTTATCAGGTCACAAAGCCTGCGCAGTGCTTTTCTTGCACTGTTGTTTCTAATCCTTACAATAACTTCACGTAGAAGCTTTAACAATGGAACAACTGAGTGGCAGAACCACGGTCCCAGCCAAAGTCTATCAAACATCAACCTCCTTCACCCCATCCCCACCACACAGGCTGTCACTAGTGTGTCTTTCTGTCTTCCAGAAACCCTTCCAACCACCAAGATGGCTCAGACCAATCCTTTGCCAGGGGCCCTGGGGCCATGGAAGGTAAGCCCATCCCCAGCACATGAAAAATTGAGGACTCCAACAGTGGAGGGCTGAGATGCTACCACAGAGCAGGCCTAGCACCGGGCATGGGACAGTGACTGAGCAATGAATTACTGATCTATAGGAGAAGAGACTGACCTCCTATAGACGCTACTGAAGAAAGGATCTCAGGATACCTTCTGTCTTGATCAGAGGACAGATGACCTTTGGAAACTAAGTTGGGCAGGAGATGATACCTAGTTTCTTAGGTCAACTCTTCCATAAGCAAACGTCATCTTACAATAGAGTAGCCCAAAGGGGATTATGCCTATGGAGAAAATGAGAGCCCATAAATGAAATGAGATTTGCCACCAGATCCTAAATAAATCATAGGACCCTGTTCCTATCTAAAGTTAGTTTTAACCATTTGGTGAAGTGGCTGATCCTTAAGCTTTTCATGTTTCCTCAACACTGTCCTCTCCTCATCGAGCCAACTCTGAGACCAGTTCAGAGCTTGGGAGTTGTCTTCTGGCAGATCCAGAAGAAAATTCCAGTTTGAGATATGAAAGGGGTTTATCACAACTTTCCCTTTATAAAACCTTAGGTTTCTATAGTGGGTATGGCACAGAAACTAAGAATCTATAGAGAGCTTATGGGACTCCCAGTCTGAGCTACATTTACACAGGAAATACAGTGAAATGAGGGTTCACAGGGCTTTGGTCTGTCCATGGGCTGTCCATTGTCCCTGGCATAAACCGATACCCCCACATGGAAATATTACCAACCAGTGGTGTTACTTCAAACCTGTCCCTCTATCCTCCTAGACTGTAAGGGACCTCTTCAGACATCTTGGGCTACACAGCTGGTGACAGAAAGCACAGGGTCAGACGACACAAGCTAAGCTGTTAGCCTGACTCTATGCTCTTTCTGATGTACCAGATTCTAGTTCTATTGCCCTATTGGATCCCATTTCAGATAACCATCTATGACCAGGAGAACTTCCAGGGCAAGAGGATGGAGTTCACAAGCTCCTGCCCAAATGTCTCCGAACGTGGTTTTGATAATGTCCGGTCTCTGAAGGTGGAATGTGGCGCGTAAGTATGGACCTCAGCAGAACCGCAGGTCCCTTATTTCAGGTCCCTTCAGACATAGAATCATACAGTGGACTGGGGTTATAAATATGTTCCCCCAGACTCTGATTATTTCTTGGAAAGAATCCTTAAGTAAACTCAAAAGAAATCACTACTTGCAGAACATGAGGTTCCTGGTGGCTTCGTACTATTAGGTTTTCAGGGAAGTCAAGAGGTATTTTTCTATGTAAAATGCATTATGACTTTCCTGACAACCCAATAGATTTGCAGGGATGGTGAGAGTTTAAATAAATATACAAGGGGGCTTTTTTTTTTGGAGAGGTTTTTGCTATAGGGCGCGTGCGCTCACCAGACAGAGAAAGAGGGCTAGAAAGCAAGAAATCATCCCCCAGGGGGGATGGCCACACCGCAACCCCTTCTCCTCCATTCTCCTCTCAGGATCTTGGGCACGCATGCACACGTGCCCGGCGTGAGTTTTAAGCCATCGGGTCCGGGACGCGAACCGCGGTCGACTACGTGGGAGTCCAGCGGCATGGCCATTATGCTCACTGCTGGTCCCACAAGTGGACTGTACATCATTCTAGGAAAGATGGAATTGAAATGCAAATTTATTTAGTCATAAAACATGTTTCAAATCCATGCATTTTTTTTTCATAATACACATTTTTCACAAGCTTTTTCTTTAATTGTGCTAGTCAGAGTGAGGGAAGAGAGAAAGAATACTCCAGTGGGGCGTGGTCACACTGCAATCCTTTGCCTCCATTTCACCTCGCTAGGATTTGGGGCATGGTATACATACATGTCTGGCATGTTTAAGCCACTAGGGCCTGGATTCAAATTGCAGTAGTTGGCCATTCGTGATCTGGCTCCTGATGCACAACATTTAAATCCCTGTGCTCAGGCTGGCTCTTTTCAAAAACTTGTTTCAAGACCCCTCATATATGACGAATGACTGGGGTTAGTGACAGTACTAAGTGTGCTTCTGGAGTCCACAGGCCACTGCCTAGAATTCTCTCAGAACAGCAACGGGACCCTTACCTGCAGTCAATAGGTTGAGAGGAAATCGTGAAACAGCAGCCTCTGTATGACTAACTCTCCCCCTGCACGTCCCAGAGCAGACAGCTTATTTAAAACAAAACAAAACAAAACAAAAACAAAAACTCTAGGGCCAGCAGTTGTGTGGTGGTTAAGGTGCTAGACTCCCACATGGCTGACCACAGTTCGAGTCCTGGATCTACTGGCTTGCTTTCTCACTCTCCCTCTCTCAATAATAAAATTAAAAAATAGTATACTTTCTTTCTTTTTTTTTTTTTTGAGAGGTTTTTCGCTATAGGGCACGTGCACTCGCCAGCCAGTCCGAGAGAGACATAGAGACAGAGAGCGAGAAATCACCCCCCAGGGAGGATGGCCATGCCGCAATCCCTTCTCCTCCATTCTCTTGGGATCTTGGGCACACACGCACACGCGCCCGGTGTGAGATTTAAGCCACTGGGTCTGGGACGCAAATCACGGTTGACTATGTGGGAATCCAGCAACATAGCCATTACACTAACTGCTGGTTCCCAAAAAATAGTATACTTTAAAAAAAAAATAAAAAGGAACTCAACACTGGGACTCCAGAGATTTGTTAGTTCCTTGTCTTTCAAGAATTTACTTTTGACGGTTAATCACCTTGGCAAAGGAAGCCCTCTCATTTGAGTCTTCTCTAGGTAAAGTAGTTGAGGCCTTTACTATAACCTGAAAACCTGTAAGGAAAAAGCTCTCTTAGCCTAGGTCAGCTGGCTTTGCCCACGGATAGGATACACAAGTTGCTTGCCATCAAAATTGAGCTCTTCAGTCCTTTAAAATGGGCTTAAATGTATTATTAATGGAGACCCAAGTGTGGAAAGCTGAACAGAGGTGTTACACAGTAAATAAGGTATATATACGTATGGACTAGTCATCTGTCAGCTGCCTGTTCATCCCTTCGCTTCTTTAGGAAGAAGCCAACAGGCTTGGTTAGAACCAAACCAACAGTCACTAGATCCTGAACCTGGAGCTCTAGGTAGAGAATAGATGATTTAGGAAGAAAACAAAACTTTAGACTAGCTTTGTTAATGCACATCACCTAGGCCACTGGATAATCCCCAAATTATTACATTTACAAACATGGTTAGTGTAGTTGCCAGTTCATTCCCACCTCTTGTGCTAAATTTATTACTCTGTATGGCTTTCCTGGTCTTGGCTTGAAATTTTGCCTATTAACTTATCTGTATAAAACAAAAGATACCTTCTCCCTGAAGCTATGAACACCATAAACATAGACCCTATTATGTCTTTGGCAGATGGATTGGTTATGAACATACCAGCTTCTGTGGGCAACAGTTCATTCTGGAGAGAGGAGAATACCCTCGCTGGGATGCTTGGAGCGGGAGTAACGCCTACCACATTGAGCGTCTCATGTCCTTCCGCCCTATCTGTTCTGCAGTGAGTCTGGAATTTTTACTTCTGTTCATGTAAGGGATGGGCAAAGAGAGGGCATAGACATTTATGTTACTTCTCATCAGTTATACCAAATGCGGCAGGAGAGAGGAAAGCAAAACACTGCTCCAAGTATGCCATTCGACTTCTGTCTACCTGCTGGTATTATTGTGTTAAAATAAGGGTCTTGTAGGTGGCAAATAGATACTCAAGAGCTCAGTCAACTGGTGAAACACTAGTGAACTGGTAAAAGCACTTACCATGCAGTAGAAAGTAAATCTTTGGCCAGTTAAATTCCAACTGTGTAACATTTGATTGCAGCAATAGGGAAATGTTGATATAAGGAGGATGACTGAATTAGTAGCCAAGTTTTCTAGTATCTCCTATTAATTTATAACCACCTTACTTCTAACACTAAATATTCAATAATGTATCAGGCTAAGATGTTTTTAAGGTTTTCAGAAGAGTTCAAGCAGAAGCAGAACAACTTTCAGGGGTGTATTGAAAATGACCCCTACATTGGAGGGAGGCTGGGCTAGATTCAGTATGCATCTCATGACTTTTCTGATTATTTTAATCTCACCTTATTCAAAGTCCTATCAAAATTCACCTGGTAGAAAAGGTAACCTAAACAGTTGTATTTCATGTTCCTTTTCATTGTTTTCTGTAAAATGTATACATTCTATCTAAGTATATTCTCATGAGTTTGGGAGAATGTAGCTACCCACCTCACCAACACCCTGATCCTATATAGAACAATCTCATCACCAAGAAAGCTCTCTGGTGGTGTTTCAGACAACTGCTCCCCACTACTTGCTATCATGTTTTGTTAGTTTTTTTCCCCCTTTTGGAGAGGTTTTTACTATAAGGTGCATGTGCTCAACAGGAAGACAGAGAGAGAGAGACAGACAGACAGACAGAAAGTGAGAAATCATCCCCCATTGGGGGGGATGGCCACACAGCAACCCCTTCTCCTCCAATCTCCTCTCAGCATCTTGGCCAAGCATGCATACATGCCTGGAATGAGTTTAAGCCACCAGGTCCGGGACTCGAATCGTGGTCAACTACATGGGAATCCAGAGACATAGCCATTATGCTAACTGCTGTTCCCATGTTTCGATCGTTTTTCAGTATGTCACCTAGTATTTGTACACTCTAAAAGTTAAAGTATTTTAATTGGATTAAACAGAGTCAACGATAACTTTTCCCTTATAAATCTCTATACTGAGTCTTTTTTCAATCATGACCACGTACTTCCTTTTATAAACCAGAAAAGTTCAAAGAAAGAAACACAGTAATCTTAACACTAGCACTAAACACTGTAAAACAATTGCTCAATTACAGAATCATAAGGAGTCTAAGATTACCATCTTTGAGAAAGAAAACTTTATTGGACGCCAATGGGAGATCTGTGATGACTATCCCTCCTTGCAAGCTATGGGATGGTTCAACAATGAAGTTGGTTCCATGAAGATACAATGTGGAGCGTAAGTTCAAAAACATGATTGGAATATACTTCCAAGTAACTGCAGCAGGTGGAAGTCTTGTTGAATCTTTTTTTTTTTATTTAAGAATTATTTTATTTTACTTTATTTCAATTTGACCAGAGAGGGACAGAAAGAGAAAGTGAGAAAGCAAATTACCATGTCTGGGGCTTCAACTGCAGTTGGCCATGTGGGAGGCCAGCACCTTAACCACCATGCCACCTGCTGGCCCAGTCTTGTTGTATCTTAAGTCATGTTTTATCAGATTTCATACACTGTGCTACATTGGTATAGGTATCTGTTACTAGTCATTTTATTTTTTCTAGTTTTGCTCTATGACATGTGAACTCGCAAAAAGTAGAAGAAAAGTGAGAAATAGTCCCTTGGGGGACAGCCACGCTGGAATCTCTTCTCTATTCCACTCTTGAGATTTTGGGCATGCACACAAAAGCATCGTTTAATTCCCCCCCAACAAGTTGCAGGGTCTGGGATGCAGACTGCACAGTGGGCCATGTGGGATCCAGCCGCCTTAACCTCAGCATCACCTGCCCACCCAGTTATTAGTTATTTTAAGTCTTAAATTCTTATCACTTAAGATTACAGATTTCCCCCCCCCAGATAGATAGTACTCTACAGGAGCTTGTCATCTAGTCTTACAACTTTTCTCAGGATTAAGGTTAAATGTTTACCTATCGGATCAGCAGACGGTGTAATGGTTCTTCTGGATTCTATATAGTCAACCATGGCTCAACCCCCAGACCCCGTGACTTAAAATTCACTGGGGACATTCATGTATGTGTGCTCCAAATTTTGAAATTGAAAAATGGATTGCAGTGGGCCATCTACCCGGGCGGGGGCGGGTGATTTCTTGCTTTGTCTCTCCAGGGAACATGCATACCCTATAGCAAAAATCACTCAAAAAAATAAAAATGAGAAATGTTTAGCTGTCACTGCATTATGCTTACAGTGCCTGCCACACTTAGAATGGTCATTATTTCCTAAGTCTAAAGATATTTTTTTTTGAGGTATTTGCCTTAGGGAGTGTGCACTTGTGGTAGAGACAGACAGTGAGAGGCAAAGTGAGAAGTCACCCCCAGGGGATGGGCACACTATACTCATTTAACTGTAATCACACTACATGTGCCTGGTGTTTTTCACGCCATCCGGTTCAGGACTTGAACCATGGTTGGCCATGTGGGAGTCCAACAACATAATCTCTATGCCATCTGCTGGTTCTTAAAAGTATCTTATATTCTGTATTCAAGAGGCTCAGGCTTGGCAGTGTTGACCAAGTACCTAACTAGTTTTAATAATGCAATGTGTTTTGATTTCCTAGCTGGGTTTGCTACCAGTATCCTGGATACCGTGGATACCAGTATATCTTGGAATGTGACCATCATGGAGGAGACTATAAACATTGGAGAGAGTGGGGTTCTCATGCCCAGACATCCCAAATCCAATCAATTCGCCGTATTCAACAGTAGTGGATTAAAGGCTCCAAGAAAATTCTTCAAGCATGAGATCTTGCTAAGCACTCTAGAATGAATTTTATGTTCTGCTCACAGACATTGCTTCCAAATGTTAGCTGCTGAAATCCACAATAAATGTCATTTAAAAAAAAAAAAAAAACAACACCTTGTAGACTGGGTTAACTGCCATGCTTCACACAAATCACACTTAGGTGGCTGGGAATTTTTAGACAAGTTTCATTTAAACTCCAAACCAACGTTAGTGTCCTTACAAGTTACTCAACAGGCCAAGGATAGTTATTCCCTATCTCAAAGCACAATCAAGTATACAACCCAAATGTTGTATCTATAATGACATCTTAAAGTTTTGCTATAGAGCACATATGCTCAACAGAAAGACAGACAAGAAATCACCCCCCTACACCCTGGGAGAAATGGCCATGCCACAATCTTGCCTCCTCATTCCTCTCTTGGGATTTTGGGCATGCACACACATGTGCCCAGCATGAGTTTCCAGCCGCCAGGTCTGGGACTCAAACCACGGTCAACTACATGGGAGTCCAGTGACATAACCATTGTCACCTGTTGGTTCTGACAAATACACTTCTAATAAATGGCTTTCCATCTTTTTTGTTTTTACTAGTCCCCTAATACTGACATTGTTTCTTTTTCACTGTGTGAATCAGTGTTAAAAAGGTTCTCAACTGTGTATTGACATTTATTTCCATATAATGTTCTGAATAAATCCAGAATCTTGGCAGCTTATCATTCTAGTTGCTTAACTGCTTAAGCTCCATTTTTCTTCTATTTCTATTGGAAGAATGTAAGACTCAATGTCCTGCAAAAAAGCATGATAGTTGCTTTTATAGCTAAATTTTCAACAAACATGTTAATTCTAAGCATCATAATGGCCCCAAATCCAAAAAGATATTATGACCATAGTATATGTTAAGATTTAAATTCTTTATAGTTCCTTGGGGGTGGGGGGGCAGGAAATCAATGTTAACACTCTAACTTTCAGTCAAAGCAAACAAAAGATGGTAACACAAAGACCTCAGAAACTTTAAATTTTTTTATTCAACAATGTACACTTAATGTCTCTTAATGTGATCTACAAATTTCTCAAATTTTTCTTTTTTCTGATAAAATAAGTAAATCTGGGGTATGGTTGTAGAATGTAATTTATATTTTTAAAACACTGAACATGAAGTAAGACATCAATAAAGGAAGATCATCATGTAACTGATACTTCCTCAGAATCCATGATATCACAAATAGCTAAAGCAAATACCTAAGCATTTTGCAAAAGGGTAAATTTCTCATCATTGTTCTTATATCTAGAAAAAAATATCTTTTTTGATTGGGCAAAACCAAACATTCAATTTTTTTTTGGAGCGGGGAAGGAAAAACATTCTCTAAACTATACTCCCCTGATCATTCTTCCCTCCCCCAGATTAAGAAGTAACTCAGCTCTTAAGTATCTCTATGCATGAAGGACAAATTACTTTGCTCCTCCAGTATGTTCTGAGACTGAACATAACTGAACTAATGACAGATGTTGAAGAGCAACCATAACCATCTAAGATGACGATTTACGCTCCTGCCTTTCTGTATTTTAAGGCCACACATTATTGGCCACCTTTCAATTCTTGACTAGTAGGCTTAGTTTTTAACCACCACTACCAATGAAGATACATTAAGGGTTTTCTGTGTTTTCAAAGTCAACAATATATATCAAGGGCACACTTGATGACAGAGAAGTAACACTCTTCTATACATAGGAAAAGTAATAAAACACATATTTCTTTTTAATCTACGAGTATAGGGTAATTATCATTAGTAATGTCTACCACTTAAATTTATTAGCCTCTCCTACAAAGGTCCTAAAAAGATTAGAAAAAAAAACTTAAATCTTTTAAAAGATGATTTGACAATGTGGCCAGTATATTTACACAATTTTGTAAGTACACATACATGTGAAGTAAAGCTACTTAGTATATGCAGGCTGCAATTAAACCAAATAGGCCCAATTTCTCTAATCAGCTTGGGCAATTGAAAGCAACCTGTGCTTTGTTTTTAAGCAACTGAATGATCCTAATCTCAAAGCAATCAGCCATTAAACCAAATTTATGCTAAAGCAATAAAGGTAAAAATGCTATCCTTTAAACTAGTTTTAAGTCAAAAAAACTATCATAGAGTTCCATGTGGCAAAGGATCTTCCTTCATTTCAGCTTGAATTACTTCCCACTTTTATTTGATCAAAGAAACTGAAATTTCACTAAAAGCATTCAATGGTTCGTAAAGCTGATAAAACTGCCTTGTTTCGAGAAAAGCCCTTTAACAGATATAAGCTCTCATTTAAACTGAACTTACTGAAATAGGTGCCAATTTTCTTCTAGTTTCACTGATGAACTAGCCCAGAACTGTAACTTTGAGCCACATTTCCAAAGATGGTAAAGCTAAAAACAGCAGGAAGTAGTAGGGACAGGTAAGTCACTTCTGGTAATGACACACAAATTAAATTTTCAAAACATGTGCATAGCTTTATTCATCTACTTATATCTAACCTTTTCACGGAGCTTCGGCAAAATTCGAGTGTGCAAAGTGCATTTCTAAAACGTAATGCAAGCAAAGCTTTTCACATTTACACTGGCAGGAAATACAGAGAAACTAACAAGTCACATTAGGGAGAGTTCAGATTTTTTTTTAATGACAAAAATTGCACAGTTTATTATTGAGACAATTGTTGCAGACATAAATATTTTAAATTTTCTAAGCAAGGTGCTTTAACAATAAAAATTTTTAAAGTTGGAAAGAGCCGATAACTTAGATCATAGCTCACACGGAATTCCAAATTAAAGTGGACTCCATCATCTCCCTTGATTTTGCAAACAATGCTTTTTATAACACTTTTTCATAACACTAAAGGAGACAACAAGCTGAAACTTTTTCAAAGCACACAAGAAATGGTGTCATCACATTACTTGAAGAAGGTGCTGGGTGGGGGGAGGAAAGGGAGTGAAGAATCCTTTTACTATTTCCCACTACAAAACAGCCACTAACAGACTAAGAACAACAACAAAAAAAAAACAAAAACAAAAACAAAACTTAATCACTTCCCCAGTTTATAAAATAGTTCCAGTTTGACATATCTGTAACTTTAATCAGAGAGCACCAATTGGGCAATAATGAGCATTTCACACTGCATAAAAATCAGTGAGGTGGTAAGAACCATCAGCTATCTCAGACATTACTACAGGCCTTTCCGAGGTGTTTTTTTTTTTCTTTTTTTTTTTTTTAAATATACATGCAAGGCACATTGATATAAAAATAGATCTCTGGCCAACAAATATATTAAATAAGCAAATTAAAATTTTGGCTTTGCAATATTGGCAACATCAAAATATAACCAGATAGCTTTGGACCACACATCTTTCTTATATTCCTCCACCTCATTTGGTGTTTTTCTCCCATTATTTTGGGTTCATTCTCCTTCAAGTTTGGGTATGTACTTGGGAAATGACTTTTCCTCTAGTCAAGTAGTATTCTACTCTACTTAATTTATCCGTGCTAAGTAAATATATACTAGAAAAGAATAGTTAAGAGGTTGATTGATTTGATTAAACCATCTGATTGGTTCAGGGCAGCATTATTTCTCCTCTGAATTCAAACAAACAAAAAATAGTAAGCCTCCAGCTTATATAGTAGACAATTGTTTTCTTTCGGAAAGACCAACAACAAACCAATGACACTACATCCTTTCAATCATTCTTCCCAATTCCTCTTTTTTGGGCAGGAAGAAAGAGTAATAGAAACAAAGACTTAAAATATTTTCAGTAGTAGAAGACATTTTAAGGCCAAAAAGTGTAGTTTTAACAGAATTTCTATTTTCCTAAGTTACTGTCCATAATGGGGCAATACAATGGATTAGTTACTATGTACTGACTCCCTCTCAAAAAGAATTTTAAAATTCATTTACCTTTATTAGTGGCTGTGCTACAGGAAAGGTACTAGAGCAACCTATGGTATATGTATGGTATATAGAAATGTAAAAAGTGCATCACATTCTTGATTTTCAGTTCTCATAGCAGCAGCAGGATTAATCTAAGACAGAAAACAGTTGTATTTTCATTCTAAAAATGCAACAATACCTAATGAAATGTATCGAAGATCATGAAAGCATCCTCTTCAATAAAGAATGAAAACAGACTAATAAACAGGGGCAAACTAAATGCATTCATTCATATTTACATATTAAAACCACTTTTGTTAACAAACCTAACCTTTACATCTAAGGAAAAAAACAAACAAACAATAAAACAAAAAAATCCACTCATACCAAAAAAACGCATTTTAAAAATAAAGCAGACTTTACTAAAGCAGTATCCATTTTTGGAGCCTTTTGTTTTAGCACCTGAGGAAAAAAGGGTATATGGAAAGCTATATAATTTACCTTAAGTTGGTTTGTTGGTCTAGAGTATGACTCTGATCAGTGAAAAGTGAAACTGAACTGGAAAATGAATGTTTGTAGCTATTTTAATAAGGCTGTGGAAAAGGGATACTGCAGTATTACAAAATGGCTTTAAAGTTCTGGTCATAACAAAATTTTATGGATAAATATGAAGTCTGAATCAGTTATTCCATCACGTAAGAACGGCTGGCGATAGTTTCTACCCCATAATTGCAATTTTACACTCCCAGTAATGCAGAATATATACCATTCATGCTTTACTAGGTGCTTTTAAGAAGACAACTTAAAAACCCTATTCATACTACTGCTGGCATCCTTTAACTACTTTAAGACCTTTTTAGAGCAGCAAAATGGTGTGACATTAAATTTACAACCTAGTAAAGCAGGTCTTTTGAGTAAAGCCAATGCTATATTATTCTTCAAACCAATCCAGGGTGGTCCTGGTTCTCACATATCTGAACAGATTGATGTATAGTTTTAAGTAAACATTTAAGATAACCAAGCAGAAGCCCATCTTTTTCACAATTTAAAAAACCCTAATGTTGTTGACTAATTACATTAAAAAAAAAAAACAACACACACACACACACAAAGTAATGTTAACCTACATGCCTCTGGCAAACTGAGAGCAGCTCTTTATGCTTTCTCGTCTTGTCCTCTGTTCCTCCCTTTTAAACAAACATCAATCCTTTTGGGGAAGGAAGAACTCTTACCCTCTTTCCTTTAATTATGGATTAAAATATTGAGACTGCTCTATCACAATCTACCTTGCCTGGTACATCAACAGATATGATAAAAAAAACTATTGTTCATTATATATTCATCCCACTATAGTGTATCTGTTCTCCTCAGTTCACAAATATATTCAAGAGGGATTATGTTGAGGACATGGCTGTCCAGTGGCATAACTACCCATAACCCTTAGAAATTGACTTTTCATCTTTTTCTCTGAAGAAAAAGGCTTGCAAAATGATTCCTCCCTTAGTAGAATTTTAAGTTGAGTGAAGTCCTCTTCCAACCTCCTTGCCTGTGACCATTTGGTACATGACATACAACCTTACACTAAATGGCTTTTTGTGTTTAAAAAAGTTTATACCAATTACAAAAGAGAAAGAAACCACTAGATGCCTCAGATGTGGATTAGCAACAAGCCTAACAACCAAGAATGAAACTATTGCTGCTATGTAATGTTTTGTGAAGAAACATTTTATATTGTGAACAACTTTCATAGTTGAGGTTTGTCGTATTTTCCCTAAAAACAGTTTGTTTGTTTGTTTGTTTGTTTTTAAGAAAACAATGCAGCACTGTTTTTCCTTTATAAACTTTTTGCAGATTCTGAGTGGTGATTAGGTAAGCAGATGATTAAGGAGGACAGCAAAATTCTAAAATAGAGAAACTCTCCAGCCATTTATTTCAAGGGAAAAAAAATATTAACAAATGCTGTAAATACATCTTATTTGAAGGTTCATTACTAAGGAAAGGCTATGCAATTAACTTCAGTTCAGCAAAATGGGGGTGACTAGAGAAAGATAAATACACCCTGTCTTTTGTAGGTAAAGGAGATTATTCAAGACATCTAATACGAGTGGTATGTGACACAGAAGCCTACAATAAAAACAAATTTAAAGAAAACTTCACCCCATAATTAGTATCTTCATAGCTATTAAAAAAATAGGTCATGATTTCATTCTTAGTGCCATTTTTCAAATACTACCCTTTTTAAGGATTTAAACCACCTGACTTTATTCTGTGTAATGAAAACAAATGGCACAAAATAAATACAGTTCATTCTGAATACTAATGCCTTACACACATTCATTTACTAATCTTTAATATCTCCATCATTTTCTCACACACAAGCGTTCAACAAACGTACACATACACACACACCTTTTTCAGTCTTTATAATGGAGGGATGTTAAAAATCCCCTCTAGACTGTATTTGGTTTATGCTACAGTACTAATACTCTGAGTCGAAGGATAATTCTTTATACCAAACAATAACACATTAATGTTATTTAAATGTGCTAACTTAATCACAGCTGAAGGTTGTTTAGAAGCTTACACAAAATAATCAGAAAACAGATCAACTCTTAAGATTTTTTTTAATAAGTGCTCTGTTAAGAATTGTGTGAGGACCTAAGGAGAAAGATTGAGACAAGTAGCAAGTTAAAAGTTACCAAACAGCACAAAGGAGATTTGTCCCAAAGTCCTGCTTGTACCTAGGCAATTCAGTCCATTAACCCAATGCCCCCAAAATACTGACAGTTAATATGATGGGGCATCAGGGTTCCCAGAAAGTTGAGAGACATTCCTAACTATATACCTCTAACCACAGAATCAAGGAAATTTCAGTGGAGAAATCAAAGTGAAATGTACTGTTTCATCTAGAAGTGAGACTCTCAAAAACCTTTGGACAAACAGAGAAGGGATACATTCTCTTTTTGGCTTCTCTGAACATGGAGGCCTGAGGGATATAGAAGGGAATTAGGAAAGCAGCAGCTTTCTAAATATACTGAAGTGTTGCTTCTAAGTTAAAAAGCCCAATTCAGATGGAGGCTGGGTGGTTTTTTTCCTGTGTGTGTGTGTCTATGTGTGTGTATACATATATATATATATATATATTTTTTTTTTCATTCATCCTGTTATTTTAAAAACCCAGAAAGTTTCTTGTGAGTTGTGAGAACTTTAAAATTCCAGGCAAGCAAAATGGACATTTAAAAAAAAGGGAGTGATGGTGGGGATAGGAGTAATCTGGCCCTAAGGCGACAAGTGGTTACACAAGGCAATTGAACACACAGCAGAACTTTAAAACCTGTAAAAACAACTGGAGTCTTTCTTTTCCTTTAATCAATCTTATATATATATATATATTTTTTACCTTTTAAAAAATTTTTATTAAAAAAAAAAAACATAAAAACACAGACTTCACTTCAGTATGTGGTATGTTGCATTTTCCAGTTTGTTCAATGCTTTAAAGCTCAAGGATGCCTCTGTTTTCAATTGTACATGGGCCTGAAGCATCCTAGCTTTTGGCAAGCAGGCAGGAGACTCAACAAAAATCAAAATAGGAACAAGGCAGACTAAATGCAGGGCACATCTGTAAACATATTATACATTTGAAAATTACAACATCAGTAAAAGTGATACAGTTTACAGGTGAAATGAAACTATCTGGAACTGGCCTACCACAAGTTTCTAAATCTGGACTGATACAATAAGTTATTATATTATATACACACACATACACACATATACACACACACATACATGTATATATATATATAGTAAAAAAGTTTTGTTAACATCAAATGGAATTGGCAATCCATGCTTATACTTTTAAAATCTAAGCAGGGCAGAAATCCAGACTAAGGATATTTTCTCTACTCTATGTTAAATCCAATGGCTTCTTTCATCAACTATTTGTTAAAAGCCTCATCAAATAATCAGCAAAACAAGAAAACCATCCACACTGCAGTTACTCAAAACTGGACATTTCTTAAGCAAAGGAGTAGAGCAAAAGTAATTACTTTCTCCCTACATACCCTAGGGGATCCAGTTTACTTTTATTACAAGAGTACAACTCTACATAAATGCCCTGCTATTTTAACCTGTATTTGACATACATGGATATACTAATTTCTGTGTGTGTTATGTGATGCTATGTCAGGCCAGAGAACTTGTTATTATGCCACTAACATCACCCAATCTTAAATTGGACCCTTAGTTTCCACACACACACACACACACACACACACACACACACACACACACACACACAAATTTATTTTAGCATGCTATACATAGCTGCAGTGCAATAGGATGGCAATATGATGATGAGACAGGGCTAATGCTATTCTCTGCCCAAAAGAAAATTTCCAGATTTTCACATTATTTTCATAAAAACCCATTTTGCTCTAGTAATAAAATATATTTATTAAGATATAATTATAAGCTAATAAGCTCAGAAGTATAGTTTGCATGAAAACACACCTATATGTGGGGTTTATTACCTCCTCACTGGCTAAAAACATGAAAAGTTTTAGTTTTCATGAGATTTTTTTCCTTCCCCTTTTAGATTTTGCTGGAAAATTATCATGGAATTTACAGA
>NW_006203772.1:1076281-1092166 GCF_000334495.1 Tupaia belangeri chinensis
TTTTAGTGTTAGTAACAGAGAGCAAGTCTGGAGCACCTACAATTGAAAAGCAGAATATATTTTTGCTCCCAATTATACAATTACATTAAAATATGGACACAGGAATATTTTCCCATATTAGGTATCTAAGCCAATCACTTGTTCTGCAACTTTAAAAAAATGCTCATGGATTCTTGTTATTAAGGTCCAATGTAATCAAAGCCATCAAGATGTACCACCAACTATTCCAGAATTGTAGAACTTTACTGCCCTCCCCTGTCCCCACCCTACCAAAAAAAATAATAATAAAAGGAAAAAGAAAGTATTTCCCCAACACCCCACAGAGGCTGCTTAACTCCTGGCAAGACATGCAAATCATATCCACTAAAAACAAAACAAAACAAAAAAACCCCTGCAAACTCAAGGCATTTATCCAGCATTCTCGCAGGGCTTAAAGTAAAACCAAAGATCAAGGGAGGAGTGGGGGAAAATGTTGAATCATTCTGGGCTCCCTGTGATTAGTGTATCACTTTAGTCACAGAACAAGTTATAGAGATCTTTTAAGCGGATCTGCTTTTCCAGTGGGTTACTGTTGCCCAAGTTGATGACAGCAGGAACTTTAGAACCACGCTTGTTAAGTCTGTATTCATTAATCACTTGCATTCACACTTAAAAACAAAAACTAACAAAAGAAAAATTGAGGGGAAAACTATTCAGTACCGGAGATTAAATAACCATGTGTAGTCTCTTGAAATAAATTTGATTCCTTAAGAAGTCTAATTACTTTCAGTTGCCTTTTTTTAAATAACTATATATATATATATGTATATATATATATTTGTATATATTATCCTGTAAGTCTACTTATGGTTCCTCTGCTGCGTTGAAGATCTAGGAGCATAAAAGCCTTGTGTCCCCCATGAACGGTGGCTCTAATGCTGCAGAAAGGTTACGAATAGGCAGTCTGGTCCTTCATTGATCTGGACTATCCATGGCTTCATTGTAAGTGATTATCCTTTTGGGATCTGAAGAAAAGGTTAAAAAAAATAAATATAAGTTAAGGTCTGGAATCCCCAAATGCCCATGTTCTAAAAACAAAGCCCAATTGGCATCATTTCAATGGCCTGCCTTTCTCAGAAAACAATTTAAAGGCCACTCCTGCTTTGTACCATTCATATGTGTGATCCAGTTTCTCTACCCAAAAGTAGTTATTTGACATCTAATGGATTATAACAACAGAGTCTTCCGAGCCAGAGCCTGAACTCCCGTAGATTAGAGCTGGATGAGGTCAGTTAATAACAATTGTTTCTCTCCTAGTTACAAAAGTGGTATATTTGAAAGAAAGAAGACAAAGAAAAAGGATTAAATCAGTATCATACTAAAAAAAAGGTGGATTAGGGCCAGCAGGTGGCATGGTGGTTGAAGGCACTGGACTCCAACACGGGGGACCACAGTTCGAGTCCTGGACCTGGTGGCTTACCTTCTCACTTTCACTTTCTCTCTCTCTCTCTCCCCCAGCAAATTTAAACAAAGTTAAAAAAAAAAAAAAAAAGTGAATTTATTTTCTTTACCTCTCAGCTAATGAAGTCAAAATTTTATTTTAACTAGTGTGGACAGTCTAGCAAAGAACAGTTCAAGATTCTAGCACCAAAAACTTCCTGTTAATTAGCTTGGCAGGGGACCACCAGGTGGCGTGGTGCTTAAGGCGCTGGACACTCCCACATGGCCAACTATGGTTCGAGTCCCAGACTGGTGGCTTGCTTTCTCACTTTCCCGCTGTTTCTCTCTAGTCAAATGGAAATAAATGAATAAATAAAATTAAATAAATAAATTTTAAAAATCAGTTTGGCAGAACTAACAATTCAGTTCTCATGATGACCTTAACTTCCCACAGTACCACCGCCTTTATTCTCAGCAAGGGCAAAGCCTATGATGTCTTGGATTCAAATATAATACCATCAGAAAGTGTATGGGCAGACTCGAGTTATTCTAAAGAGTCATTCTAAATTTCCATTATTTAGCTGTATGCTCCATTCTTCTGAAAAGGCAATGTTTCTACTACATTATAATTCTACTTTTTGGGGCTGACAGGTGGCATGGTGGTTAAGGGGGCTGGATTTCCACATGGCTGGACCATGGGCCTGGTAGCTTGCTTTTTCACTCTCTCTCTCTCACTCTCATTCTGTCCCTCTCTGGTCAAATTTAAAAAATAAATAAAGTTAAATAAAATAATCCTTTAAAAGATAATTCTACTTTTCATAAGAGCCTTTTAAGATTAAATTTTATTTATTTATTAATTTATTTTAATTTGACCAGAGAAAAAGAAAAAGAGAGGGAAAGTGAGAAAGCAAGCCACCAGGTCCAGGACTCAAACCACAGCCAACCATGTGGCAACCTGCCACAAAGACAATGCTCATTCCTAGTTAATAACCATTTTACAGTAAAACAGGTAGATCTACTTTTGTAACATGTATTTCCTGATCTATCTTCATTTTAAGTACCTGATTATAAGAAGGTGCACAGAAAACAACTGAAAATAACTTAGAGCTGGCTGTTATCTTCAGACCACAGCTGATAAAAAAAAGACCTGACCTAAAAACAAGGGGGAAGTGGGACCAGCGGTTAGCATAATGGCTATGTTGCTAAACTCCCATGTAGTAGATGACAGTTCGAGTCCCAGACCTGGTGGCTTAAACTCATGCCAGGCGCGTGTGCGTGCGTGCCCAAGATCCCGAGAGGAGAATGGAGGAGAAGGGATTGCGGCGTGACCATCCCCCCTGGGGGGTGATTTCTCGCCTTCTGTCTCTATGTCTCTCTCTCTCTGTCTGGCGAGCGCACGCGCCCTACAGTGAAAATCTCAAAAAAAAAAAAAAAAATTTTTCAAAAAAAAAAAAAAAAATTTTTCAAAAAAAAAAAAAAAAATTTTTCAAAAAAAAAAAAAAAAATTTTTCAAAAAAAAAAAAAAAAATTTTTCAAAAAAAAAAAAAAAAATTTTTCAAAAAAAAAAAAAAAAATTTTTCAAAAAAAAAAAAAAAAATTTTTCAAAAAAAAAAAAAAAAATTTTTCAAAAAAAAAAAAAGGGAGAAAGTCACAGGGGCAATGTTGGAAATTGGAAACATATACTCTTATCCTGCCACTTTCTAGCTTATACAGTAACCTCTGGGCCTCAGTTTCCTAATATGTAAAAGACTGAAGTGACTTTCTAACAGCCTATGTAATCCCTAATATTCTAGGCATTTCAGATTAATCTGAAATAAATGTATACTAACTAGCAAAATATTAATGCAATGTGTGATATAATTCAGGGATAAAAGGCTTGAGAATCAAAATATAGTTCTCCAACCAAAACACACTATCTCATAAACTACACAACTGAATTTTAATGTATTTAAAAAAGAAGGCACACAAAAATAAGGATAACCCACTTTTAATTTTTTTGAAAATTTCAAATAATCAGATCCTTTGCCCTCCTGCTACTCACATAGGTTATGGGAGGCTAAAGAAAGCTTATTTGCTATTCTTTAGACTTCAAATAGTTTTTCCAGAGCTTATACAGACCAGATATGGTTTCTAAAACAATTCCATGTTCTTCTGAATTAAGGATTTCAGTCCTTAGGCTACCCGTTCCATCACAGATAGCATACAGATCAAGACTATCTAAAAGTAGAAACATTTATAATACATCTTACTTTCATTAGTAAGCAAAAACCACACGATCTTCAACCAGCAGATACAGACTTTTTATATATTCTTTCAATTATAGGTTAGTCATCACCAGCATTCCTGGAATGGCAGCTAATATCGTTTACTGCAGTTATTGTTAAATAACACAAAATATAGCCTATTTATTCATTAGGCCACTATTCATCTGTTATACCCCCAAAATATGGTGATTACTGATTAGTATTAATGTTTCAAGTAATCTAACCATTCTTACCTTGCTTCTGCAAATTCCAAATAGATTCCATTTCTGCAAAGAGAAAAAAAGGATTATTTTATATCATAAATTTCAATGAGCAAAGTTTAAAATTATACTTTTCACTTTAAACAAACTAAATTGATGGGAACCAGCAGTTAGCGTAATGGCTATGTCGCTGGACTCCCATGTAGTCGACCGCAGTTTGCGTCCCAGACCCGGTGGCTTAAAACTCACGCCAGGCATGTGTGCGTGCGTGCCCAAGATCCTGAGAGGAGAATGGAGAAGGGATTGTAGCATGACTATCCCCCCGGGGAGTGATTTCTCGCTTTCTGTCTCTATGTCTCTGTCTGGCGAGCACACGCGCCCTATAGTGAAAACCTCTCCAAAAAAAAAAAAAGAAAACAAACTAAATTGATTACTGGGCTGGAGGTAGGACTGAAAATAGCACAATTGAAGTTCAGACAAAGTACTCATTTTCTTACAACTTTTTCATGGGGATGGGGAAGAGGACTATTTCTTCAGAAGAGTGTGTATGTAACCTGACTGGGAGAGAGGGACAGAGATGAGCACACTCTACAGATTTGTTCACAGCACAATCCCCTCATAGACCTGGAGGCCTGGGATTTGTACTGTAGTCTCCCTGTGTGATTTGGGTTCTCTTGAATGAGAGTTCATCACAGCAGTGCGATAGAGTTCTTTAAAAAAAAAAAATAGAATTATTGTATTTAACCTTATTTATTCTAACTTGATGGGGGTGGGTAGTAAAAAGGCAAGCTACCAGATCCAGGATAGAACTGTGGTCAACCATGTGGGAGTACAACGCCCTTAACCACCACACCACCTGCTGGACCCAGGACAGGTATTTCTAATAGGTTTTCGCCTGAGGGCGCATGCCCACGATGGGGGAGAGACAGAGAGCCAGAGACAATGAAAGAGAAAGTGACAAATCACCCCCCAGGGGGAATGGTCATATCACAATCCCTTCTCCTCTATTCTCCTCTTAGTATTTTGGGCATGCACATACATGTGCCTAGTTTGAGTTTCAAGACACTGGGTCTGGGACTCAATCTGTGGTCGCTATGTGGGAGTCCAGCAACATAACCCCTATGCCATCTGCTGGCCCCAGGACACACCACAATCTTCCTATCCAAGTCTCATAGTTAGCTAGAATCTCAGGCACTTGCAACTATACAAGGCCTACTGAGGCTACTCTAGGAAATGAATCTAAGCCTCCTGTGCATTCCCAACCTCACACAGGGACTTTCACCACTGCAGCTTAGCCTATTTTATTTTCCTTTTTGTAGGTTTTATTTTTGTTTTGTTTTGTTTTGCAATAGGGCACAAATGCTAGCTGGAGAAATAGAGGGAGACAAAGGGAAAAGTGAGAAATCACTACCCAGGGGGTGGCCACACCACAAGTGCATTTTTCTGTCTTCAACAAGTGCATATGGTCTACAGCAAAAAAATTTTTGAGAGAGAAATACACCACCAGGAGATTAATTTACTCAAAAAAACTATGTAGTAGGGCTAGCCACATAGCCTAGTGGTCAAGGGAGCTAGATCTCAAATGGGCAACCTTGCTTCAAATCCCAGCCCCAGAGGCTTGAAAAACATGCAGGGCATGTGTGCGCTTTGCCCCAAATCCCAAAAGGATGGAGAAATGGAGAAGGGATTGTAGAAAACTACACCTCACTGGAGGGTGCTTTTTCCCTTTCTTCTTCAGGCAAATGCACATGACCTCTGACAAACAAACAAAAAAAACCCTACTTTGTAATAGAAATAAACTATAACAAATGCTGAGAATAAATACATTTCCCATGGCCATACAACTACCATTGTGAAGGGACAAAAAGATGATTTCACTCTATATAACTAGATTCTGTGTAACGGCATTCTATTTATCTGTAACTAATTATAATAAAAGAAAAATAAAACTACAAATTCATTAAAATGGAATATATCTGGACATAGGTTACAGTTAAAATACAATCCCTCTCCAGAATTAAAGAATATTGGTGTGCAGATCCAAAATTATAACTTTCTTAAATGTGTATGGTAGAATCACTCACCTTCGTCCCCGTGCCCTCCACTAAATTGAAGCCACATCTAAAACACTGCTAATATTTTTTGAAATTTTTAAGAATTGAGTATTCACTGTCAATAAATTATTCAAAATGATCAAAGGAATTATTCATATAAAAATCTCCTTTTAGGTAGAACAGTGATTGTCTGATAAAGCCAAATCTACTAACTGCCACTTGTCCAATCTCAGCTATATATGGACTTCAGCAGCCATGGCCTTCAGATTTCTGAGCAAAGTGCATCCAAAGATAGCAAGAAAATATCCTTTTGGAAAGCCTAAAAGGTAAATAAGATAATTACAATATATCTAATCTGGAAAAAAAAAAAAAGATGACATACCAGGAAGAAAACCTCACCATGGCAATCACTATAACCTATCACTCCAATATAGTTTTTAATACCATTAGTTTACAGACAATGAGGAATTGCTAAAAGTTGTTTATCATTACAGTGGTTATTCTCTAAATTTTTGGACTTCTTAATGGCCTATTTTAACAAAACTGAAGATAATAAGCCTTGTCTTAGTTGATCTAACTGAAAAAAAAAAGTTTTTTTAAAGTGAAAGCAAAGAAATTTCATTATTTTGCAGCAAATTCCTGAAGACTTTCATATATACCAATTACCTGATACTCATTATTTTAGGCCTGCATACAGTATACCCTCTATCTGCTTAAGTCTAATAGATAGCCCACTGATTATGTACCATCTATAGATGCCTCTTTTTTTTTTTTTAATTTCCTTCATGAGCAAGAGAGAGGCATCACCAACAGGTTCCTAACCCTGTGATCGATCCCCAAATCATGAGCATGTGGGTAACCGATGTATTCAGGATAATCTCTGAATGCCCAAGCAGGTCAATCTCAGAGTGCAGAGCTCATATAACTGCTTCTGAACTAAAAGAAAGAATCAAGCACTGAATGGTTATAACAAAAACCCTATAGTTTGCAAAGCCTAAATACTAGGTTGTCATAAAAGTCACAACACATTTTTGCATAGAAAAACATGTCGGGACCAGCAGTTAGCGTAATGGCTATGTTGCTGGACTCCCACGTAGTCGACCATAGTTCAAGTCCTGGACCTGGTGGCTTAAACTCACTCCAGGCGCATGTACGTGCATGCCCAAGATCCCGAGAAGAGAATGGAGAAGGGATTGTGGCATGGCCATCCCCCTGGGGGGGTGATTTCTCACTTTCTGTCTCTGTCTGTCTGGTGAGCGCACGCGTCCTATAGCAAAAAAAAAAAAAAAAAAAAAGTCATGTGGGACCAGCAGTTTGAGTCCTGGACCCGGTGGTTTAAATTCACGCCGGGCACATGTGTGTACGTGCCCAAGATCCCGAGAGGAGAATGAAGGGGTTGCGGTGTGGCCATCCACCAGGTGTGTTTGTGTGTGTGTGTGTGTGTGTGATTTCTCGCTTTCTGTCTGTCTTCCTCTGTCTCTCTGGCAAGCGCAAGTGCCCTATAGCAAAAACCTCTAACCCCCAAAAAAGAAAAACATGCCGTGACTTCTCAGACAACCCAATACTTACCATCAGCTCTTCATATAGTAAGTTTAGTGCTTTCACGGCTACAAGTAAATTGAATAAAGCTCAAAGTCACTAAGAGTGATAAAAGGGGGCTGGCTCCATGCCCTGGTGGTTAAGGCAACCGATCCCACACTGCTGATCACGATTCAAATCCTGACCTAACAGCTTGAAAAACTAAATTGGGTACCTGTGTGCATGCCTCAAATCATGAGAGTGGAAAGACAGAAAAAGGATTACAGTGTGACTATGCCCCACTGGGGGGTGCTTTCTACCTCTCCTCTCTCACAAGCACATACACAGTTTGAGGGAGACTTGGGACACAGTCTTCCCACTTGACCTCCAGCATTATGCTATAGCAATGGGGCCTATTTAATCACATAGGTGAAGGGAAGTCACAGAAAAAAAATGTGAGGTTTCTCTACTAAGTTATTTGTAATGATTCTTCAAGGTAATTGAGGAAAACAGATCAAGTGACAATAAGGCAGAAGAAATGTTACTGCAAGAGTGAAAAAAATTAGGACAGTTCTATTAGTGATGGGGGGGAGGAACTGTTGAGACAGAACTTGTATAACTAAATGATAAACTGGGTTAACACTAATTCAGAGAGGGAAGGCAAGAAAGAAAGGAAGTTTGGGAAAATAACATTTTTTTCTTTTTGGGGGGGGGAGGATTTTGCTATAGGGCACATGCGCTCACCAGACAGACAGAGAGACAGAAAGTGAGAAATCACCCCCCAGGGGGGATGGCCACGCCACAATCCCTTCTCCTCTAGTCTCCTCTCGGGATCTTTGGCACGCATGCACATGCGTCCGGCATGAATTTTAAGCCACGGGGTCCAGCAACATAGCCATGACCCTAACTGCTGGTCCCGAAAATAACATTTTTTAAAAGAGGTTTTTGCTATAGGGTGCGTGTGCTCACCAGAGACAGAAACAGAACGCAAGAAATCACCCCCCCACCACGGGAGATGGCCACCCCACAATCCCTTCTTCTCCATTCTCCTCTCAGGATCTTGGGCACACAAGCACACAGCATGAGTTTAAGTCACCAGGTCTGGGACTCAAGCCACAGTCGACTACATGGGAGTCCAGTGACACAGCCATTACACTAACTACTAGTCCCAAGAAAATAATTTTATATACACAGAATTGGAGATGATATGGAATGCATGTGGTCTGAACTCACAAGTTTAAAAGCAACTGTGGTTTTAAACTTAATATATAGCAACAGAATTGGATGACAGTCTGCAATATGAATGAAAAAGAGACTCTATGGCCTAGTTTTTTGTTTTTTTATTCCCCAAAAGGTTTTTCCTATAGGGTGTGTGTGCTCACTAGAAAGATACAGAAATCAAGAAACCACCCCCCCAGGTGGGGGAGGAATGGCCACTCAGCAATCCCTCCTCCTCTTGAGATCTTGGGCATACAGGTGAATGCCCCCAAGCCTAAGTTTTAAGCTACCAGGTCTGTGACTGCAGTCAAGCACGTGGGAGTCCAGTGATATAACCATTACGTCACTCGCTGGTCCCCATGGCCTAGTTCTTAAGAGAGCTGGATCCTACATGGCCAACTGTAGTTCAAATCCCAGCCCAAGCTACCTGAAAATCATACGGGGCATATGTGCATGCATGCCAAAAATTCTAACAGGATGGAGAAATGGTAAAGGGACTGAAGTTTAACCAAGTCCTATAGGGGAAGGGGTAAGAGGTGCTTTCTCCCTCTCCTCTCTGGTGAATGTACACACCACACCCTCTGGTAAACTTAAAAATTAGAAAATTAAATATAAAAGGGAGGTTAAATAAGGACCAGGATCTTCAGCATTTAAGCAACAGAATGATACCAGGAAAACTACAATGAAGACTAGGAAATATAACAATATGTAGTTAAATAAATATTGAAAGGGTTCAACCATGGTAATTTCTTCTTAAATGGCTAGAGGGCATGTGTGCTTACCAAAGTTAAGACACTAGCAACTTTCTAATCATCTATCCCCTTTTCTCTACATCTATGCCATTGTCTTGGCGCAAACAGCAGTGTCTTATGAACAGCTAAACTGTTGTCTCTCTTTTTAAAAAGATTTAACTATGTTTGTTTACTTTAATTTGACCAAAGAAGGAAAGAGAGAGAGAGAGAGAGAGAGAGAGAGCGAGCGAGCAAGCCATCCGGGCTTGAACTGCAGTCGACCATGTGGGAGTCCAGTGCCCTAAACCACCACGCCACCTGCAGGCCCCAACTGCTGTCTCTCAACCAGCTTGTCTCATTAATCAAGTTTATTTTTAAGTTTATTAATTTTACTCATGAAAGCACATACTCACGCAAGCTACATATGTAGATAAGTAGAGAGGGGAGGCACTCTGATAGGGTGTTGTCACACTATGATTCCCTTTCCCCACCCCTCAAGCTTATGTGTGTACATGCCTACCATCTACCACTATGCCACTGGGCTGATCCATCTAGTCTCACCTTCTATCCTAAACAACATGGCTATCATTCTTTTCCCCTGAAAATATAAATCTGAAAGTGACCGAACTGCTCACATTTCAATGGATTCTCACTGCATACAAAAATAAAGCTACAGGGACCAGCAATTAGCGTAATGGCTATGTCGCTGGACTCCCACATAGTCGACCGCGGTTCGCGTCCCAGAACCGGTGGCTTAAAATTCACACTGGGTGCGTGTGTGTGCGTGCCCAAGATCCCGAGAGGAGAATGGAGAAGGGATTGCAGCGTGACCATCCCCCCTGGGGGATGATTTTTCGCTTTCTGTCTCTCTCTCTCTGTCTGTCTGGCGAGCGCACACGCCCCATAGCGAAAACTTCTCCAAAAAATAAAAAAAATAAAAAATAAAGCTACTAGCTCTATGAGATTGGATTTGTTCGTCTTCTTTAAAATTTATTTCTAAGCCCAGCTACAGTGGCACAGGCAGGTAAGTGCACTTCTGTGCAATGCTGGAAATCACGTGGGAAAGCTCTAGGTTTGCATCTTGCCAGGCATGTCCATGACCCTGTAGAAGGGTACCTATTTCCTCAGAAGGTAAAAAAGCAAGAAATTACTCCAGGGTGGAGGGCCATGCTGTAATCCCTTCCCCCCATTCTCTTCTTGGGATTTTGGGCAAGCATGTACACACACTCATTAAGAGGTTTTTTTTGTTTTGTTTTGTTTTTGTGGAGGTTTTTGCTATAGGGCATGTGAGCTCACCAGACAGAGAGACAGACAGACAGAAAGCGAGAAATCACCCCCCAGGGGGATGGCCACGCCGCAATCCCTCCTCCTCCATTCTCCTCTCGAGATCTTGGGCGGGCACACATGCACACGCACCTGGCATGAGTTTTAAGCCACCGGGTCCGGGACACAAACCGCGGTCGACTACATGGGAGTCCAGCGACATAGTCATTAAGCTAACTGCTGGTCCTCAGCATGAGTTTTAAGCTACTAGGTCTGGGACTCAAACCAAGGTTGACTATGTGGGAGTCTAGCGACATAACCATTACGCCTTTATATACTCAAAAATACATTGTTAAAAAATTTACTTCTAGCTGATATAATACATCAGTAAAATAAATTGTAGGACTAACAAAGATTTTTACATTTGTTACCACTCATATTCTTTGAATGTCTGACAGTGTCTTCAATACTACAATTTCTTCCATCTAAAATATTCTTAATCTCTTTGTACAATAAATTAGCTTTTACTTCTTATTGTAATCCTGATTACCTTCTTACACTGCTACCCACACCTTACAGGTATAAGCTGCATTTTACATGTGTATGCACATCTTTTTTTTTTCCCTCTATTTTTTTTTTTTTTGGGAGAGATTTTCACTGTAGGGCGCGTGCGCTCACCAGACAGACAGAGACAAAGAAACAGAAAGCGAGAAATCACCCCCCAGGGGGGATGGTCACGCCGCAATCCCTTCTCCTCCATTCTCCTCTCGGGATCTTGGGCACGCACGCACACGCGCCCGGCGTGAGTTTTAAGCCACCGGGTCTGGGACGTGAACCGCGGTCGACTACGTGGGAGCCCAGCGACATAGCCATTACGCTAACTGCTGGTTGTGCACATCTTTTAAACAGTAACTGCACTAGTATTTCTTCCTGTGTATGTTTCCCTATTAGACCAAGTTCCTTAATGACATGAACCTTCATGCTTTCCTACAATCCTTGGTATGGTAATACTGATCGATAAAGTGCTATTAATGAATCACCCAGGGAGTAATATAACATTAAATGGTACTGGCAGACCCATTTGATATTGCTGACATTCAATCCTTTTGACCCATAAAAATAGCAATTTCATATAGTCCAACCAACCAGATTCAGTAATTCTAAAATCTCTCAAAAAGACTGAAGCTAAGAAGGCTGCAGTCAATCAGAAGCTTATCTTCTGGCCTTTTAAAATTGAAAGCTGGTCGCTACCAGGTGGCATAGTGGTTAAGGCGTTAAGACTCCCAGATGGCTGACCATGGTTTGAGTTCCGGATCTGGAGGCTTGAGAATCACACCACGCACATCTGTGTGTGTGTGTGTACGCCACACAGGGGACTGAAGAAGGGATTGTAGCATGGCCATCCCTGAAGGATGATTTGGATGATTTAACTTTCCCTGTCAAAACCTTTTAAAAATAAATAAATAAATGGGGGCCTGCAGGTGGCATAATGGTTTGCTGGACTCCTACATAGTCAACTGCGGTTTGAGTCCTGGACCCCCAGTGACTTCAAAGTCATGCTGGGCATACATGCACATATGCCCCAAAATTGTGAGAATGAGAAGGGATTACAAACTAGCCATCCCCACTTTGTGTGTGTGTGTGTGTGGGGGTGGTGGTGGTGGTGATTTCTTGTTTTCTGTCTCTTGGTGAGCATGTGTATCCTAAAGCAAAAAAACTCCCTAAAATTTTTTTTCTTTTAAATTATTTACAAATATATTTCAGCCTAACACCAAAGTGAATTGATTGTACACTGTATATATAAAGCAAATATAACAAGAAATTAAGCAGCCAGCATGGAGCTATTGTATGAAATTAGGAAACCCAGCCATAAAAATGATAAATAACTTGCCCAAATACAAAGTTAACAGGGAATAACAGCATTAAAACCCATGTCTCCTGTCAGTTTAAGTTACTTCCACTACACTGACCTATCTCCCTGATAGTGGCGTCCCCTGCCTTAAGAATAAAATTAAAAACCTACATGAGGGGCCGGCAGGTGGCGTGGCAGCTAAGGATGCTGGCCTCCAACATGGCTGACAACGATTTGAGTCCCAGACCTGGTGGCTTGCTTTCTCACTTTCTCTCTCTCTGTCCCTCTCTGGTCAAAAAATAAATAACAAAGTTAAATAAAATAACACTTAAAAAAACGAAACAAAACAAAAACAACCTCCATGAGCTAGTAGCAACCTAATTTCCTTTTATGTCTCCTTACCACATCCAAACTGGATCATTCCAATTTTCACTGACAAATTATTCTCTAATTTTACTATTAACATTTACCTTCTTTGTATATTCCACAAGTCAAAAATCTTCAACCACCCAAACTCTAAAAACATGGGTTCTCCACCCTTACTTTTACCCCATTAGAACTTATTCCTCTCCACTAAAACCCCCCAGTGACTTGTATCCTTCCCATGACATTTTAAAACTTGTCTTGTAAACTTGTACATTGTTTTCTCCACAAGTTCTTAAAAAAGACGCATCTTGGCCAAGTTAAGACTCCTATAGGTAGCAAAGTAGTCTGTCTATGGTAGGTACTTAATAAAGAATAACATATGAACAATCCCATTACTGCATGATTCCTTGGTAATACAAAAATGGTGGCAATAGAGTAGTAGTACAGAAGTGGCAGAGTAAAGAAAAGTTGAGGGACCAGCAGATGGCATAATGGCTATGTCGCTGGACTCCCATGTAGTTGACTGCGGTTCCAGTCCCTGACCCAGTGGTTTAAACTTATGCCGGGCACATGTGCGTGAATGTCCAAGATTCCGAGAATGAAGGAGAAGGGATTGCGACATGGCCATCCTCCCAGGGTGTGATTTTCTCGCTTTCTGTCTCTCTGTCTCACTCTTTCTGGCCAGCGTACACACCCTATAGCAAAAATCTCTCCAAAAAGAAAAGAAAAAAAAGAGAGAGAGAAAGGAAAATTCTCTACCTATAGTTCCCAATTCTAGCTAGCAATTAAATCCTCCTAGTGATTTAGTTCATAATCTGTTGGTTACATGAGCTGGATCCCATAAGGCCAACAATGCAGTTTGGGTCCCAGACCTAACATCCTAAAAAACTCACCAGGCCCATGTGCATTCATGCCCAAATTCAGAAAGAAAAAGAGAAATGAAAAAGAATTTCAGTATCAACATTCCCTTTGGGAGGCGCTTTCTTGCTTTCTCTCTGGTGAGTGCCTGTACCCTCTAACAAAAAAAAAAATTTCAATTAACAATAAAAAAATTTAAAAACTACATACAACAACTATTCATATAGTATTTACATTATACCAGGTATCACAAGCAATTCAGAAACAATTTAAAGTATACAGGAGAGTGCCAGCTAGCAATGTTGTGGTTAAGGCAGCTAGATTCCATATGGTCAACTGCATGGTTCAAGTCCCAGACCTGGCAGTTTGGGTATGTGTATGTGTACTCAAAAATCCCAAGAAGAAAATGGAGGAAAAGCAATTGCCATGTGACCTGGGGGGGAGGGGAGTAATTTCTCTTTCTGTGAGCCCTATCACAAAAACTAAAAAGTACACAGATGTATGGGAACCAGCAGTTAGCATAATGGCTATGTCGCTGGACTCCCATGTAGTCAACCGCGGTTCGCGTCCTGGACCCGGTGGCTTAAAACTCACGCCAGGCGCGTGTGCATGCATGCCCAAGATCCTGAGAGGAGAATGGAGGAGAAGGGATTGTGGCGTGACCATGCCCCCTGGGGGGTGATTTCTCGCTTTCTGTCTCTCTGTCTCTGTCTGGTGAGCGCACGCGCCCTATAGTGGAAAACCTCTCAAAAAAAAAAAAAAAAGTACACAGATGTAGTTATATGCAAATGAGTCTTCAAAAAGTTCATAAAAATGCTTATTATGGAAAAATTACGCATGCATTTAGAAATTTTCTAACTAAAATAATAAACTTGTACTTCAATTTCACTTTTCTACAAACTTTCTCAAGTCTCCTAGTACCATGCCATTTTATATAAGGGACTTAAACACTCATATTTTGCAACTGTAGGGAAGATATCCTGGAACCAATCCCTTACAACACTGAGATACACTGAGAAATGACTGTATCATTGATTTCATATTGTTAGCCCATACACAGGGAAAATACAGAACAATGTAAGTTCAGTACTTCCATTTTTAAAAATCTGCAATTTTATACAATATATATATATATATATATATACCAAATAGAACAACATACCCCATAACTTTTGTGGAGGTGGTGAGAACATAAAATCATCAGGTATCTACTCAGGCTCACACAATGACCACTAGTACAAAATACTTTAGGTAAACCTTTTCCAGTAATGGCTTCTGGAAGACATCATAGAAAATGACACCAAATCTACCTAACTCCTGTCAAAACTAAATTTTTAAAAGAACTAATTTTATTCATCATCATTATTATTTTAAATTTTAAAAAATTTATTAAATTTTATTTATTCATTCATTTATTTTTAATTTGACAGAGGGAGACACAGAGAGGGAGAAAGAGAGGAAGTGAGAAAGCAAGCCACCAGGTCCAGGACTTGAACCATGGTCAGCCATGTGGGAGTGTCCAATACCTTAACCACCATGCCACCTGCTGGCCCCTATTATTTTAAATTTGAACAGAGAAAGAGGGAAAATGAGAACGCAGGCCACAAGTTCTAGAACTCAAACCAGTTGGCCATGTGGTAATCCAGCACCTTAACCACCATGCCACCTGTCAGCTCCAAGCAAAATTTAACTTATCAACCTGTCTAACCAAAAGCTTTTCTATTTGTTCTAATTTCCTTTGGTTAACTCATAATTACTTTCAAAGAGCAGAGCAAGAGTGATGACAGGCAAATTTTATATTCCAGGATTCCTGTTTCTTAAACTTCCTTAAGGCAATTTTACTACCTACTAGTATTTTTTTAAAGTTTCTTTTCATGAGAGAAGTAGAAATACTGATGGAGAGAAATAGGTATTCACAACAGGGTCTTTACATCAAGATCCATCCCAGCCAGCCTAAATGATGCGCACACACAAACCAACACGTACAGGGAGACCTTGAGACCTCTCTACCCGGGTAGAGAGACCCGGGTAATGCATCACAGAGATTGCATTACCATTGTGCTACTGCAGCTGGCCCCTTACCTCGATTTTTTTTTTTTTTTGAGAGGTTTTTGCTATAGGGCGCGTGCGCTTGCCAGACAG
>NW_006203772.1:1092234-1100081 GCF_000334495.1 Tupaia belangeri chinensis
TCCATTTATAAAAACCTGCAATTTTATACAATATATATATATATATATATATATATATATATACACATATACATAAAACACAAATCACCTAATGGAACAACATACCCCATAACTTTTGTGGAGGTGGTGAGAACATAAAATCATCAGGTATCTACTCAGGCTCACACAATGACCACTAGTACAAAATACTTTAGGTAAACCTTTTCCAGTAATGGCTTCTGGAAGACATCATAGAAAATGACACCAAATCTACCTAACTCCTGTCAAAACTAAATTTTTAAAAGAACTAATTTTATTCATCATCATTATTATTTTAAATTTTAAAAAATTTATTAAATTTTATTTATTCATTCATTTATTTTTAATTTGACAGAGGGAGACACAGAGAGGGAGAAAGAGAGGAAGTGAGAAAGCAAGCCACCAGGTCCAGGACTTGAACCATGGTCAGCCATGTGGGAGTGTCCAATACCTTAACCACCATGCCACCTGCTGGCCCCTATTATTTTAAATTTGAACAGAGAAAGAGGGAAAATGAGAACGCAGGCCACAAGTTCTAGAACTCAAACCAGTTGGCCATGTGGTAATCCAGCACCTTAACCACCATGCCACCTGTCAGCTCCAAGCAAAATTTAACTTATCAACCTGTCTAACCAAAAGCTTTTCTATTTGTTCTAATTTCCTTTGGTTAACTCATAATTACTTTCAAAGAGCAGAGCAAGAGTGATGACAGGCAAATTTTATATTCCAGGATTCCTGTTTCTTAAACTTCCTTAAGGCAATTTTACTACCTACTAGTATTTTTTTAAAGTTTCTTTTCATGAGAGAAGTAGAAATACTGATGGAGAGAAATAGGTATTCACAACAGGGTCTTTACATCAAGATCCATCCCAGCCAGCCTAAATGATGCGCACACACAAACCAACACGTACAGGGAGACCTTGAGACCTCTCTACCCGGGTAGAGAGACCCGGGTAATGCATCACAGAGATTGCATTACCATTGTGCTACTGCAGCTGGCCCCTTACCTCGATTTTTTTTTTTTTTTGAGAGGTTTTTGCTATAGGGCGCGTGCGCTTGCCAGACAGAGACAGAAAGTGAGAAATCACTCCCCAGTGGGGGATGGACAGGCTGCAATCCCTTCTCCTCCACTCTCCTCTTGGGATCTTGGGCACGCACGCACATGCGCCCACACACGCGCCCGGCGTGAGTTTTTAAGCCACTGGGTCCAGGACTTAAACCGCGGTCAACTACAGGGAAGTCCAGCAACATAGCCATTCCACTAACTGCTGGTCCCACTCACAATTTTTTTAAAGGATAGATAGTAACATTAAAAAGAACATGTTGATTGTACATGTCTTCCAGCTTGCAGGAAGGAAAGGTATGCAGACTAGGTAATTTACTTAAAAGTCACATAAATAGGGCCAGCTGTGTTGAGTAGCATTAAGTGCTATACATTTTGAGCTGGATACCACATAGCTGACGTTGGTTTGAATCCTGGCCCCCAAGAGGCTTGAAAAACACACATGGTATGTGTGTATGTGTACCCAGAACCACAATAGGAAGGAAAAATTCAGGAAAAAGGACCATAGGGTGCCCACACCCCATTGAGGGATTCTTTTTCTATTTTTCTCTCTTTTCTGGTGGGCACACATAACCTCTGGCAATTATTTTTAAAATAAGTGACATAAATGACTTTGTTCTTCATCTCTGAGGCAATGATTTCTTTCAGGGAGAATACCTCATACACACAATCTGATATGCTTCCCCTTCACTACAATTCCAAGTCACTGCCTAAATGAGCTACTGTTAAAAAATGGCAATTAGGTGTATGCACGTAAGCATGGAATATGGATTTTTGTTAGGCAAGGAGAGGGATCAAGGTGAAGTAGTGGAAAAACTGAAAACCACTGTTCCCAAAAGCAAAAGATTCTAAACACAATTCATTAAACATTTGTTCTAAGGATTTAGTTATGCCATACAGTAAATTTTCCTTTAAGATAGAAATAAACCATATTCTACAAGCATTATTTTCAGGTAACTTAAAGACATCTGGTTCCCTTTTAACATACCTTTGGAGCTATAAAGGAAGTGTAAACTCCCAAGAGCCTGGTCTCTGTAATGCTAATCTTGCTTGCCATTGTGGTTTGTCTACTTTTTAGTTACCATTCACTCTTATTCCACCTAGTAAGAGAACAAATTCTTGGGGCCAGCAAGTGGCAGTGGTGGTTAAAGGTGCTGAATTTCCAAGTGGCCCATCTTGGTTCTCTCTCTCCCTTTCTCTCTCTGGTCAAATTAAAAAATAATAACAAATGGAATTAAATAAATATTTTTAAATAATTAAAAAAAGAGAACAAATTCTTTAACACTCCGCATTCTCAGATTCCTCAAAAATGCTGTTCTTACTAATTTCAGACAAATTAAAACTATTAAATGAGCTCACTAATAAAAAGCACATGACAGAAAAAGCAAGAAACATCTGGGCTAGCAGGTGGCATGGTGGTTGAAGTGCTGGACTCCGACAGGGGCAAGCACTGTTTTGAGTTCCAGACCTGATGGCTTGTTTTCTCACTCTCCCTCTCTCTCTGGTGAAATTAAAAAATAATAAATAAAATTAAATATAATTCTTAAAAATAATAAACTGGGGCCCGCAGGGGGCATGATGGTTAAGGCAGCTGGATTCCACACTGGCCCCTGTGCAGGGAGCCCACATATGAAGTTTGGAAAAACTTGCCTGGCGCATATGCACCATACAGGTACATATGCATAGATGTATATGCATACTTATCTACACAAAAATCAGAGAATGGAGAAGGGATTGGAATGTGCCCACCTCTCACCCCTGGGGGGTGATTTCTCACTTTCCTTTGGTTTCTGAAGAACTAATTGCCCTATGGCAAAAAAAATAAATAAATAAAAAATCTTGAACTCCTAAAAGTACTCAGGTGAGAAGCCAGAAATTGGTGTTCTGGTTAAGGTGCTAGACTCTCACTGAGTCCCGGACCTGGTGGCTTACTTATTCACTTTCTCTTTCTCTTGTGAGCACATGTACCTTACAGGAAATTTAAATAATAATAATTAAATAAATCTTTTTTTTAAAACAAGAACTCAGGAGAAAATGTAACATCAGCCCTTTAGGGAAAGTTTCCCCCACCTCTTTATTCTTTGAACTAGTTAGAAGGTCAATTATATCTGTCTCTATAAAAAGAAATGCTTTTAGGGTCAGCCAGTGGTTAAGGGGGCTGGATTCCACAAGGCTGAATGTGCAGCTCAAGTCCCAGAACCAGCAATTTGAAAATTATGCCAGGCACATGTACATACATGCCCAAAATCTCAACAGGAGAATGGAGAAGGAACTATAGGGTAGCCATCTTCCCTGTGAGTTGTTTTTGGTTTTGTTTTCAATTTCCTCCTGTTCCTCTGGCAGACACAAACACCCTATAGTAAAAACTTTTTAAAAAAAAATGCTTGAATTTGGAAAAGTGAACATTCTGTCTAAACTTCATACTATTTCCAAAAACCCTAAGTCAGTTTGATGCTAGCTGCTTATCCACTTTCTCAATTATGCCCTGAATTCCTAAGGAATCTCACAGAATTTCCAAAATTCATTCTCAATATACAAACTAATAAATATATATTACATTGGTCAACAGGAATTTTTGTATAGGAAACAAATGAGTTACCTTTAGTGTGATATACAATAGCAGCCCTCAGGTCAAAAGAACCCCAGCTATCGTTCCTTTCTAGGCCTCTCTGGTATCTCTGTTCTTTGGCGGAGCCTAACAAAGTGTTCGTAGGAGAGACCAGAGGATTTTGATTTTCTATCTCGTAGTCCTTTGAGAGAAACACTAAAGCACCTTGACTATTGGTGTCTGCTTTCTGCAGGTCACCTATATGACTGGGTTCCAAGGATAAGGCTCCACTTTCACCAGTAGTCCCAGATTTTAGAATGCTACCCAGAACTTGAGGACTAGTCCGTTTCTCCAGCTCATAAGCCTTGGGAAACACAGGATGCTCAGTTCCTGAGGGGATTATTTCAGCACCCTGTGAAACCAAAGTGGCAGGATATTCTCCTTGAAATGTCACCTCCATCACTTTATGATCTGATGACTTTCCAATAACAGTCTCAGGGCCAGCACTGGGTTCATTTATGAATGATAAACCCCACTGATTCTGGAAGATATCTCCCAGATTCTGCTGATCTGTTTGAGAGGGCAGATCCACTTGTGCTGTGCTTAAAAGCACAGTTTGCATATTTGAAGGGTAGATAAAAAGGCTAGACTTAATTTGTTCAACAGCTGCTGAAGTTAAACTCATGTCCTGAAGAACTGAATCAGCCCCAGATGAGATAGGTGTCAGAGTACTAGCAGCAGTAGTTAGCAGTGGCTGACCCCCCGGAGGATACACACTTGCATCAGTCCCTGCTAAAACAGGCCCATTAGAGAAGTTGGCAGAAGTAACAGATTTCAGCGCTGACATAGGGACCTGGGTTAACCGACTTGAAGATTGGGTCTGAGTTTCTCCAGTAGATGATGAAGAGGATGAAGATGAAGATGGTGACACAGAAGAGTTCTGTATAGTTTTGTTGAGGTTTTCCTTAACTTTGCTTGCATAACTTATTTTAGGAACTATTTTAGCACTGCTATTGTCCACTGGAAAAACTGGAGGTGGTTTAAATAGGGTCCACGAGTCCTCTTTGGAGGAAACAGCTGAAGCATGTTTTCCTTTGGGCCGATCATCAAACTTTTTGCTGCTCACACCAGGTTTAATATCCGAACTTTTCCGAAGCATATCACCCATAGCAGATTTTCCTCGACTTGTTCCTCCAGGACCAGTTTCATACTTCCAAATAGGCTTTGAACCATCTACTCGGTTTCCCTTTTCACTGTAGTCAGGCTTGAAAGTTTCAAGTCCCTGTTTTAAGGTTGGGACACTGGTCTCTTGTGGCATTATTTTGTCCTGCACTAAATTAAGGTTTTCACAACCCTTAGTACTATTGCGCCTAGCTTTCCTCTTTTTAGGAGTGGTATATCCACTCTCAGATCCACTACCATCATTATCTGCTCCTTTGCCTATATAACCATTAGTAATATAGCTAGAATTATTTGTCACGACACCATTTGGAATTGATACAGAATCAGTCTTATCTACAGACTGGTTCTCTCCAGATTTACTTTCATAAGACTTCCCATTCTTTTTGTCCATACTGTTTTTCTGAATAAAATTCTTGGTTTTAATTCCTGCTTTCCCAAAGGTGCTGGTCTTTACAGTCTGCTTCAGGCTAGTGTCTACAACTTGCTGGTTGCCATTGAGGACCCTTGAAATAGGGTTGGTTACTTCATCAGGACCCAGGCTCTTTGAAGATTATTTCTTTCTCTAGCACTCCCTTTTAGTTCACTCTAGCCTGTTTTCTTCTTTGGCGTTTTCCGGTGCTGCTGGAGGGCGTGTTTCTGCCCCTGTTTCAGCTTTGGCTGGGCCTTGGGACTACCCCTGGCTCCATGCTGCAGGCTCCATGCTGCAGGCTCCATGCTGCAGGTATTGGTGAGGCTGCTGGTGACAGTGGTGGTGGTGGAGGTTGTGGCTGTGGTGGTAGAAATATTAATGGTGGTGGTGGTGCGACCGTTGCAGTTGGGGATGATGGTACGGATGGTGGTGGCTGTGATGGTGTTGAGGCTGGGGCTGGCCAGGCTTCTCCTCCATTAAAAGTAGCTGGGACTCCCTGGCTGAGGCTGCGGGCTCTGCACCGTCAGGATCTGAGCTCACTTACTATTTAAAGAATACAAGACAACATGAAGAAGAAATGAAAGGCACTCCTCGTTCTCTGGAGTGAACTCCCATGATTTCATTGGCATATTGCTTTTCATCTCCACGCACCCCCAGCCCCATGGCTGCTCTTGTAGGTTTCTAACTTTCACCTCTTGCTGTTTTCTGGACAAGGATAAACTGGCCGTCTGGGTTTCAGTTTCCCTGACGTCAAGCCGGAGAGGATGTTACCGATCTGTTCGGATTGTCACAGAGCACAGTGTACAGCAGTGCTTAGCGCGGTACTGAGGGCAGGCTGCTCTGGTCTCCGTCGTGGGAGGAAGTGCACTCACTGCAGAGTCTGGAAGGTGAGCGCTATGGACAAGGCAAGGTCCCCTCACACTAGGGGCTGCCTCGTCTTCCTGAGGTCCCGTGCCACCGACTTCTGGAACACCCTTCCAGAGCTGACCTGTGTTTGAGCTCGGGGTCGGATTCATTGTTCTCATTGCTGTCATTCATCAGCATTGCCATTTATCAAGGACTTGGCAGAATGCCTAGCACCTTTCAATTCCTGATTAATGAGCAATGCTGCCATGACTGTTGAACTTGAAAAGGCATTGCATTTTGATTTCCCACAAAATGCAAGTGAAGCTGAATTGATCTTCTCGGCCTTTTTTTTTTGCTATAGGGCATGTGTGCTCACCAGAAAGAGATAGAAAGCGGGACAGAGAGATAGAAAGTGAGAAATCACCTCCCGGGGGGATAGCCATGCTGCAATCCCTTCTCCTCCATTCTCCTCTTGGGATCTTGGGCACACACACACACACACACACACACACACACACATGCACATGCCTGGTATGAGTTTAAGCCACAGGTCTGGGACTCAAACTGCAATCAACTACGTGGGAGTTCAGCGACATAGCCATTACGTCAACTACTGGTCCTGGTCCTTTTTTTAAAAAAATAATTATTTTATTTAACCTTATTTACTATTATTATTATTATTATTATTATTATTATTATTATTTTAATTTGACCAAAGAGAGAAAAAGACGGAAAGTGAGAAAGCAAACCGCCAGGTCTAGGACTTGGACTGTGGTCAGCCACATGGGAGTCCAATGCCTTTAACCACCACGCCACTTGTCAGTCCTATTGGCCTTGTGTTTTGAACCAGACAGATCTTCTCCCGTGAAGCCTAGGTTTCAGTTACGCACATGCCGTCTTCCTGCCTGACATTCACTGTAAAACTGTAAAGGTCGCTCTAGTGAATGCAATGTTTGGAACTTGCACCAGGTGAATGTTTATTAAACTCGGATACACCTGACCCTAGACTCAGTGATAGGAGGGAAACCATGAGCACCCGGTTTGCATGACACATCTAACCACCTGTCCTTCTTAGGCTATCAGTGCAGCCTCCTCGCCGGCCTCCGTGCCTCCACCATAACCCCGTCTAGTCTATTCTACACACAGAGCCTGGAGGAATCTGTTTAACGTGTCACTACCCCCTCTCCCTCTGATCTGACCTCTCCTGGGTTTCCCTCTCCTCTTGTGCACACAAACTCCCCGTGTGGACTGCAAGGTCCCTCATCACCTGAACCCTTCTTACCCCTCTGCACCCCTCCCGGCCTCCCTGCTATTCCTCAGCTCTCCAGGTAGCTCCTGCTTCAGGGCCTGGACACTTGCTGTTTGCCTCTCCCAGTATCCGCACGGCCCTTTCTCTGCTCCATTCGGGTCTCAGCTCAATTGTCACCTCCTCAAAGACATGCCCTCTGATTCTTCTGCCCAAACAACCACCCTTCCCCTGCTGTTCTTTGTCTTACTTCTTTTATTACTTTTTTGCCCTCCCAGCACTGGATGCGTTCTTTCTTCCTTCCCTCCCCTGCTCCTCAGCTCCCCTTCCCTTGGACCCACCCTGGCGCTGGCCCTTCCATCCCCGCTTCCTTCCTGTTGTCCATCCATCCTCCCTCCGTTGTGCACTCCCCAGGCCCAACCATAGTGCGCGGCACGTCCTAGGCACCTGGTCTGCTGCCTGAGCAGCGGCGGAAAGAGGCCACTGCTGTTTCTTGGGGGCCTTAGGGAGCCCCTACCTGCCCCTGCCCGGCTGG
>NW_006203772.1:1101713-1110614 GCF_000334495.1 Tupaia belangeri chinensis
TCCATTTATAAAAACCTGCAATTTTATACAATATATATATATATATATATATATATATATATACACATATACATAAAACACAAATCACCTAATGGAACAACATACCCCATAACTTTTGTGGAGGTGGTGAGAACATAAAATCATCAGGTATCTACTCAGGCTCACACAATGACCACTAGTACAAAATACTTTAGGTAAACCTTTTCCAGTAATGGCTTCTGGAAGACATCATAGAAAATGACACCAAATCTACCTAACTCCTGTCAAAACTAAATTTTTAAAAGAACTAATTTTATTCATCATCATTATTATTTTAAATTTTAAAAAATTTATTAAATTTTATTTATTCATTCATTTATTTTTAATTTGACAGAGGGAGACACAGAGAGGGAGAAAGAGAGGAAGTGAGAAAGCAAGCCACCAGGTCCAGGACTTGAACCATGGTCAGCCATGTGGGAGTGTCCAATACCTTAACCACCATGCCACCTGCTGGCCCCTATTATTTTAAATTTGAACAGAGAAAGAGGGAAAATGAGAACGCAGGCCACAAGTTCTAGAACTCAAACCAGTTGGCCATGTGGTAATCCAGCACCTTAACCACCATGCCACCTGTCAGCTCCAAGCAAAATTTAACTTATCAACCTGTCTAACCAAAAGCTTTTCTATTTGTTCTAATTTCCTTTGGTTAACTCATAATTACTTTCAAAGAGCAGAGCAAGAGTGATGACAGGCAAATTTTATATTCCAGGATTCCTGTTTCTTAAACTTCCTTAAGGCAATTTTACTACCTACTAGTATTTTTTTAAAGTTTCTTTTCATGAGAGAAGTAGAAATACTGATGGAGAGAAATAGGTATTCACAACAGGGTCTTTACATCAAGATCCATCCCAGCCAGCCTAAATGATGCGCACACACAAACCAACACGTACAGGGAGACCTTGAGACCTCTCTACCCGGGTAGAGAGACCCGGGTAATGCATCACAGAGATTGCATTACCATTGTGCTACTGCAGCTGGCCCCTTACCTCGATTTTTTTTTTTTTTTGAGAGGTTTTTGCTATAGGGCGCGTGCGCTTGCCAGACAGAGACAGAAAGTGAGAAATCACTCCCCAGTGGGGGATGGACAGGCTGCAATCCCTTCTCCTCCACTCTCCTCTTGGGATCTTGGGCACGCACGCACATGCGCCCACACACGCGCCCGGCGTGAGTTTTTAAGCCACTGGGTCCAGGACTTAAACCGCGGTCAACTACAGGGAAGTCCAGCAACATAGCCATTCCACTAACTGCTGGTCCCACTCACAATTTTTTTAAAGGATAGATAGTAACATTAAAAAGAACATGTTGATTGTACATGTCTTCCAGCTTGCAGGAAGGAAAGGTATGCAGACTAGGTAATTTACTTAAAAGTCACATAAATAGGGCCAGCTGTGTTGAGTAGCATTAAGTGCTATACATTTTGAGCTGGATACCACATAGCTGACGTTGGTTTGAATCCTGGCCCCCAAGAGGCTTGAAAAACACACATGGTATGTGTGTATGTGTACCCAGAACCACAATAGGAAGGAAAAATTCAGGAAAAAGGACCATAGGGTGCCCACACCCCATTGAGGGATTCTTTTTCTATTTTTCTCTCTTTTCTGGTGGGCACACATAACCTCTGGCAATTATTTTTAAAATAAGTGACATAAATGACTTTGTTCTTCATCTCTGAGGCAATGATTTCTTTCAGGGAGAATACCTCATACACACAATCTGATATGCTTCCCCTTCACTACAATTCCAAGTCACTGCCTAAATGAGCTACTGTTAAAAAATGGCAATTAGGTGTATGCACGTAAGCATGGAATATGGATTTTTGTTAGGCAAGGAGAGGGATCAAGGTGAAGTAGTGGAAAAACTGAAAACCACTGTTCCCAAAAGCAAAAGATTCTAAACACAATTCATTAAACATTTGTTCTAAGGATTTAGTTATGCCATACAGTAAATTTTCCTTTAAGATAGAAATAAACCATATTCTACAAGCATTATTTTCAGGTAACTTAAAGACATCTGGTTCCCTTTTAACATACCTTTGGAGCTATAAAGGAAGTGTAAACTCCCAAGAGCCTGGTCTCTGTAATGCTAATCTTGCTTGCCATTGTGGTTTGTCTACTTTTTAGTTACCATTCACTCTTATTCCACCTAGTAAGAGAACAAATTCTTGGGGCCAGCAAGTGGCAGTGGTGGTTAAAGGTGCTGAATTTCCAAGTGGCCCATCTTGGTTCTCTCTCTCCCTTTCTCTCTCTGGTCAAATTAAAAAATAATAACAAATGGAATTAAATAAATATTTTTAAATAATTAAAAAAAGAGAACAAATTCTTTAACACTCCGCATTCTCAGATTCCTCAAAAATGCTGTTCTTACTAATTTCAGACAAATTAAAACTATTAAATGAGCTCACTAATAAAAAGCACATGACAGAAAAAGCAAGAAACATCTGGGCTAGCAGGTGGCATGGTGGTTGAAGTGCTGGACTCCGACAGGGGCAAGCACTGTTTTGAGTTCCAGACCTGATGGCTTGTTTTCTCACTCTCCCTCTCTCTCTGGTGAAATTAAAAAATAATAAATAAAATTAAATATAATTCTTAAAAATAATAAACTGGGGCCCGCAGGGGGCATGATGGTTAAGGCAGCTGGATTCCACACTGGCCCCTGTGCAGGGAGCCCACATATGAAGTTTGGAAAAACTTGCCTGGCGCATATGCACCATACAGGTACATATGCATAGATGTATATGCATACTTATCTACACAAAAATCAGAGAATGGAGAAGGGATTGGAATGTGCCCACCTCTCACCCCTGGGGGGTGATTTCTCACTTTCCTTTGGTTTCTGAAGAACTAATTGCCCTATGGCAAAAAAAATAAATAAATAAAAAATCTTGAACTCCTAAAAGTACTCAGGTGAGAAGCCAGAAATTGGTGTTCTGGTTAAGGTGCTAGACTCTCACTGAGTCCCGGACCTGGTGGCTTACTTATTCACTTTCTCTTTCTCTTGTGAGCACATGTACCTTACAGGAAATTTAAATAATAATAATTAAATAAATCTTTTTTTTAAAACAAGAACTCAGGAGAAAATGTAACATCAGCCCTTTAGGGAAAGTTTCCCCCACCTCTTTATTCTTTGAACTAGTTAGAAGGTCAATTATATCTGTCTCTATAAAAAGAAATGCTTTTAGGGTCAGCCAGTGGTTAAGGGGGCTGGATTCCACAAGGCTGAATGTGCAGCTCAAGTCCCAGAACCAGCAATTTGAAAATTATGCCAGGCACATGTACATACATGCCCAAAATCTCAACAGGAGAATGGAGAAGGAACTATAGGGTAGCCATCTTCCCTGTGAGTTGTTTTTGGTTTTGTTTTCAATTTCCTCCTGTTCCTCTGGCAGACACAAACACCCTATAGTAAAAACTTTTTAAAAAAAAATGCTTGAATTTGGAAAAGTGAACATTCTGTCTAAACTTCATACTATTTCCAAAAACCCTAAGTCAGTTTGATGCTAGCTGCTTATCCACTTTCTCAATTATGCCCTGAATTCCTAAGGAATCTCACAGAATTTCCAAAATTCATTCTCAATATACAAACTAATAAATATATATTACATTGGTCAACAGGAATTTTTGTATAGGAAACAAATGAGTTACCTTTAGTGTGATATACAATAGCAGCCCTCAGGTCAAAAGAACCCCAGCTATCGTTCCTTTCTAGGCCTCTCTGGTATCTCTGTTCTTTGGCGGAGCCTAACAAAGTGTTCGTAGGAGAGACCAGAGGATTTTGATTTTCTATCTCGTAGTCCTTTGAGAGAAACACTAAAGCACCTTGACTATTGGTGTCTGCTTTCTGCAGGTCACCTATATGACTGGGTTCCAAGGATAAGGCTCCACTTTCACCAGTAGTCCCAGATTTTAGAATGCTACCCAGAACTTGAGGACTAGTCCGTTTCTCCAGCTCATAAGCCTTGGGAAACACAGGATGCTCAGTTCCTGAGGGGATTATTTCAGCACCCTGTGAAACCAAAGTGGCAGGATATTCTCCTTGAAATGTCACCTCCATCACTTTATGATCTGATGACTTTCCAATAACAGTCTCAGGGCCAGCACTGGGTTCATTTATGAATGATAAACCCCACTGATTCTGGAAGATATCTCCCAGATTCTGCTGATCTGTTTGAGAGGGCAGATCCACTTGTGCTGTGCTTAAAAGCACAGTTTGCATATTTGAAGGGTAGATAAAAAGGCTAGACTTAATTTGTTCAACAGCTGCTGAAGTTAAACTCATGTCCTGAAGAACTGAATCAGCCCCAGATGAGATAGGTGTCAGAGTACTAGCAGCAGTAGTTAGCAGTGGCTGACCCCCCGGAGGATACACACTTGCATCAGTCCCTGCTAAAACAGGCCCATTAGAGAAGTTGGCAGAAGTAACAGATTTCAGCGCTGACATAGGGACCTGGGTTAACCGACTTGAAGATTGGGTCTGAGTTTCTCCAGTAGATGATGAAGAGGATGAAGATGAAGATGGTGACACAGAAGAGTTCTGTATAGTTTTGTTGAGGTTTTCCTTAACTTTGCTTGCATAACTTATTTTAGGAACTATTTTAGCACTGCTATTGTCCACTGGAAAAACTGGAGGTGGTTTAAATAGGGTCCACGAGTCCTCTTTGGAGGAAACAGCTGAAGCATGTTTTCCTTTGGGCCGATCATCAAACTTTTTGCTGCTCACACCAGGTTTAATATCCGAACTTTTCCGAAGCATATCACCCATAGCAGATTTTCCTCGACTTGTTCCTCCAGGACCAGTTTCATACTTCCAAATAGGCTTTGAACCATCTACTCGGTTTCCCTTTTCACTGTAGTCAGGCTTGAAAGTTTCAAGTCCCTGTTTTAAGGTTGGGACACTGGTCTCTTGTGGCATTATTTTGTCCTGCACTAAATTAAGGTTTTCACAACCCTTAGTACTATTGCGCCTAGCTTTCCTCTTTTTAGGAGTGGTATATCCACTCTCAGATCCACTACCATCATTATCTGCTCCTTTGCCTATATAACCATTAGTAATATAGCTAGAATTATTTGTCACGACACCATTTGGAATTGATACAGAATCAGTCTTATCTACAGACTGGTTCTCTCCAGATTTACTTTCATAAGACTTCCCATTCTTTTTGTCCATACTGTTTTTCTGAATAAAATTCTTGGTTTTAATTCCTGCTTTCCCAAAGGTGCTGGTCTTTACAGTCTGCTTCAGGCTAGTGTCTACAACTTGCTGGTTGCCATTGAGGACCCTTGAAATAGGGTTGGTAACTTCATCAGAACCCAGGCTCTTTGAAGATATTTCTCTTTCTCCAGCATTACCATTTAGTTCACTATAGCCTAGAGGGAGGGAAAAAAAAGTTTTAAAAATCACAACATTAAATTACAATAGTACTTAACATGTAAGGACTGTTTATTCTATGCTATGAGCTCTAGCTTTTTATGTTATTAATTCACATCTCTGTGAGAAGACACTTGTCAGTCCCATTTTATAGATTAGAAATATCCACTGTTAAGCAAAGCAAGAGGCAGAAATAAGCCATGATTCAAATCAAAGTCTGAGGGTCAGAGAGAATTTGTCTTCTTAAGCTGTATGCCACAATCTCTTATCTAACAGAATCAACCTATCCATCATGCTCAAGGCTGTTATAAAGTTTTCTCTACAATTAAGATCAAAGCTACCCTCTGGGCAAAAATCAAGTTTTATTGATAAAGTAATTATTACAAGGAAATTAAAGACTTCATTACTATGAAATCATAAATGGCTGATGATCACCATAAGCAATTTCCATTGCATCTGTCAGACAAAATCTAATCTTTTCTAAACTAGTCTTAAATTCGTTGACATTCTTCAGGCATTCGATTATACTGTTAATATACGAAACCAAAACCTATGTACATGTTTCTAAACCTTGTAAGACATATTTTCTTCATTTTATATTCCGGTAAAAGGCTCAGAGAGATGAAATAAGTTGCCCAAGTCACAAAGTGGCAGAACAGGAAACCTAAACTCCAGTCTGTCTGTCCATGGTTTCCTACTATGAGAAAATTCCAAAAACACAGTGAGAAAATATATAAAATTACAATTAAAATATTTTTAAATAGTAAATAAGATTTTTTTTTAAATACAGTATCCTGGTTTAAAGATCTTCAGCCACCATAAACAGTTAACTCTTACTATGACAGATGACTCAACTGGGTCAACAACTTCTCCCACTGCCTTTCTACTGGTATGAGTTATTTATCTTTCTACAAAATGGTCACAAAGATATCTTGGAAGTCAAGTTATTAGATGTAGATACACAATAGGGTACACTCACAAACTTTCATTTAAGATAGCTTTTGGGGGGAGTCTAATAGAAATACTAAGTTATTTGCCATTATCACTGATTCTTTTGGTTTTGGGCCTATAAAGACTAAAAGGCATACATACATTCATGCACTTTCTGAAAATTTTAATTTCTTACATGGTAAATATAAATAGCTATAACCCACATCAAAGGTTCTTTTGAAGGCCTTAATTTTAAAAGTATAAGGAACACTGAAATTGTTTAATTTGGGGACCAATATTCTTGAACAACTTGACGTAGAACATAAAAGGCTAGAAAGATTCACGGTAGGTTTAACTATAGTCACTCATTTTTCATCAGAGAAAAAGGTAAACACTAAAAATGTGCAAATAAAGCCATTTCCTTCCACTTAATAAAATTCTAGAAAATAACTCAAGAAAACACTTTCAAGGCAAATAATCATTCCTAAAATATAGTGGCATAAAACATGTACAATAAGAAAATACGTTTGTAAAAGCTTTTATTTTTGCAGGGTTACACTTTTATTTTTTGACTGTCTAAAAAGTTGTAATAGCCAATCAAGTTTTTGGTAGAATGAATAACTATGAAACAGGAAGAAATCATTCTTAGGATGTTTTCTAAAAGGGTCCTTATTCTTTAGAAAAGGAGAGTTTTAGAGGCTGTCACCATTTTTAACAGATATAACTATACTTATGGTACTTTGAATCAACCATTTAGCATACTACCAGGCAAAACAAAGGCTTGTATCCTTGGACCCATCCATCATAACTTTTCAGCTATTTTTGGTATTTAAGCAATCTTAAAACACCTAAAAAACACAATGTCTGAACTAACCTGAACCAAAGAAAAGACCTTCAAAAGAACTGAAATATTTTCCCTTAGATTACTAATATTTAGTGGCTCAGACAAAAGAAATCACCAAACAATGAAAAACAGCTCAGAAGCCACTATGCTCCCACTCCCAAGTTTTAATAACAAAAAAATGTTCTCAGTGAACTATATACAATTTCTTCCATGGCAACCTTGTTGGTATATAAAAAAATGTGCCAAAGAGACATTTTCTTTTTAAAGTTTATGTACTTTAAAAAATTGTAAACATTATAGAGTTAAAGAAATCAAAGGTCTCCTAGTGCTTTCATTATTCAGGGCTGCCATGCTAACACAGCTTCAAACTCAGCAAAACTTGAGTACTGATCAATCTGGCTTCTGGATTAGAAACTGAAATTACTCAACACATTTGTCCTTCTCTTACGCCCTCTTCTGGATAAAGAAAAATTACTCTTCTTCATGAGTTTGTGAGTAATGGGGTCATAAAAGCCCACCTCAACACATTATAAACACATTTCAAAACGTTCTAAAGTTTTCCTAGTTATTAGCATTACACATATATAAGTACTAGCACTATGAACAGGCCACATATGACTCCCTCAAAACTGTTTACACTTTCTATAAATTGCTGAGTCCAATTTCTCCTTTTCTAGACAAGATATATCTTCAGGGATGCCAACTTGAATGGTTTAGGGTTAGCATCTACATGGAGAGAGAAGTCCTTCAGAAGCATATTAATCTGACGGAGAAAACCACAAATTTTTGATCTGAACATTGCTTTACATTCCAAGCAACCACTATAAGGAATTACTTTCTCATCTTTTGAAAAAGTTATAACGTTGTATTACTCCTTAGTTTTTAAACTGCTCCAAATCCTAGGATTAAACAATTAATGCACTGTATGTGCGTACCTGTTTCTTGCACACGGTTAGTCCCTACAGCCCAAAATGAAAAATCTGACATTCCAATTTCAGTCAAGTTACATTATGTCTGCGATTAAAAAAAAATCGTTTTTCTCCACCTCTCAATTATTGCTCGTAACAAATTTGACGTGCTGGGTTTTTTATTTACTTTCTTAGCGTTCCCTTTATTCCTCTTCAATTTAAAAATAACTTATTTTTCGAAATCTGCATGGATATAAACTTTTAAGCTCATTTTTTTCTCAAGTATTTTCTAATGTGACTTTCACCCTTGATGTTCATTAAAATAGTTCTGTGATCAATGCCAGTTTTCAAAATGCGAAAAACACCTTCGAATGTGGAAAAAAAGAAAAAAGCCACATTTGAGCCAAGATGGTAGACCAACCTCATGGATGAGCCACTTGGTTCCCCTCTAAGGACAAGAGGGGGTCAAAATCTCGCCCTCTTCCCCATCCGATCGGACATTTTTGAATCCCTACCTTCAAAGACACTAACCAAGCCCAGAAGGTAAACGTTGAGTACGAAGAGAATGAGCAAGTTTTTTGTTTTTTTGGGGGGGAGGAGTAGAAAACGAGAGCTGGAAGGAAAGGGCCCAAGTGAAAGCCTCAGAGGCGGAGTCGTGAGCGAACCTGGCAGGAGACGAGGTTGCTGTGGCGGAGAAACTCGTGACCGTGGACCTCGGTTCCCGCTGGGTACCCCACCCGGGCTCAAGCACCGCCTCGGTTCAAAATTAATCCCCCCCGCCAACCCCCCAGACTTCCGACCCCAAGGAGCGTGGCG
>NW_006203772.1:1110805-1111868 GCF_000334495.1 Tupaia belangeri chinensis
CACCCTCCCCCCTCCGCTCCTCAGCGGGCCGGAGTCGGTGACAGGAATCGGCTTCCAACATGGCGGACAGGAAGCGGCCCCGCGAGGAGGAGAGAACATTCCAGCCGCGCCGGCTCTGGGGGGAGCGGGCCCGGGGCGCCGGCCTTGGGAGGAGCCGCAGGGACAGACTGCAGGGTCCGGTGCCCGAAGAAGGCCTTTAGGGGTGAAAATGACCCAAGAGACGAGGGGTCCCAACCGCCCCCTCACACGGGGACCCCAAGGCCACAGGTGGGCTTGGGGTGGCGGGTAGAAGAGGGCACTTCCTCAACTCAGCCCACCTACCCCTCCTCGCCGCCTGCAGAAGGGTCTCGCGACACCACCCGAGTCGGGATTCGCTAGGCCTTCCCGAGTTACGCCTCGAGGGTTTTTTTTTTGGGGGGGGGGGGGCAGGCTGACCCCCTCTCACTGCCCCCAGATGAAGGTAACTCCAGGGCTGCAGGAAGGTGAACCGGGAAGGAATAGGGTAGCTTAGCAAGGCCGACCCTGCGGGTTTCCCTCCAGCCGGGGCGGGGGCCGGGAAGGTCACGCTGGCCTGGTTGGGCCTCTCCCATGCCGAAGGGAAGGAGAGGGCGCTGCAAACCCCATTACCCAGCCCTAGCTTTGGGAGAATGAAAGGGGGCATCCCCAGACCCAGAGGGGCCGCGCGCGCGCGAACACACACACACACCCGGACCCACTCCGCGCTCACGGATCCAGCCCCACCCCCATCTCTCCTGTCCCCCACTGTCCCCCACCCCCAATCCCCTTCCCCCACCCGTCCTCCCTCCCAGACCTGTTTTCTTCTTCGGCGTTTCCTGGTGCTGCTGGAGGGCGTGTTTCTGCTCATGTTTCAGCGGCTTTGGCTGGGCCTTGGGACTGCCCTCGGCTCCATGCTGCAGGTATTGGTGAGGCTGCTGGTGATGGTGGTGGTGGTGGTGGTTGTGGCTGTGGTTGTAGAAATAATAATGGTGGTGGTGGTGCGACTGCTGCTGCTGGGGATGATGGTGCGGATGGTGGTGGCTGGGGTGGGGTTGAGGGTGGGGCT
>NW_006203772.1:1111917-1118700 GCF_000334495.1 Tupaia belangeri chinensis
GCTGCACCGTCAGGATCTGAGACTGCTTCTCGGGGCTCACTCAGTATATCTGAGCGCGTCTCGCCAGCGCACTGGTTAACCGAGCGATTCTGCGAGATTGGCAGCCGCGCTCCAGCAATCAGGGGCCACGCTGTGCCGCAGGCCCCGCCCCTAGCCCAAATCCTCTTTCCGTCTCTTCGCCGCTGCCTGCTGGCCGACGCCACTTACCCTGTGCAACCTCACAGGGCTGGGCCTTCAACGTCAGCACTATGGCTCTCTGTTCTGCCGCTTTCTCTCCTTCACCATGCAGTCTGCGAACAGCACTTTCTACACTTCTCGCCAGCGAGCAAACTCATATTGAGTGTAGCAGATTCCACTGGCGATTCCACTGGCGCCGGGAGCCATCTGTTGGTTTTGCACTTCCTAGAATCTGTTGGGTTTTTTTCTTTTTAATGCTTTTCCGGGTAACCAGAGGGGAAACTCAATTACCTTAACCCTGAGACCACTATAGGGACAATACAGAAAGAGGAAATAAGTGCATTTTTAGAAATACAAGAGCTTCACAATCCAGTAGATCATTTTGTATTCTGCATTCATTTTGCTTTGTATTCATATGCTAATCTCTTCCTTTCCACGAAGGGATTATAGGGTTCCACAATGGGGTATCTGTGTAATTTTCTAAAAGGGCACAAAGGGTTTAAATCATTGTTTCTTTGTAGTGAGAGGCAAGGGAGAGCAGGAGGAATGAAAATCTATACTGAAGATTTTCTTTTTTAAACTTTGCAGGTGAGGTCAACTGTAGACCCAAAATTAATTTTAGAATGTGAAGAGTTTTAAGAGCTGAGGAAGGGGGGCGGGGGAGAGCACTTTAAAAGTTATTAAGTTGTTTTGTTTTGTTTTTCTTGCATTTACGGAAAATATTGGAATTTAAAGAAATACTCTGTTGGATTTTGTAGTATTGATTTACTTTACCCTGCATTATCACGTTACCGTCTGATTTTTAAAAGCAAATGTTAAGTCATGACAGTGGTTACTCGGAAAGGAAGAAGAGGGATGTGATAGAGACAGAAGAATAGTCTGATAATATTTTTTGAGCTAGGTGGTGATTACTCATGTATTTATCTTATGTTTGTTAATCACATAATGTATATTTATTTTATAACTAATTGTTATAGTACACGTCTCTTGATGTACATTATGTGGGACAGTTTTTTAAATTGTGATAAAATATTCATAACAAAATTCGCCATCAAACCAACCAGGTGGCATGGTAGTTAAAGTGACTGGGTCCCACATGGCCAACTACATGGTTGACTCCTGGACCTAGGAGCTTAAAAAGCACGCTGGATGCTTGTGCATATGTGCCCGGAACCCAAAGAGGAGAGTGGAGAAAAGATTGCAGCCTGGCCAACCTCCTTGGGGTGAGGGAGTGTTTTCTCACTTTCTCCAGCAAGCACACACTCCCTATAACAAACTTTTTTGAAAAATATACCATCATAACCACTTTAAGTGTATAGATCAGGGACATTAATTACATTCATCTTGTGCATCCCTTACTATCCAACTCGAGAACTTTTTCATCAGCCCAAACTGAAACTTCATACTCTTTAAATAGTAACTCCTCGGACCCGCATTTGGCATAATGGCTATGTCGCTGGACTCCCACATAGTCGACCGCCATTGTAGTCCCAGACCCGGTGGCTTAAACTCACACCAGGTGTGTGTGCGTGTGTGCCCAAGATCCCAAGAGGAGAATGGAGGAGAAGGGATTGCGACATGGCCATCCCCCCTGGGGGGTGATTTCTCGCTTTCTCTCTCTCTGTCTGTCTCTGTCTTTCTGACCAGCACACATGCCCTATAGCAAAAACCTCTCCATAAATAAATAAATAAATAAATAAAATAGTAACTCCCTTCTGTTCCTGTCCCCACCTCCTTGAGGCCCTTAATCTACTTTCTGTCTGTGATTTTGACTATTCTAGGTATCTCATATAAGTGGAATTGCATAGTATTTGTTTTTGTGACTGGCATGTTTCACTTAGCATAAAGTCTTTAACCTTCATTTGTGTTGTAGCATGTATCAGAATTTTTTTAAGACTTCTATTGTATATATGTGGGGGTTTCAAAAATTTCGTGAAAGGGTCTGGCAGGTGGTATGGTGGTTAAGGGCACTGGACTCCCACATGGCTGACCAACATTCAAGTCCCAGACCGGGCAGCGTGCTTTCTCACTTGCTCTCTCTCTTTCGCTCACTCTGCCCCTCTCTGGTCAAATTAAAATAAATAAATTTAAATAAAATATTTTTTTTAAAAAGTTAATAGAAAATGAAATTAAAGTACAGATTTATTTTGGTGTAAAATTTTTAAATTTTTTTTATAATTCACACTTTCCATGAACTTTTTGGGGACTCTGCATATGTACCACATTTTGTTTATTCATTAATTTAATGATGGATGTATGGATTGTTTCTTTAATGTGTATTTTATAATTTTTTTTATTTTAAAAAAACAGAGACAGAGAGACAGAAAGCGATAAATCACCTCCCGGGGGGATGGCCATGCCACAGTCCCTTCTCCTCCATTCTCCCCAAGAGGGCATGCACACATATGTGCCCAGTGTGAGTTTAAGCCACCAGGTCCGGGACTCGAACTGCGGTTGACTACATGGGAGTCCAGTAACATAGCCATTATGCTAACTGCGGGTCCCTGTATTTTATAATTTTTAAAATGTAGCTTGATGGACCAGCCCCAGAGCCTGTTGGTTAAGGGAAGCCAGATCCCACATGGGCATGGCAGTTCAAATTTTGACCCCAGAGGCTTGAGAAACATGCTGGGCATGTGTGCATGGATGCCCAAAATCCAGACAGGATGGAGAAATGGGAAAGGGGTTGCAGTTTTCTCTTACCTTTCTGTTTCTTTCTGCCTGTCTCTCTCTTGCCAATGTACATGCTCTAGGGCAACTTTAAAAAAAAAATGCAGCTTGAATTCTTATAGTAGATAACATTAAAAGAACAAAGAAGCTTGAAAGCAAAAAGTTTATGTTCCAAAGTTAATGTCAACACAAAAGCATAATTAAAATATGAAAGTCTGGAGACCAGCAGATGCCGTGATGGTTGTGTCGCTGGACTCTCACATAGTTGATCACCATTCAAGTCCTGGACCTGGCAGCTTAAAATTTACACTGGGTGCATGTGCAGGCCTGTCCGAGATCTCAAGAGGGGAATGGAGGAGAATGGACTGCGGTATGGCCATCCCACCTGGGAGGTGATTTCTCACTTTCAGTCTCTCTATATCTCCAGCGAGCACATGTGCCCTATAGCAAACATTTCTCAAAAAAAAGTCACATTGGGCACATGTGCATGCATACCCAAAAATCGCAGAAGGAGAATAGAGGAGAAGGGATTGCAGTATGGCCATCCCCCTGGGGAGTGGACAGAGAGAAAGAGAGAGAGACAGAGAAGGAATGAGAAATCATCACCCCAGGAAGTGACCACACTGCAATCCCTTCTGCATTCTCTTGGATTTGGGTTATGCACACACATTCATCCAGCTTGTTTTTCAAGCCGCAGGTCTGGGACACCTATTGCAGTCGGCCACGTGGGATCAGCTACCTTAATCACCACACTTGGGCTAGGCCAAGTTTACTTTCATTTTTCTTTCTTTTTTTTTTTGGTTTGTTATAGAGCTCATACATTCACCAAGGGCAGAGAGACAGAAAGAGAGATAAGGAAAGTGAGAAGTCGTCTTCCAGAGGGGGTGGCCACCCACAATCCTTCTCCTTCATTCTCATTTTGGGATTTGGGGCATGCATGCACATGGCCTGGCATGATTTTCAGTCTGTAGGGTCTAGGACTCAAACTGCTCAGTCAGCCGTTTGAGATCCTGCATTTTTGTTTTGTTTTAAATAATTATTTTATGTAACTTTATTTATTTATTTATTTTATTTGACCAGGGAGGGATAGGATGAGAGAGAGAGATGGAAAGTGAGAAGGCAAAACACCAGGTGTGGGACTCCAACAGTGGTCCATCATGTGGGAGTCCACCACCCTTAACCACCATGTCACCTGCCAGCCCCAAGAGATTCTGTGTTTTAATCTCATGTCAGCCGGTGGCCCCCAAGTCTACTTACATTAAGCATATTTTAAGTGGTTTTATTTTATTTTATTATTTTTTAGAGCGAGAGAGAGAGATTTTTGCTATAGGGCACATATACTCACCAGAGAGACGCACAGAGCGAGAGAGAGAGAAATCACCCCCAGGGGGGATGGCCATGCCACAGTCCATTCTAGGATTTTGGGCACACATGCATACATGCCTGGTTTGAGTTTCAAGCCACCAGGACCAGGACTTGAACCATGGTCAGTCATGTGGGAGTCCAGAACCTTAACCACCACACCACCTGCTGCCCCTTAGGTATTTCTTTTGTTTTGTTTTGTTTAAAAGAAATTTTTGCTATAAGGTGCATGCACTCGCTGGAGAGACAGAAAATGAAAAATCACCCTCCAAGGGTGATGGTCACACTGCAATCCCTTCTCCTCCATTCTCCTCTTGGGATCTTGGGCACGTCCACACATGTGCCTGACCTGTTTTAAGCCACCAGATCCAAGATTTAAACTGCAGTCAACTATGTTGGAGTCCAGTGATGTAACCATTACACCATCTGCTGGTGCCCCTTAGGTGTTTTTGTTTGTTTGTTTGTTTTGTTTTGTTTTGTTTTGGAGAGGTTTTTGCTATAGGGCGCATGCGCTTGCCAGACAGACAGACAGAGACAGAGAGATAGAAAGCGAGAAATCACCCCCCAGGGGGGATGGCCACGCCGCAATCCCTTCTCCTCCATTTTCCTTTCAGGATCTTGGGCACGCACGCACACGGCATGAGTTTAAGCCACCGGGTCCGGGATGCGAACCACGGTCGACTACGTGGGAGTCCAGCGACATAGCCATTATGCTAACTGCTGGTCCCACCTTAGGTGTTTTTTTAATAAGTTTTTGTTTGTTTTATGAGATGGAGAATGTGTGAGAAAAAGACAGAATGAGGCACCCTCAACTGGAGCTCTCCACACCTTGATTCCCTTCTTCCAGCTCTCCAACTACTCAGGATCTCGGGTGAGGTGCCCAATGCATTTCAGGTTGACTTGGAAACTAAAGTCATTGCCATGTGTTTTTCAGAACTGTGAATCAGGATACTACCACTTGCACTACTGCGGCTGGGTCTAACCATGTATTTATACAAATAAATTTGTGTTACGGGGAAAAAAAGGGCAAGAAGGAAATATAGCATAAAACTGGTGAAATTATGAGTGCTTTTCTTCTCTTTATTTTCCAAGTGTTCTGTAATATGGTTATTACTCTTCATAAAAATGAACATTATTTTTAAAATGAAATTAACAGGGCCAGTGGTGGTATGTTGGTTAAGGCAGCTGGATCCCACAGAGCTGACTGTGCAGTTCAAGTCCCAGATCTGATGGCTTGAAAAACATGCCAAGTGGGGCTGGCAGGTGGCGTGGGGTTTAAAGGCACTGGATTCCCACATGGCTGACCGCGGTTCAAGTCCCAGACCTGGTAGCTTGTTTTCTCACTTCCCTTCCCCAACCCCTCTCTGTCTCTCTCTCTCTGATCAAACTGGAAAATAATAATGATAATAATCATAAATAAAGTTAAATAAAATCATTCTTTAAAAAAAGCAAACAATAAAATACATGCCAGGTGTGTGTGTGTGTGTGTGTGTGTGTGTGTGTGTGTGTATGTCTGTGTGCCAAAATGCAGAGAGGAGAAATTTAGAAGGTCTTTTGGTGTGGCCATCCTGCCTTTGGAGTGCTTTCTCACTTTCCCTCTTTGTCTGTCATGTGCCCTAAAGCAAAAAAGAAAAGAAAAGAAATTAACAAAAAAATTTTTATCTATACAATTCTTTGAAATTGATTTACACAGTATTTTACCTACAATGTGGGATGTGATGGTAGAGAGGAGTTTCCATATGTACTAGGTTAATGTTTTTACTATCAAGATAATCATAATAGATCATATTTGCTAGGCATCTACTAAGTGTCAGGAACTATACTAAGTATTTGTCTTTATTTTTGTTTATCATTTTTTGAGATAAATAATAAACCCATTTTCTACATGAGGAATGTTAGGCCTGAAGAAGTTGAGACTTCCCTATGTTCTAAAAGCTACCAAATTTATGTTGGGGCTGGAACAGAATTTAGGTCCAACTAGACAGAAAGTATTTCTTTCTTTTTTGGAGAGGTATTTGCTATAGGGCGCATGCGCTCACCAGGAAGACAGACAGAAACAGAAAGTAGAAATCACCCCTCAGGGAGGATGGCCACGCTGCAATCCCTTCTCCTCCATTCTCCTCTCGGGATCTTGGGCACACACACACACACACACGTGCCTGGTGTGTGTGTTTAAGCCACCGGGTCCAGGACTCGAACCGCAGTTGAGTACATGGGAGTCCAGCAACATAGCCATTACGCTAACTGCTGGTCCTAACAGGAAGTATTTCTAACACTAACAAAGTATCATGTACAGGGGCCAGCAGGTGGTATAGTAGTTAAGGTGCTGGACTCTCACATAGGTGACCACAGTTCAAATCCTGGACCTAGTGGCTTACTTTCTCATTTTGTCTCTGTCTCTGGTGAGCTTATGTGCCCTATAGGAAACTTAATAATAATAAATAAATAAATAAATTTTAAAAATATAATGTATATGTCTAAAATTTTAGTAAACATCTAGGGAACCAGCAGTTAGCCTAATGGCTGTGTTGCTGGACTCCCACCTAGGCAACTGTGCTTCGCGTCCCCGACCCG
>NW_006203772.1:1119029-1122128 GCF_000334495.1 Tupaia belangeri chinensis
GGGGGGCTCCCCCCCCACAAAAGAAAAACCCCCAAAAAAAAAAAAAAAAAAAAATCAGCCCCTCCCCAGGCAGCCTTGCCTCCACACACCAAGTCCGAACACCAAGCCTCTGAGCTCCGCCTGCCCAGAAGCGCCTGTCCAGCCTGCCACACAGGAGGGAAGCAGAGCTCACACAGCCGGGACAGCTTCCTGGCTGAAGGGCATGGCCGCCAAAATTTTAGTAAACATCTAAAAAACACTCAAGTTATATCATGACCACCATGAAGATGGTTTCTAGTTATTAACAAAGACAGATAAACTGTGAAGCTAATGAAGATTCAGGACCCCTCATTGCACAGGCCCTTCCAAGGCAGTGAAAGGGCCTTAGCAATGCTTTTTTGGGAGGACCTAGGTATTTTTTCATTATTTTGAAAAATTTGTAAGAACAATATATTTTTTAAACTTAATCTTTTTAGAATTATTTATTTGTATTAATGAATATTATTTTTTTTTAATTTGATGAGAGAGACAGAGAGAGGGAAAGTGAGAAAGCAAGCTACTAGGTTCTCGGATGGTGGTTGGCCATATGGGAGTCCAGTGCTCTAACCATCATGACACCTACCAGCCCCAACTTAATTTTTCATAATGGATACTTCTTCAAAATCTGAATTCACCCCTGTTTATAGCTGTTTTGGAACAGACTCAGTGTTGTAACTTTAATAGGTACTTTAAAAGGTTATAGTCATATTTTATAACAACACAGAAAAATGTTGACACTATAATTCAAGTGCAAAAAGCAAAGTAATGAATTATATCTATACAGTATGATTGCATATAAAATATGAATTCAAGGACAGTGAGGGAACTTGAAAAATGAAAGCAATAAAATACTTTTATTCATTTGTTCATTCTCAATGATGATTTATTAAGCATCTTTATGTACCAGGTATTAAAATTTTATTCTGATTTTTTGTTGTTCATTTCTCTTATTTATACAGTTTTAGAAATTGGTTAAATGGGAACCAGCAGATGGTGTAATGGCTATGTCGCTGGACTCCCATGTAGTCAGTTACGGTTCCAGTCCTGGACCCAGTGACTTAAAACTCACACTGTACATATGTACATGTGTGCCCAAGATCCCAGGGGAGAATGGAGGAGAAGGGATTGCAGTGTGGCCATCCCCCCAGGGGTGATTTCTCGCTTTCTGTCTCTCTGTCTCTCTCTCTCCAGTGAGCACATGCGCCCTATAGCAAAAAACAAAGGAAATTGGTTAAATGTATTTCCAAGACTATCCATTTATCAAATGGAACTCACTTGCACATACCTTTAATCTTTTTTCTAATTATTTATTTAATTTTACTTGTTGTTTTTATTATTTTTAATTTGTTACAGGGCATATGCACTCACAAGAGAGAGGAAAAAACGAGAAAGCAAGGCACTGTGTCTGGGACTAGAACCATGGTCAGCCATGTGGCAGTCTAGCACCTTAACCACCACACCACCTGCTGGCCCCTACACATTTAGTCTTATAATTTGGGTACTTTGACAACTTAAGAGATACAGAATATTTCACCCATTAGGCCTTAGTTTTTTCAGCTCTAAAATAAGGAGGATAGACTAGGTAGCTTCTGAATTTCTTTCCACTCTAACATTTCATGATTATATTCTCTGCTCTTTCTACCCATATTACCCCTTTATTTCGTTACAATAAAATCATACAAGAGCAGGACATTTGGCTTAAAAATTTAGTTTTTAAACGGTAACAATCAACTATAAGAAATTATCATCAGAAACAGTATTATGTGGTTTTGTGTAAGTAGAAATCATCTCTCTGATGATAATTCTAGTTTCAAAATGAGGCAAATCACTGGTAACATCCACTGTTTTATTTCAGCAGAAAAAAAAAAAGAATTTTATTCATGTATATTTCTTTCAGATCTTGAAATTTTTGCCTGGAGACACTATCTTCAAAAAACTTTCAAAGGAATTGTACAGAGGTATGGATAAATTAAGTTCGTCTTTTAATAACTGGAATATGATGACTTTTTCAAACATGAAAGTTTTAAAAAATTACGTTTGCCTTTATAAAAAAGGTATTATGGGAAATAATTTGAGGAAGAAGATACAGCAAAGTGGCATGAACATAAGTTTTAAACAGTCTTTTTGGTTGCTTCCTTGTTTATTTCTTCCATAAGTGGGAGAAAAAAAGAGAGAGACGCAGAGAGCACCCTTAACAGGATCTTAATGTCACAATCCTCACCCAGCCTCAGCCGGCCTCAGGTCATGGACACATGCATGCTGGGTATACTCAGAGAGGTCTCCAAATGCAAACCAGAAACCTTCTCGTGTAGGTCAGCCTTGCAAATGTCACGATTTATTGCTGTCCAGCCCCAGCATGAACATAGGTTTTTGTCATCAGAACTGGAACGGAAACCCTATTCTGAAACTGCTTAGCTTTGTCCTTTTGTTTGGACAGATCACTTCAACTCTCTAGCCCTTCTTTTACTCAGCTGGAAGATGGGGGTACTATGTTTCTAACTCAAAAGATGTAGGGAGGTTTAAGTAAACTAATGTCTTAGTATAGTGCATATAACATCAGTAAGTGGTACTAAATATTGTGATACTAAATTATTAATATTATTTAAAGGCCCACAGGTGGTGTAGTGGTTAAGGGCGCTGGACTCCCATATGGCCAACTGCAGTTTGTGTCCCGGACCTGACAGATTGTTTTCTCACTTTCTATCTCTCTTTCTCTCTCTCTCTCTCTCCTCCTCTCTGGTCAAATTAAAATAAATAAAGAAATTTAAAATTTTATTTAACATATAAAGCTAAACATTTAGATATTTCAATTAAGGAAACTGAGTTTTAGATAAACCAGTTAGCAAGTAACCAAGAATAGAGTGTTTTCTCAAATTTTTAAAAAACAGACAAATGCTATCAACTGAAATTCAAGAGTACATTCAGTCTTGGAGCCAGCAGGTGGTGTGGTGGTTGTGGTGCTGGAATTCCCACATGGTCAACTGTAGTTCTAGTCCCAGACCGGACAACTTGCTTTCTCACCCTCTCTCTCTCTCACATTCTCTTTTTCCGGCAAAACTCATGTGAAATAATAATAATAAT
>NW_006203772.1:1122172-1146652 GCF_000334495.1 Tupaia belangeri chinensis
AAATATTTTTAAAAAGAGTACATTCAGTCTTAATACCAGAACCCACTGAGTAGCAGGTTCAAAATTGACTTTTGCTTTTTTCTTTTTGCTTCTCTATTTTCTCTGAATGTTGAACATTAAACATTATTTCTTCTGCAAAATAAATAAATAAGGAATTAGGGAAAAAAGATGGAATTCAACATATAACAGTCTTGTGAACATTAATCCAAAATAAAGACTGAGGGGATTAATTTGCCATTTTGCAAGCCTTTTTGAGACAAAATGAATTTATGTATGAGTGAATCAATATAATTGTCAGGACCAGCAGATGGCACACTGGTTATGTTGTTGGACTCCCATGTAGTCCACCTTAGTTTGAGTCTCAGATCTGGCCACTTAAAACTAACACCAGGGGGAACCAGCAGTTAGCATAATGGCTATGTCGCTGGACTCCCACGTAGTCGACTGCGGTTCGCGTCCCGGACCCGGTGGCTTAAAACTCACGCCAGGCGCGTGTGCATGCGTGCCCAAGATCCCGAGAGGAGAATGGAGGAGAAGGGATTGCGGCATGACCATCCCCCCTGGGGGGTGATTTCTCGCTTTCTGTCTCTATGTCTCTCTCTGTCTGTCTGGCGAGCGCACGTGCCCTATAGTGAAAATCTCTCCAAAAAAAAAAAAAAAACTAACACCAGGCACATATGTGTGCCTGCCTAAGATCCTTAGAGGAGAGTGGAAGAGATGGGATTTTGGCATGGCTATCCCCCGGAGGGGGATTTTTCACTTTTTATCTAAACTCTGTCTTTCTGTCTCTTAGCAAACACACGTGCTCCATAGCAAAAATCTCTCAAAAAAAAATTTAGTTGTCAGTATGTTCTCACTATATCAGAATTAATAGTGATATTTATCCAGAAGTGGAATAAAGGTGATCCTTTGAGAGTAAAACTTGTAAGACAGAATAAACAGAATAAATCAGCGACTAATAGGGAATCCAGTCAATCTAGAATATCTAAGAAGGTAAAAGAAAATAATAGTGTAACTATAGAAACTACAACTTACTGGTTCTATTTTCTCTCTCTGTTCTTTTTTTATATTTCTTTTTTTGTTTGTTTGTTTTTGTTTGTTAAAATGTTGCCAGAGGGCATGTGCGTATGTGTGTGTTGGGGGGGGGGAGGAGACAGAGAGAGAAAGTGAGAAAGCACTCCCACGCCCCCAGGGGGAATGGCCATGCCACAGTCCCTTTTCCTCCATCTCTTTCTTCAGGATTTTGAGCGCGCACACACACGTGCCTGGCCTATTTCTCAAGCTGTTGTGTCTAGGACTCAAATCATGCAGTTGACCATGTGGGATCCAGCCATCTTAACCACCATGTCACGGGTTGGTCCCTTTTTCAGATTTCTAAATTGGTATTCTAAAAGACATATGAGTATCATATGATACTGTCAGTTAGTTAATTACGACATAAGAATTTATTAAAAACATAATGCCTTGGGAACCAGCAGTTGGCATAATGGCTATGTCGCTGGACTCCCATGTAGTCGACCACGGTTCGTGTCCCGGACCCGGTGGCTTAAAACTCACGCCGGGCGCGTGTGCGTGCGTGCCCAAGATCCCGAGAGGAGAATGGAGGAGAAGGGATTGCGGCGTGACCATCCCCTCTGGGGGGTGATTTCTCGCTTTCTGTCTCTATGTCTCTCTCTGTCTGTCTGGTGAGCGCACGCGCCCTATAGCGAAAACCTCTCCAAAAAAACACATAATGCCTTAAAACAACAAACAAACAAAAAAACAAAACAACAACAACAACAAAAACAACAAAACAAAAACAAAAACAAACAAACAAAAACAAAAAACAACAAACATTGGGCTGGCCCTGTAGCCTAATAGTCATGGGAACTAGAGCCTACGTGACTGAACACTGTTAGAATCCTGGCCCTCGGGACCAGCAGGTGGCGTGGTGGTTAAGGGACTGGACACTCCCACATAGCCAACTGTGGTTCGAATACCGGACCTGGTAGCTTGCTTTCTCACTTTCCCTCTCTCTCTCTTTATTTATCTCTCTCTGGTCAAATTAAAATAAATGAATGAATAAATCAAATTAAATAAATAATTATTAAAGAAAAAAAAAAGAATCCTGGCCCTCGTGCCTTGAGTAACATGCTGGATAGATGTGCAGTGTGTCAAATTCCAGCAGGATGTAGAAATGGAGAAGAAATTGTGACATGACCATGTCCTATGTGGGGGATGTAAAGAGGGGGGGTGGGGGATTGTGCTTTCTTCTCCCTCTGTCTCTCTCTGGTGAGTGCATGGAACCTCTGACAATTACACACACACACATTTGAGCAGCCATGTAGTGAGGTGGTTAAGGTGGCTGAATCCCACATAGTCAGCTGTGTGGTTTGCATCCTGGACCTACCAGCTTGAAAAACACGCCAAACACATATGTATGAGTGCTCAACATCCTGAGAGGAGAGTAGAGAAAGGATTGCAGTGTGGTCATCCTCCCCGGCAGTGCTTCCTCTCTCTCTCTCTCCAGTGAGCATGTACACCCTATAGAAAATTATTTTTTCAGGGAACCAGCAGATGGCATGGTGGTTAAGGCACTGGACACTCCCACATCCACATAGTTGATCACAGTTCAAGTCCTGGACCTGGTGGCTTGCTTTCTCACTTTCTCTCTCTCTGTCTCTCTGTCTCTCTCTGGTCAAATTAAAATAAATGAATAAATAAATAAAATTAAATCATTCTTTAAAAAAAAGAAAATTCTTTTTTAAATAATATCTTGAGAGATTTATGCTATAGGGTGTGTGCATTTGCCAAAGAAACAGAAATGGAAGGATAGAGGGACCAGCAATTAGCGTAATGGCTATGTTACTGGACTCCCATGTAGTCAAACACGGTTCACGTCCCAGACCCGGTGGCTTAAAACTCACGCCGGGTGCATGTGCGTGTGTGCCCAAGATCCCAAGAGGAGAATGGAGGGGAAGGGATTGCGGTGTGGCCATCCCCCCTGGGGGGTGATTTCTCACTTTCTGTCTCTCTGTCTCTCTCTCTCTGGCAAGCACATGCGCCCTATGGCAAAAACCTCTCAAAAAAAAAAAAAAAAAGAAATGGAGGGATAGAAAATGAAAAATCACCCAACAGGACAGATGGCCATGTAACAACCCCTTTTCCTCCATTCTGCTTTCAGGATTCTGGACATGTATGCACGTGCACCTGGTGTGAGTTTCAAGCCGCCAGGTCTGGGACTCAAACTGTGATCAGCAGTATGGGAGTCCAGTGCCTTAACCACTACATCACTTGGTCCCTATAGCAAAAAAATTTTTTAAGTTTTGTTTTGTTTTAGAATCATTTAATTTAACTTATTTATTTATTTATTTATTTATTTTAAATTTGACCAGAGAAGGACAGAGTATGAGAGAGAGAGAGAGAGAGAGAGCAAGAGAAAGTGAGAAAGCAAGCTGCCAGATCTGGGACTCAAACTGTGGTCGACCAAGTGGGAGTTCAGTGTCCCAAACCATCACACCACCTGCTGGCACCTATAGCAAATTATTTTTTAAAGAAAAAAAAAAAAACACTTATTTTCTCGCAGTTCTCAAGATGAGCTCTCAAGTCAGTCATTCTGTAACTTAATCTCTGAAGTGACATCCCATCACTTCACCTATATTCTGTTCTTTAGAAGTTGGGACCAGCAGTTGGCATAATGGCTACATGGCTGGACTCCCACGTAGTTGACCGCGGTTCGAGTCCTGGACCCGATGGCTTAAATTCACACTGGAAGCATGTGTGTGCATGCCTGAGACTCCAAGAGGAGAATGGAGAAGAAGGGATTGTGGCGTGGCCATCCCCTCTGGGGGGTGATTTCTCACTTTCTGTCTCTCTGTTTCTCTCTGTCTTTCTGGCAAGTGCATGCAGCCTATAGGACACACCTTTCCAAAAAATAAAAAAATCAGAAGTGAATCATTTAGTCTAACCTACACACAGGTGAAGGAGATCACACAAGGCTATGAATACCAGGAGGCATCTCAGAAGCTGCTTACTACTGGCATGAAAACATTCATCTAGCCAGGCACCGTGGCATGCAGTTGCCGTCTCAACCACTTGGGGGACTGAGGCAGGAGGATCGCTAGTTTGAGGCCAACTTGGACAACATAACGGAAACCAAACCTCATCTTACTATACTTGCTCTGATGTTATCACCTGTCTGTATTCTGAATATAATCTCATTTTATTTTATTTTTTTTATCCTATCACATTTTCCCCTTTATTCATGATGGAGTATATGCACACACTTGAGAGAGCAAGGGAGGGGGACACATGTCCTCCACAATCCCTTTCCTGCAGGCCTCCAGCCCATCAGTTCTTGGGCACCTGAGTGCGTGTCTGGAGTGTTTCGGGCTCACTGGACTGGGGATTCAGATGGCAATCCCCAGGTGGGATCCAGCTTCTCTTGAGCATAACATGAATGTTGCATCACCGAGCTGACTCTGTAATCTCATTTTATATGTAATGTCTATAAGGAGAGAGAGACACTAACCAGCACGCAGAAGTTTCCCGTCATTTATCAGATTAATAAGTAGTTTTAAGTACTTGAATTTTGTCATTTACCATATTTGTGATTCTGTGTCCCCAGTGCTCATCGCTATCTGAACCTGAACTTGTGACTAGGCCCAGGACTACAATCCTTCCTGTCTTGAGACAGTCCGAGTATCCAGAAGGCCTCTCTATGCAATAGGAATGGCAATATAAATGCCCACATGGGCCAAGCAGGTAACTTAAGTTGGGATAAGTAACTTGGGTATAACAAACTTCAGTGTAAGAAATATCTCCCCCAACACAACACCAACTTCTACAGCGATAGCTCTATTAAAATTTATACCTACTGGGGGGACCAGCAGTTAGCGTAATGGCTATGTCTCTGGACTCCCACGTAGTCGACCACGGTTCGTGTCCCGGACCTGGTGGCTTAAACTCACGCTGGGCGCGTGTGTGTGCGTGCCCAAGATCCCGAGAGGAGAATGGAGGAGAAGGGATTGCGGCGTAGCCATCCCCCCTGGGGGGGTGATTTCTCTCTTTCTATCTCTCTGTCTCTGTCTGTCTGGCGAGCGCACACGCCCTGTAGCAAAAAACTCTCAAAAAAAAAAAAATTTATACCTACCAGTAGGTGGCATGGTCATTAAGGCCCTGGAGTCCCACATGGCTAACCATGGTTGGAGTCCCAAACCTGGTGACTTGCTTTCTCATTCTCTCTCTCTCTTGCCAAATTTAAGAATAATAATAAACAAATAAAGTTAAATGAATAATTTTTTTTTCTTTTGGAGAGGTTTTTTGCTATAGGGCACATGCAGTCACCAGAAAGACAGAAAGCGAGAAATCACCCCCCAAGGGGGATAGCCACGCCTTCCTTGTTCTCCTCTTGGGATCTTGGGCATGCACACACACACACACACCCAGCGTGAGTTTAAGCCACCGAGTCCGGGACTCGAACAGCAGTCAGCTACATGGGAGTCCAGCAACATAGCCATATACGCCAACTGCTGGTCCCAAATGAATAATTCTTTTAAAAAACTTATACTTACTAGTCTAGCAAATGGCATGGAGGTTAAAGCAGCTGGATCACACATGGTCAACTGCACTGTCCAAGTGAGGACCCAGCAGCTTAAAAAACACATCAGGTATGTGCCCAAAATTCCAAGAGGAAAATTAAGAAGGGATTGCAGAATGGCCATCTCCCCCAAGGGGTGCTTTCTCACTTTCTCTCTCTCTCTCTGTCTCTGACAAGTGGACACACTCTATAGCAAAAGAAAAAACAAATATACCCTTGGAACAGGACAACCTGGGGCTAGACAGTGATACCATGGTAGCACAACTAGATCCACATGGGAAAGTTCTGGGTTTGCATCCCAGGACATCCCAGAGCATGCTGAGTGTATGCTCATAGGCTGTGATCCAGGCAGTCTGAGGCTGGTGTATATTGGAGCATGAAGACCCTGTTGGGGTGTCTGTCTCTGATGGAAGAAATGAACTTTAAAAAAAAAAAAAAAAGAAGAAGAAGAAAGAAAGAAATGGATGACTTAATTTCTTGGTCTAATATTTACATTCATCAGGTTATCATACATACCAAAAAAAAACCCTGATACACAGACATACAAATGAGTGTGTACATAGCTGGTGAAATCTCGACAAATTGTGTATGATACTAACGTCAACTACTTGATTTTAATATACCTATGTGAACTGTCAGCATTTGGGGAGATGAAAAAGAATATGGGAATTTTCTATGTATTTCTTTTAAAAAAGAAAAAAGAGTGATTTCTTTAGATTAATTTATTTATTTATCTTTAGTTTGATCAGAGAGAGAGAAGGAAAGTGAGAAAGCAAGCCTTCAGGTCTGGGATGAAATCTGCAGTTGACCACATGAGAATTCAGCACCTTAACCACCATACCACCTGCTGTCCCTACCATGTATTTCTTTTTCTCTGTGTCTGTTTTTTGTTGTTTTTGTTTGTTTGGTTTTTAGTTTTGGGCCATAGGCTGCATGTACTTGCTGGAGAGAGGGAAAGTGAGAAATCTCCCCCACCGCCCCTCTAGGGAGGATGGCCATGCCACATTCCCTTTTCCTCTAGTCTCCTCTCAGGATTTTGGGCATGAACACACATGAACCTGGTGTGTTTTCCAAACCACCGAATGTGGGACTTGAACTGTGCAGTTGGCCACATGGGATTTAGCTGCGTTAGCCAGTGCACCACTTGCTGGCCCCCTTTGTATTTTTTTATTGATTGATTGATTGATTGAAGAGGTTTTTGCTATAGGACGCATGCACTCACCAGACAAACATAGAGACAGAAAGCGAGAAATCACCCTTCAGGGGGATGGCCACGCTGCAATGCCTTCTCCTCCATTCTCCTCTCAGGATCTTGGGCATGCACACACATAAGCCCGGCGGAAGTTTTAAGCCACCGGGTCCGGGATGCAAACCTCGGTTGACTACATAGGAGTCCAGCGACATAGCCATTATGCTAACTTCTGGTCCTCCTTTGTATTTTATTGTAACTGCCTATAAGTCCGTAAGTATTTTAGAATAAAACTGTTTAAGCACTTATCTGTACCTGAATTCAGCCTTCAACCTCTTGTATAATTTCTTTACCTGATTATCTTTAAAAGTAAATATCGGGCCAGCCACATGGAATGGTGGGTAAGGCATCTGGATCCCAGATGGCTGACTCTGTCCCAGATGCGGTGGCTTGGGAAACATGCCAGGTGCATGTGCGTAAGAATCCAAAATCCATAGAGGAGAATGGAAGAGAAGGGATTGTGGCGTGATCATCCCACAGGGGGTGCTTTCTCACTTTTCTCTCTGTCTCCAACGAGCTCATGCACCTTATAGCAATTTTATTTGTTTTATTTTGTTTTTGCCATAAGGCTCACGTGCTTGTAGAAGAGAGACAAAGAGAATGGGAAAATGCAAAGTCACTCCCCAATAGGGATGGCTACGTTACAATCCCTTTTTCTCCATTCTCCTCTCAGGATTTAGGCAGACATGCTTCTGGTGTGATTTTCAAGCCTCTGGGTCCCAGACTGGAACCACAGAGTTGACCATGTGGGATCTAGCCACCTTAACCTGTAGGCCAGCTGCTGGCCTGCACTTTTTAAAAAATGTAATTATAAAGTTTTTCCTATATAATATACATTTAAAAGTATAAAGCCTTGGGCCAGCCCAAGGCATGTTGGTTCAGGCAAATGAATGCTGCATGGCTTGCTGTGTGGTTTGAGTTGAGGGCCTGAGGTTTGGGAAACATGCCAGCCATGTGTGCATGTGTGCCCAAAATACCAAAAGGAGGGATGGAGGAGAAAGGATTGTGGTGCGACCATCCCCTATGGGGATATTTTCTCACTTTCCCTCTCAGTTTGTCTTGTCTCTCTGTCTCTCTCCAGTGTGTGTGTATGCCCTCTGGCCAGAAATATTTAAAAATAGTCCAGCAGGTGGCACACCACCATGGCTGGGCCAGTCCATTTTCTATTCTCATCAGGAGCAAACTATTTTATTTTTTAGGTCCAGGACTCAAACCCCAGTCAACAATGTGGGAGTCCAGCAATATAACCATTACACCATTTTCTGGTCCCAGGAGCTGTCAATTTTAAACATCAATGATAAAATATTCCCCATGGAGACAGACCAGTCCCAATATCTCCCAACCCCTGGTGTGTCACTACTGAATACTCTCTTTTATCTTTTCTTTTCTTTTCTTTCTTTTTTTTTTTTTAAGGTTTTTTGCCATGAGGCGCATTTGCTTTCCAGAGACAAACAGAGAGAAAGAGAGAGAGACAGTGAGAGCAAAAGTGAGAAAGCACCTCCTGGGAGAGGGATGGCCACACCACAATCCCTTCTCCTCCGTTCTCTTCTTGAGATTTTGGGCACACATGTATGTGCATTTGGCTTGACTCAAACTGTGATTGGCCATGTGGGAATCCAGTGCCTTAACCACCATACCACCTGCTGGCCTCACTTTTCTTTTTCTTAATTACCAGAGGGTACATGCACTCATCAGACAGAGACAGAGAGAGAGAAAGAGGAAGAAGGAGAACGCACCCTCCAGTGGGAAATGGTCATACCACAACCTCTTCTCCATTTCTCCATCCCATCAGTAATTTGGGCGTGCACAGAGAAGCACCAGTGTATTTTTCAAGTTGCTGGGGCTAGGATTTAAACCACAGTCAGCCATGTAAGATCCAACTCCCTCAACCACTAGGCCACAGGCTAGCCCTAAATATTTTAATATGAGTTGTTTGGCCTGCCTTAATTTTTCAGGGTCAAATATTATCAAAAACAACTTGGTGGCACATCAATAGATAGATATAGCCACACCCCAGATCTTGGCATGACTGACTTTGGGAATCACCAAAAGTGATTCTTCAAGGAAGGTTTCACTAAACACCCTGTCTAGGCCCTAAATATCATCCCCTACTTATTTTCTGAACTTGTTTATTTTTTTCATTTCACTGGTCACAATTTGCAATTATTGTATTTGTATTAGGTAGACAGAAAAGTCATGACGCATTTTTGCATAGAAAAATACATCTTAACTTTCCTGACAATCTAATAGGTCTTTTCCATCTTCCGTCCTAGTGTATAAACTCTGAGACATGTCTGTCTCGCTGTCTGAGTTATCCCTAAGCTTAGCACAGCGCCTGCCATGTTGGAGATGCTCAGTATATGTACTAACACTGTATTCTTGGGAGCCGGACGGTGGTGCAGTGGTAAAATGTGACACTCTGTGAGGTGGATTCACATGGACAGGTCTTAGGTCTGCAGCCTGAAACTCCCTGGAGTATACCAGGCACGTGCGTTTCCATTTTTCAGGACTGGCCGAGGTTGGGGTGGATCATGGCAGCAGGACTGTGTTGTGGGTTCTGTCTCTCTGGCTCATGGACAAAAGAAAGAAAACAAGAAATCCCAAAACATTGCATTCTCTTCAGCTCGTGTGCTACCAGCAAAGGGCATTTGCTCAACATTAGACAGATTCCTCTTTCTTCATCTCATGCCCGTTACTAAAAAGAAATAGCCACTTGTTGTCTAAGATTGGTGACATAGAGAGCCATTTAGCACCATAATTCAGAAACAGCTGCAGCGTCATGGCTCTAAGCAAAGTTGTTTTCTCTCATTCCGAACTCCGACTCAGCCCTGATTGGGAATGTGTCTTGAATATTCTCAAAAATGTTATAACACAGAATCATAAAATAAAATATAAATACGACATTAACATTTTGAAGGAGGACCTATGCATTTTGCCAGACACTGCACTGGAAATGACAAGAACCCAGTCAGTACCTCAACCTTATCAAGTTCCAAACATAAGTCGTCAGCTTCCTTTCCAAACCACATGCTCCTTTTAGTTTTCTTCAGTATTTCTTTTGGTGGCACAACTATTCACCTGGCTAGTTCTCCAGGTTTTCTCCTATGCTCTCTTTTCTGTACTCTTTTTACATTAGGCTGAACTTTTTTTTTTTTTAAGAATTATTAACTTTATTTATTTATTTGTTTATTTATTTATTTATTTTAATTTGACCAGAGAGGACCATGGTTGGATGTGGGAGCCCATTGCCCTTAACCACCATGCCACCTGCTGGCCCCAGGCTGAAGCTTTATAATGTTCATTCCCAGCGTATATATCCCGTCTTCTCTGAGCTCTAGACTCACAGCTGTCTACTTGTTATATCGTCTTAGAGACATCACAGACATTTTAAATTTATTATGCTCAAAACCAAACTCTGGGTTTTCCTCTAAATCTCTTTCCTCCCTGATCTTTACCATGTGTCCTGATCTTACTGTCTACCTGTGGCTTAATCCAGAAATGTGGGAGTCTTTCTTGCTTCCTCTCTTGCTGCCACAACTAGTTTATTCACATATCTGTTTGTTTTTCTAATTATTTGCCTGAGGGTTACTCTGCTCACCAGAGGAAGAAAGAAAGGGAGAGGAAGAAAACATTGTTCAATGGGGCTTCCCTTCTCCACCATGTTCTTATCCTGTTCAGATTTGGGGCATGCACATACGTGTACTCAGAGTGTTTTTCAAGCCACTGGTGCCAGGATTCAAACCACACAGTTGACCATGTGGCATCTGACTCCCTTAACTACTGGACGGTGGGGCCAGCCCTCATTCACATGTTCTACACTCTGCTATAAATATATTCTTTTTTTTTGAGAGGTTTTTGCTATAGGGCGTGTGTGCTGGTCAGAAAAACAGAGAGACAGAGAGACAGAAAGTGAGAAATCAACCTCCAGGGGGGGATGGCCACGCAATCCCTTCTCCTCCATTCTCCTCTTGGGATCTTGGGTACACACGCATGCACGCCTGGCATGAATTTAAGCCACCAGGTCCAGGACTCAAACTGTGGTGGACTACATGGGAGCCCAGCAACATAGCCATTATGCCAATTGCTGATCCCATGCTATAAATATATTCTAATTGGATTAATTTTCTTCCATCTATAATACCTCCTAGTCTAAACTACTGCAATAGCTTCCTAATAAACATCTCTCTAATTTCATTTTTTTTTCAAGTTGAGAGACACAGAGAGAAAGACAACTACCGTTAACAGGGTCTCACACTGCGATCCTCCCCTCAGCCTTCCTAGCCAATGTGCTCACCCAGTGTGCACACGTTCATTGAGAACCAAACTTCAGTCTTCCAATGGCTTTCAGCATTGCAGAGTGTTGTGTTAATTCTAAACCTCTATGACCTTGCCTCTCTACTTTCTTTCTTTCTTTCTTTCTTTCTTTCTTTCTTTCTTTCTTTCTTTCTTTCTTTCCTTGAATAATTTATTTTAATGATTTATTTCTTATTATTATTATTTTTAATTTGACCAGATAGAGACAGAGAAAGAGAGAGGGGAAGAGAAAGTGAGAAAGCAAGCTTTCAGGTCTGGGACTCAAACTGCAGTTGACCATGTGGGAGTCCAACACCTTTACCACCACGCCACCTACTGGCCCCTTCTACTTCCATTCTTAACTTCCATTTTCCCACAAACAGGTGGAGTAATCTCAAAATATAATCGATTGATGACATTCCTCTTCAAATGTGTTTTATGACGTTCTCTCCTCAATCCTCATGTCACATCCATTCATCGTAACTTGTAGTTCTTCGTGAAAATCAAAAACCACAGTACATTCTGTTTCTTCTCTTTGTAATGTTTGTCCCATAGGTTCTTTCTAATCCTAAATCTTGATTTAAATGTCATTCCAAAGACTTCTTTCCTTTCTGTCCTATATAAATATATCTCTTCTCTCCTGCTATTTGCTCTTATTGTGTCTTATGTATTTACTTCACAGCACCTTCTCCATGAGGACAGAAACTGTCTTCTTGGGCTGGCCCTATGGCCTGGTGGCTAAAGGAGCCAGATCCAACATGGGGGACAATGAGGTTCAAATTCCCGGCCCTGGGTGCATGTGTACATGTGTGTGTGCCCCACATTCCAATAGGATGGAGAAACGGAAGAGAAGGGATGTGGCATGACTACACCCCATTGGGAGGCACTTTCTCCCTCCTTCTCTCTCTCTCTTTCTCTGGTGAGCATACATGTCCTCTGACAATTAAAAGAAAAAAAAGAGGGACCGGCAGTTAGCGTAATGGCTGTCGCTGGACTCCCATGTAGTCGACTGTGGTTCGCGTCCCAGACCCGGTGGCTTAAAACTCATGCCGGGCACATGTGCGTGTGTGCCCAAGATCCCGAGGGGAGAATGGAGGAGAAGGGATTGCGGCATGGCCATCCCCTCTGGGGGGTGATTTCGCGCTTTCTGTCTCTCTGTCTCTCTGTCTATCTGGCAAGCGCACGCGCCCTATAGCAAAAACCTCTTAAAAGAAAAAGAAAGAAAGAAAAGAAAAGAAATGAAATCATGTCTTGGGAACCAGTAGTTAGCGTAATGGCTATGTCGCTGGACTCCCATGTAGTCGACCGCGGTTCACGTCCCGGACCCGGTGGCTTAAAACTCACACCAGGCGCGTGTGCGTGCGTGCCCAAGATCCCGAGAGGAGAATGGAGGAGAAGGGATTGCGGCATGGCCATCCCCTCTGGGGGGTGATTTCGCGCTTTCTGTCTCTCTGTCTCTCTGTCTATCTGGCAAGCGCACGCGCCCTATAGCAAAAACCTCTTAAAAGAAAAAGAAAGAAAGAAAAGAAATCATGTCTTCCTTCCTGATGTATTTCTAATTTCTAGTGCAGTGCCTGGCACACAGCAAGCACTTAATCGGTTGTTTAATAATTGGGTGACCTGTTCTGTTTTGGATATGGGTTATAAGTGTGATGCGTTTAAACAACATTATATAGGTGGGAAAAATTCTTATTCTTTCATATTATTTTCATTACTTCTTTTTTAGAAGTCACTTTTCTAAGACTAATGACATAGCCATTTATCTCCGTAGTGCAGAAACAGCTGCCATGTCATGGATTTTAGTGAAGACAGTATTTTTCCCACAATCAGGAAAACGGCATACTGAATCATACAGAAACTTCTTAAAGATACTGAATCATAGGGAACCAGCAGTTAGCGTAATGGCTATGTCGCTGGACTCCCACGTAGTCGACCGTGGTTCGTGTCCTAGACCCGGTGGCTTAAAACTCACGCCGGGCGCGTGTGCGTGCGTGCCCAAGATCCCAAGAGGAGAATGGAGGAGAAGGGATTGCAGCGTGACCATCCCCCCTGGGGGGTGATTTCTCGCTTTCTGTCTCTATGTCTCTCTCTGTCTGTCTGGCGAGCGCACGCGCCCTACAGTGAAAATCTCTCCAAAAAAAAAAAGATACTGAATCATAGAATGCCAGAAGGATTAATAGTGCAAAGGAGGTCAAACCTGAAAAATTTTGCCTTGGGTGGTAAGATATTTTCTTTTTTCTTTTTTAAAGAGTTATTTAATTTTATCTATTATTATTATTATTTTAATTTGACGAGAGAGAGAGAGAGGGAAAGTGAGAAAGTGATTTGCCTGGTCTGGGACTCGAAGCGCAGTCAGCCATGTGGGAATCCAGTGCCTTAACCATCTGCCAGTCCCCAGATATTTTCTTTAAATGTATGAGATAGCCATACGGATCTTTCTTTTTGCATGTTTTCAAGTCATCTCACAAAAACAGATAACATCTGCTGCCTGTGCTGGCCAGAAGTGCGAAAGTTGTTTATGAAGGCATAATTAACCCACCCAGAGGCCTTCATTTCCATTAAGATGGAAAGCAAGCTAATTTCCGATAAACCTGCCATAGCAAATAGAAAAGTGCGACCATGTTTACTAATCCCTTGATTCATATACACATGACAGTGTCCACAGCAGTGTCCCTCCCCAGCTACACTTCAAAACTACTTTGCATACCCAGCAACCAGGCCTCTTTCACCATCCCCAAGCAGACACTCAGGGTTAACTTGGAAGTGCTCCAAGCTATAATAACATTCATACCATGAAAAAAAATTCTCCTATTTCCTTAGTGTCTATCTTTGAACAGTTCAAAGAGCTTCCACATTTTTTTTTTCCTGGTGTTTTCCATGTCAGAATGACGTAAGAAGATCTGAGATTAGAGAACCTGAAGTGCAAATCATTTGTTCAAAGTTACAGTGAAATTGCCTATCACAATCAGACTCCATTCTCCCAACTCCCACTAGACCGGGTAGCTTCCCAAGGGATTTGAGACCTTTTATGAAAAATGTTAAAACTACGTATAATTACGAGTCTTGAGCACTTTCTTCAAATCCTCTTAACATAGAGGAAAAAATGTTGTTTTGCGGTTTTTAAATAAAATGACTTTGTAAAGATAGGCTTCTAAACTGCCTCATTCTCAATTCACATTGAAACGATCAAAGGAATAAAAATAGAAGAAAAATCTTCCATATGCCAGAAACTTTGGGAATTTCTGCTAGTTAGATGGTAGAAGGGCCCAATTAAAAGCAGAGGTCATTCAAGATTCCACCTCTATAAAATATCTTATCACCTTAGTAGAAATCCATGAACATCCCCTTACTTAGGGTCAAAGGTTAGGTAAGGGCAGGTGGGGAGATACGTGTGTACTCAGACCCATTCCAGTCTCTGATGGAATCCACTGATATCCCTGCTTAATTATTAACCAAATCTGGACAAACATAGAGCATGCTGTGTTAAAATGATCAAACAGAGAAAAATTATGAGGCTCTGAAAAGTACTGTAGCTCGAAATGAGTTTCCCTTGAAAAATCAGAATGAAAATGGGTGATTTAAAGAACAGATTTAGAAGATCCAGTCAACAAAAAAAGTAAACATTATTGTTCCCTAATGATGTATTCTCAAATACCTAAAATAGTGCCTAACGGAGTTGTTGCTCAATAAGTATTTGTGGAATGAATTCATTAGGAATCTCACAAGAAAGACAGGGTAGAAATAGAAGCATTAATTAATTTTCCTAAGACTTGAGTCTGATGACCAAATGTTTGAAAATATAAACTAATATTTAGACTAGCCAGGTGACATTTTAAAAATTATTTCAAGGGGCCAGCAAGTGGCATAGTGGTTAAGGTATCAGACTCCCACGTGGTCAACTGGTTCAAGTCCTGGACCTGGCAACTTGCTTTCTCACTTTCCCTCTACTTTCTGATGGAATTAAAATAAAATGATAATACATTAAATTAAATAAATAACTAAATTAAAAATTGTTTAATAAAAATTATCTCGGGACCAGCAGTTAGCATAATGGCTATGTCGCTGGACTCCCATGTAGTCGACCGCGGTTTGTGTCCCGGATGCGGTGGCTTAAAACTCACGCCAGGCGTGTGTGCATGCGTGCCCAAGATCCCAAGAGGAGAATGGAGGAGAAGGGATTTTGGCATGCCCATCCCCCTGGGGGGTGATTTCTCACTTTCAGTCTCAAGGATAGGGTTTTGTGGCATGGCAGCTGGATCCTGGATTCCTGGATCCTGGACTCCTACGTGGCTGACTGCAGTTCAAGTCCTGGACCTGGCAGCTTCCTTTCTCATTTTCCTTCTCACTCTTTCTCTCTCTGTCTTACTCTGGTTAAAAAAAAATGATGACGATGATAAATAAAATAAAATAAATAAATCTTTAATAAATAAATAAATAATAAAAAGTATTTCAAGGATAAAGGAAAAAAAAAAAACTTGAGAGCCAGCAGGTTGTATAGTGTTAAGGCTCTAGAATCCCACAAGAATGACCTCAGTTCAAGTTCCAGACCTGACACAGAGTTAACACAACTGGATCCACAGGGAGAGGTCCTAGATTCATATCTAAGGACTTTCCTAAGCATGCTAGGTACGTGTGCATGTGCATACATGCCCGTGATCCAGGCTGGCTAAGATCAGGGGTGGATCATGCATGAAAGCCCTGTTAGGAGTCCTGTCTCTCTGTCTCTTTCTCTCTCACTCATAGAAGAAAATAAGAAAGAAATTTTGGGGGAAAAAACATCTAGGTAGGAGGGACCAGCAGAAGGTGTAATGATTATGTTGACTCCACGTAGTGGGCCATGGTTTGAGTCCTAGACCCAGCAGCTTAAACCTCACACCAGGCGCACGTGTGTGTACCCAAAATTCCAAGAAGAGAATGAAGAAGGCATTGCAGCGTGGCCATTCTCCCTGGGGAGGGGGATGATTTATCTCTTTCTGTCTGTCTCTCTCTGTCTCTCTGGCAAAGACACATATCCTACAGCAAAAATCTCTCTCTTTTTTAAAAAGAATTATTTAGGGACCAGCAGGTGGCGTGGTGGTTAAGGCGCTGGACACTCCCACATGGCCGACTGTGGTTCAAATACCGGACCTGGTGACTTGCTTTCTCACTTTCCCTCTCTCTCTCTCTCTCTGTCTGTTTCTCTCTCTGGTCAAATTTAAATAAATGAATGAATAAATAAGATAAAATAAATAATTACTTTTAAAAAAAGAATGATTTAATTTTATTGATTTATTATTATTATTCAATTTGACCAGAGAGAAACAGGAGAGTGAAAAGGCAAGCTGCCAGGTCCAGGATGCAAACCACAGTCTGCCATGTAGGTGTCCCGCACCTTAACCACCATGTCACCTGCTGGCCCCGCAAAAATCCCTCTTAAAAAAAAATCTAGGTAGGGGGACCAGCAGTTAGCGTAATGGCTATGTCGCTGGACTCCCATGTAGTCGACCGTGGTTCGAGTCCCGGACCCGGTGGCTTAAACTCACGCTGGGCGCGTGTGCGTGCGTGCCCAAGATCCTGAGAGGAGAATGGAGGAGAAGGGATTGTGGTGTGGCCATTCCCCCTGGGGGGGTGATTTCTTGCTTTCTGTCTCTCTGTCTCTCTCTGTCTGGCGAGTGCACGCGCCCTATAGCAAAAACCTCTCAAAAAAAAAAAAAATCTAGATAGGAAAAAAAAGAGTATCTCCAAGGAACAAAAATCAATGTGACCTCAGAATCCTGCAACTCTGTAAGACCCAAATCAATAAAGCATATCCTAGGGACCAGTAGATGGCATAATGGTTACGTCACTGGACTCCCACATGCCTGACCTTGGTTTGAGTCCTGGACCTGGAGACTTGAAACACACTGGGCGCGTGTGCATGCGTGCCCAGTATCCCAAGAGGAGATTGGAGAAGAAGGGATTGTAGCACATCCATCATGCCAAGAACATGTGTGTATGGTCAAATCCTAACAGGAGACTAGAGAAGAGACTGTGGTGTGGCCATCTCTCCTGGGGGGTGATTTCTCATTTTCCCCCTCTCTGTCTCTGAAAAGTACATGTGCCCTATGGAGAAACAAAAACAAAAACAAAAAACCCAAACCTAAACTAAAGCACACACAAAGGTTGTAGGACAGCAACACAAGTAAAAGGAATATATTATAACCATCCAAAAGTAATACCCATTATTTCTGGATACCTAAAATGCGCAAAATTATTTATAAATACAGCAGTATCTTTCATACAGCTTTGAGTTCAGTTTTAGCAAAACAAAACAAATGTCTTCCTCTGAATGGTGAATACCTTGGAGTTACTCCAGAATAACACTGAATTATTCACATTGAATGGTGAATGCTTGGAATTACTCCAGAATAATATGAAATCAAACTTTATTTTAGTAAGAACTTTTAAATTGAAAGTTCTTTCAAGTGAATCCGTGCTGGTTCATATATCTATTCGGAAAATAGTCCCCAAATTTCCAAATTTACGGATCGGACCTTGGCACTTGGAGATTAGATGTGCTCAACAAATGCTGATTGACAGGGTAGAGACTAGGGGTACAGGATGCCGATGTCCAATGCCAGTCTTTTTTTTTTTAGAGAGAGATTTTTGCTTTAGGGCACATGAACTCGCCGGAGAGACAGAGAGAGACAGAGATAGAAAGCAAGATATCACCCTCCCCAGGTTGCATGACCATGCAGCAATCCCTTCTCCTCCATTCTCCTCTCAAGATTTCGGGCAGGCACACCCACGTGCCTGGAGTGAGTTTTAAGTCGCCAGGTCTGGAACTCAAACCATAGTCAACTGTGCCGGCTGCCGGTCCCTCCAGTGCCAATAGTTAATATATTGTAACTTCTATTTCCCCCAAGCTATCATTTACCACAGTAGTGTTTGGCAAACATTTTATTCATTCATTTAATCTTTCTTTGTTTAAAAAATTATTATTTATTTAATTTTATTCATTATCAGAAGTATTTTTTTAATGTGCTATAGGGCAGGTGTGCTCACCAGAGAGAGACAAAGAGAGAGAGGTGAGGGTGGGAAGTGAGAAACAAGCTGCTGAGTCTGGAAATTGAACCTGTGTCAGCCCTGTGGGGGTCCAGTGCCCTTAATGCTACCTGCTGACCCCCATTTAGTCTTTCAATTGTTAGGTATTTAAGAGCTATTAACACATACAGCCCTGTGTTAAGCACTTCCTTTACAGTGGAGAACCAAACAGACTGGGTCCCTGCTTACACAGAACTGTGAGCTCACTGGAGTAGACAAACAACATGCACAGACATATCACTGCAAGTTATGAATGCTATTGAAAAAAGTACAGAAAACTATAAAAAGATGTAGGGCCCCATGGTCTAGTGGTTAAGGGAGCTGGATCCCTTATGGACAATCCAATGGTTAAAACCCTAGCCTGGCAGTTTAAAAAAACACACCAGGAGGGACCAGCAGTTAGTGTAATGGCTATGTCACTGGACTCCCATGTGGTCGACCACGGTTCGAGTCCCAGACCCGGTGGCTTGAACTCATGCCGGGCGCATGTGCATGCATGCCCAAGATCCCGAGAAGAGAAAGGAGAAGGGATTGCGGCATGGCCGTCCCACGGGGGGTGGGGTGGGGTGGTGTGTGATTTCTCGCTTTCTGTCTCTGTCTCTCTCTGTCTTTCTGGCAAGTGCACGCACCCTATAGCTAAAACCTCTTCAAACACATGCACACACACACGCACACACACACCAGGGGGGCCAGCAGATGGCATCGTGATTAAGATGCTAGATACTCCCACATGGCTGACCATGGTTCGAGTCCTGAACCTGGAGGCTTGCTTCCTCACTTTCATTCTCTCTCTGTGTCTGTCTTTCTCTGGTCAAATTAAAATAAATAATTCTAAAACAAACAAACAAACAAACAAAAAACACCAGGTATGTGTGCATGAGTGCCCAAAATCCAGACAGGTTGGAGGAATAAAGGAAAAAGGATTGTGGTGTGACCATGCCTTATGGAGGTAGGGGTGTTTTCTCTTTCTCTCTCTGTCTCTGTCTGTTCACTCTGTGAGTACACACACCCTCCAGAAAAAAAAAAAATTATGGGATAGGGATTTTGGATAGGAGAAGATTAGTCAAACATAATTTCTCTGAGTGACATTTCAGCTGGGACCCAAAAACTAACAGTGAAAGAAGGAATGGAGGGAACCAGCAGTTAGCGTAATGGCTATGTCACTGGACTCCCATGTAGTTGACTGCGGTTTGCGTCCTGGACCCGGTGGCTTAAACTCATGCTGGGCGTGTGTGCGTGCGTGCCCAAGATCCCGAGAGGAGAATGGAGGAGAAGGGATTGCGGCATGACCATCCCTCCTGGGGGGTGATTTCTCACTTTCTGTCTCTATGTCTCTGTCTGTCTGGTGAGTGCACACGCCCTATAGCGAAAACCTCTCCAAAAAAAAAAAAAGAAGGAATGGAAAAGAGTATTCAAGGAAGAGAAAATGCAGAGGCCCAGTGGCAGAAAAAAGGCTTGAAGCTTTAAAAAATTTTAAGATCAGTGCAACCTTTTATGGAAAAGGATGTCCATGTTCCACTCTTCCCAGTCTCAGCAAGAGCAGAGCACAGTGCAATGATAACAACATACAGATGGGAGCAGCACAAGTCTTCTATTATTATTTAATTTTTTTACATGGCATGTGTGCTTGCAAGAGAGAGAGTGAGAAATCACCCCTCAGGGAGAATGACGACCCTACAATTCCTTCTCCATTCTCCTCATGGAATTTTGGGCATACATGGACATGTGCCTGGCTTAAAGTTCAAGCCGCTGGGTCCAGGACTCAAACTGCACAGCCAGCCATGTGGGATTTAGCCACCTTAATTATCATGCCACTAGCTGGTTCTACAAGTCTTATTTAGGTCTATCTTTTTTTATTTTATTTTATTTTATTATTTTATTTTTTGAGTTTTTTGCCTTAGGGCACATGCACTCTCCAGAGAGAGAGAGAGAAACAGAGACAGTGAGAGGAAAGTGAGAAATCATCCCCAGGTGTGATGGCCACACCACAATCCCTTCTCCTTGATTCTCCTCTTTGGATCTTGGGCATGCATGTACATGTGTCTAGTGTGATTTTTAAGCCACCAGGTCTGGGACTCGACCTGCAGTTGCCCATGTGGTAGTCCACAGATGTAACCACTATGCCATGTGATGTAGCCACTACACCATGTGCTTAACCGCTTAATTTTATTGCAGGGCCTGCTTTAGCATCTTCAAAATGAGAATTATGGGTTTTCTTCCTGAACCTCTTATAAAAAAAAATGACTATACTTTGGGTTAGCAGGTGGTGTGGTGGTTAAGTGCATTGGACTCCCACATGGCCAACTGTGGTTCAAGTCCCAGACTTGGCAGTTTGCTTTTTGCTTTCTCACTTTCCCTCTCTCTCTCTCTCTCTCTCTCTCTCCATGTCTCCGTCTCTCTCGTCAAATTACAAATTAAATAATAGTAATAATGATGCATAAAATGAAATAAAATAATTCTTTTTTTAATAAAATAATTCTTTTTAAAAATGACTTTTTTTTGTTTTTGGAGAGGTTTTTGCTATAGGGCACATGTGCTCACCAGAAAGACAGAGAGACAGAAAGTGAGAAATCACCCCCCAGGGGGGAAGGCCGTGCTGTGATCCCTTCTCCTTCATTCTCCTCTCAGGAACTTGGGCACGCATGAACACACACCCAGCGTGAGTTTAAGCCACCAAGTCTGGGACTCGAACCACTGTCAACTACATGAGAGTCCAACAACATAGCCATTATGCCAACTGCTGGTCCCCAAAAATGACTATATTTTATCTGTAAAATGCTTGTTCTTTTTTACAATGTTACATAAGCATATGTGCAATATAATAATTGAAAAAATGTGACATTTTTACTATTTTTTATAATTAATTTTATTAAACTTTATCCATCACTATTATTATTATTATTTTTGAATTTGATGAGAGCGAAATAAAGTAAGAAAGCAAGCTGTCAAGTCTGGAACTCGAACTGTGATCAGCCGTGTGGGAGTCCAGTGCCTTCACCACCACACCACACACTGGCCCTGGGATTTTTACCATTAAAATGTACATTCTGGGGTCCAGCAGGTGGCGTGGTGGTTAAGGCACTGGAATTCCCACATGGCTGACCACAGTTCGAGTCCCGGACCTGGCAGTTTGCTTTCCCATTCTCCTTCTCTCTCCCTCTCTTTCTCTGGCAAAACTCATGTGAAAAATAATAATCATAATAAATAAATAAATAATTCTTTTAAAAAAATGTACATTCTGCTCTATAGCAAAAACTAAAAAAAAAAAAAAAAAAAATTGCATTCTGAGAAAGAGGAATAGGAATTCTTCACCAGTTTAGGAAAATGAAAGGAAAGAACTGTCTTCACTCATTTGCAGTTGTCATTCAATTATCATTGTGAGCTGTGTCATCTATCTTTATGAAAGTAAACTATTGTTTCCAAGGAAGTGATCTAGTTGAAGCTTTCTCAAGGGGAATCTAGTGGTTTAGTCTGAGACTTGCATTATGAAGTTTCTAGAGTTCCATGGCTTTCACTTAAATATTTTTTTTCTTTGACTTATGTGGAGACAGGTGTCAGAATCAGACTGACAAACACACATCCAGAGTTAGTCTCACTCCCCCCACCACTCGGCACTGTCCCTAGCCCCCATGTGCTGGTCACAACACTGCACACCTGCATGCAATAGTTCTGTAAGCCCCCAAACAACCCTAGGAGAGATAATCAAGTCTTGTTATTTATGGCAGTTACATTTTACAAAGTGGCCGTGAACAGTCCTAGGGGAAATACAGGGTTAGGTTCCTATGAGCCTCTGGTCACGATATTTATGTCAACCAATCAAAGGCATCATAATTCCCGGACCAGCAGGTGGCATGGTAGTTAAGGCACTGGATTGCCACACCACTAACTGCAGTTTGAGTCCCACACTTGACAGCTTGAACATCATACCAGGCACATGTGCGTGTATGCCCAGAATCCTAAGAGGAGACTAGAGAAGGGATTTCAGCATGCCCATTCCCCCCAGGGGGTGATTTCTTACTTTCCCTCTCTCTATCTGTCTCTGGGGAGTACACACGCCGTAAGGCAAAAACCTAAAAAAAAAAAAATCGTAATTTAACATATATTCATAAGTTAACATATATTGATTCCTTGACATTGAACTCATGGCTAGCAGAGCTGTAACTCCTGCCTGAAGGAAGCTCTAATATCCGTATTTTTTTCTTTTTTTTTTTTAAATCTATCATGGTTTCCCCACTGAAGAATGGTAGATAGGGCTGGTCCCACAGCTTAGTGGTTAAGGAAGCTGGATCCCACCTAACCAACCACAGTTAGAATCCCAGCCCTGACAGCTTGAAAAGCACACTGGGTATGTGTGCATGCCCCAGATACTAAGAGAATGGAGAAATGAAGGAAAAAATGCCAAGACCACTTCCCATTGAAGAGTACTTTTTCTGTCTCTCTCTGGTGAACACATGCACCCTATTGCAATTTGTTATTTTAAAAAAAATTATTTAATTTTATTTATTACTATTAATTTTTTAATTTGAACAGAAAGAGGAATAGGGAGAGAGAGAGAGAAAGTGAGAAAGCAAGCCTCCAGGTCCAGGGCTTGACCTGTGGTTGGCCACATGAGAGTCTAGCACTTTAACCACCACAGCACCTGCCAGCCCCCCGTGACAATTTAAATAAATAAATAAAAATTTAAAAACACTGTAGAGTGTGATTCCTACAAACATGGATGTTCTACATAATTACAACACAGCTATCAAAAGCAAGACATTGGGCAAGGCCGCAGCACGTTGGTTAAATGCTGTGTGTAAGGAACCAGATCTTTCCTACATGGCTAACTGTGGTTCAAATCCTGGCCCTGGCAGCTTAAAAATACATCGGGTATGTGTTCATGCATGCCCAAATCACCATGGAATGGAGAAATGAAGCAAAAAGTATTTTGGCACGATCACATTCCACTGGGGAGTGTATGTTCCCACTCTCTCTAGCAGGTGCACATCCCCTCTGGCAATAAAAATAAACAAAACCCGCCTAAAATCAGGAAATTAACAGATACATTACTACCACCTAACACTTAGACTCAGTTCAAGTTTTACCCATTGTTCCAGAAGTACCTTTTGTATTTATATGTCGGGACTAGTTTGGCATGACCACGTTGTTCTGAGTGGGGGCAGGTACTGCTTTCGTAGATGCTTTTCAATAGCCCTCCTTGAGTAGCTTATGAAAGCGCATATCTGCATGTGTCTATAGGCCACATGTTTTAATCACATGCTTTCAAATTGGCTGCTCTCCACATTTACAGGCTTCAACTTAAGATCATATGTTGCATTCATTGTGTTCTTCTATGTGGAACCGTAGTTCCTCAGTCTTTCCTTGACTTTTTCTTTCTTTCCTTTTTTTTTTTTATAGGGTGTGTGCACTTGCTGGAGAGAGATAGAGACAAGGAATGTGAGAAATCACACACACACACACCCAGGGGAGGGATGGCTATGCTGCAATCCCTTCTCCTCTATTCTACTCTCAGGATTTGGGGCATGCACACACATGTGCTCAAAGTGCTTTTCAAGACACTGGGTCTGGGACTTGAACCATGGTCAGTCACGTGGGAATCTAATGCCTTAACGTCTATGCCCCTTCTGGCCCCTCTCTCTATTTTTTTTTAAAGAATTATTTTATTTAACTCTCTTTCTTTCTCTCCTTTCAATCTTTCTTTCTCTCTCTCCCCCTCTCCCTCTCCTTCTCTCTCTCTCTCTCTTTCTTTCCTTCTTTCTTTCAATTTGACCAGAGAGGGACAGAATGAGAGAAAGTGAGAAAGCAAGTTGCTAGGTCCAGGACTCGAACTTCAGTCAGCCATGTGGGAGTCCAGTGCCTTTAACCACCATGCTACCTACCGGCCCCATCCTCCCTCTACATATTTTAAACCATAAATGCACACTAATTCCAATTCTAATAAAGCACTTAAGAACTCATTTTAGTTTTTCCTTTTTATACTTTGTTTGTTTAAAGAACTATTTGTTTATTTAATTCCTTTTTTTTTTTTTTTTAATTTAACCAGAGAGAGAGAGAAAGGAAAAGTGAGAAAGCAAGCCCCCGGGTCTGAGATTTGGACCACAATTGGTCATGTGGGAGTCCAGCGCCTTAACCACCATGCCCCCCTACCAACCCCATCCCTTTTCATATTTGTATCCACAGTAAAAAAAACGCAGTGAAATAGCCACAATATTTATTTATTGACTCCATTTCTCACACATGCCCAGAAGTGACTGAGATGCCATTTCCATATTTCCTTAATCCCAGGCAAACACTCTTT
>NW_006203772.1:1146683-1149686 GCF_000334495.1 Tupaia belangeri chinensis
GCTCCACTCATTCAAACCCTTCATCCCTCTCCCCTAGGTTTACCTACCTGGCTTGGCCCCGCCTAGTAGCTTTTGGACAGAATTGTTTAAGAAAAGACAGAATCAGAAAAAAAATAAGGCAAACAAGAAAGCAGGCAGTCAGATCCACATACTTAGTTTGAACGAAACTAGGAGAGGATACCTCAATGTAAAAAGGAACTCTGTCGCGCACGCGCCCTATGGCAAAAACCTCTCCAAAAAAGGAACTTTCTCTCTTCTCTTTCTCTCTCTCTTTCTCTCTTTTTTAGGGTTCGTACACTCACCAGAGAGACAGAGAAGGAAAAAGAAACAGAAAGCGAGAATTTACCCCAAGGGGGATGGCCATGCCACAATCCCTTCTCCTCCATTCTCCTCCCTGAATCGCAGGCACGCATATGAGCGCACACACGCCTGGCATGTTTCCAGCCTCCAGGGCCCGGACTTGAAACGCAGTCATGCATGTAGGTGTCTAGCCATGTAACCATTACACCATCTGATGGTCTCGCTAAAGGAGGAACTCCTTTTATGTTTTTTTAAGAAAGCATTTTTTATTTAATTTTATTATTATTTTCCGGTTTGATCAGAGCGAGAAAGAGAGGGAAAGTGAGAAAGCAAGCCACCAGGTCCCGGACCCCAACCGTGGTCGGCCATGTGGGAGTTCAGCACCTTTAACCACCGCCACCTGCCAGCCCCAGAAGGAGTTCTTAAGAGTAAAAATTGGGGGCGGCAGGTGGCGTGGTGGTTAGAGGCACCAGATTCCCACATGGGATACTGGGATTCAAGTCCTGGACCTGGTGTCTTGCTCTTTCTCTCTCTTTCTCTCTCATTTTCTATTTCTCTCTCGTCAAATTAATAAATACATAAATGAATAATGAATAAAGTTAATAAAATAATTATTTTAAAAAAGAGAGAGAGAGAGACCAGCAGTTGGTGTAATGGCTATGTCATGGACTCCCTTGTAGCTGACTGCGGTTCGAGTCCCAGACCCGGTTGCTTAAACTCACGCAGGGCACATGTGCGTGCGTGCCCAAGATCTGAGAGGAGAATGGAGGAGGATTGCAGTGTTACCCTCCGCCTGGGGGGTGATTTCTGGTTTTCTGTCTCTCTGTCTCTCTCTGTCTTTCTGGTAAGGACATGTGCCTTATAGCAAAAACCTCTCCAAAAAAAAGAGTAAAAATTTGATGTTGTGACAGGCCAGGAGCCATGATATTTTGGAGGAAGCAGACTCTCATGACAGTCTTTAAATAATAAGGTTAAAAACACACACACACATACACACACAGAATAATGTGAATTAGAGTTCTTTTTCCCTGCATATTTGTATTCATCATTTTTTTAGAGATTTCTGCCTTAGGGCTTGGTTGGAGGGGGGCAGACAGTGAGAGAGAAAGTGAGAAATCACCCTCCAGGGAGACCCCAGTATTCATAATTTTTAAATGTAAATAAATCAAATCACCTAAGTTAGAGCTTTGCTACTCAACGATCCACAGACAAATAGCATCAGCAGCATCTGGGACCTTGTCAGAAATGTATAATCTCTGTCCCAGCCCAGTGGCACAGGCAGTAGGGAGCATGCAGAACTGCAGAGCTGGAAGCCCATGGCCAGCCAGGAAGGAGTTCAGATCTCTGGTCAACCCAGAATGTACTGGGCACTCAAGGTCCTGATAAGCTGAGGGGCAGGGGAAAGGGATTGCAGCATGACGAGACCCTGTTAAGAGTGCCTGTTTTTCTCTTTTTCTTTCTCTCTCTCATGTGCATACATGTACACACACAGTTATGCTCTCTACCAGGAATAAAATAAATAAAATAAAAAATTAATAAGAAACAAGGAATCTGAGAAAATAACCCCCAAAAAATGAGAATACTATACGAGAAATACTAGATAGCATTAAGCACCAAAACATTCATCTAATCGGTATCCCAGAAGGTGAGGAAATTAATAAGGGCATTGATAATCTAGTCCATGAAATCTTGGAAGAAAACTTTCTGAATTTAAAGACGCATTCAAATATCCAGACCCAAGAAATACAAAGGACCCCTAATAGAATTAACCCAAGAAGATCTTCTCCAAGGCACATCATAGCCAGACTGGTCAAACCCATGGACAAAGACAAGATAGTAAAATTGGCAAGAATGAAATGTCAGGTTACTTATCAAAGTTATCCTTTCAGGCTAACCTCAGACTTCTCATCAGAAACAGTGCAAACAAGGAAAGAATGGGAAAATATATACAAAGTGTTAAGTGAAAAATAGTTTCAACCAAGAATACTATACCCAGCAAGGTTATCTTTCATATGGAAAGAAAGAATAAAAACATTCTCAGATAAACAAGACTTGAAAGAATTTGCCAGTAGCAGACCCACTCTTCAAGAAGTTCTGAAAGAAGTGCTCGACCAGGAAAACTAAAGACACATACAGAAATAAGAGAACAAAAGGCAACCAAGAAAAGGACCAATTTAATGCTAGGGACAAGAAATATCAATAATAACACTTGAATGTTACCTTCCAGGATTTAAATGGAAAGATTGGACCACAGCAACACTGCCTATGCAACAGAAGAGAGTTGGAACATAAGACTGAACTGGCGAAATAAAATTTTATGACTTTGAGTAAAACATTACTGATATATTTTTTTACTATGCTTTGTTTTCCCAATTTAAAATTTACTTTCTTTTGAGTTGTTGATAGGTTTAGCAATATGTTAAAATATTTTTCTTGTTTGTTTCTTTAAATAGAAACATACACTTTTCTTCCTTCCTGACCACTCTGGAATCGAAAAATATTTGGGAATATTCTGATTTTGTGACAGAAGGGTTTTTTGCATAAGTTCAATAATGCTGTTGCATTGAATCAGGAATTGGAAATACTCATTATTGGACAGGGCTTTGACTGGAATGTCAGATCTGAAGATTAATCAGGAAACTATGGAACTAAGGTGGATCTCAAGTAAGCCAACAGAAGCTCTTAGAAAGATGGCCTGGCACC
>NW_006203772.1:1149715-1152289 GCF_000334495.1 Tupaia belangeri chinensis
AAAGAATTTATAACATAAAATAACCTGGACTTTCCCAGCCCAGCATTGTAATCTGCAGAGATTGCAAAAGAGCAACCACACCAGAAGATTATTTTCAGAAAGACTTTGAAGGAAGAAAAAGAGATTGATCTTTGCTAGCAGATGGCATATCACAGAATACTTGGGCAGGGCTGAATTGAGAAGGTTTATGTGTGACTAGGGTGCTGGGCATTTGGTTTTCAACAATTTGAGAAGTTGACATGTAAATATTTTCTCAAAAATATTTAAAACCATACTGTTTCTGTTGTTATAGAGTCACAAACAAAATTATAAGAAATAGTTTGAACATTATCTTTAAAATTCAGTATTTTGAAGTTTTGAAAGTTGTGCATTAACTGTCAAGAACTATGGAGTATGAGTTAAAATGTTTTGATATGTAAAGTAAATGTTTGTGGAAAAATGTAAAAATAAAAAAATTTAAAAACCCAGAAATATGGACTCTCAGTCCCTACCATAGACCTACTGAATCAGAATCTGCATTTAACAAGATTTCCCAGGTGATGCATCTGTCCATTAAAGTTTAAAAAACACTGAGGTTAGGGGACCAGCAGTTGGCATAATGGCTATGTCGCTGGACTCCCATGTAGTCGACTGCAGTTCGAGTCCCGGGCCCGGTGGCTTAAACTCATGCCAGGCGCGTGTGCGTGTGTGCCCAAGATCCCGAGAGGAGAATGGAGGAGAAGGGATTTTGGCATGGCCATTCCCCCTGGGGGGGGGGTGATTTCTCGCTTTCTATCTCTCTGTCTCTCTCTGTCTGTCTGGCAAGTGCACGCGCCCTATAGCAAAAACCTCTTCAAAAAAAGAAAGAAAGAAAAAAAAAAAAAAACACTGAGTTAGAATATTCACCAGTTAGGAGCTGGCAGGTGGCATGGTGTTTAAAGGCGTTAGATTCCCACATGGCCAACCATAGTTCAAGTCCTAGACCTGGTGACTTATTTCTCCCTTTTGCTTTCTCTCTCTGTCTCTTTCTGGTCAAACTAAAAAATAATAACAAGTGGAATTAAGTTGATAAATAATTATTACCAAAAAGAGAATATTCTTCAATTAGTAGCATAATCCATCCTAGCATCACCTACAAAATGTAGATAGAAATAGTTCATCCCCTCTAGACCTTGAAGTTGAAGATAAAAATAAATCATCCTGGGACCAGCAGTTGGCATAATGGCTACGTTGCTGGACTCCCATGTAGTCGACTGTGGTTCGAGTCCCATACCCAGTGGCTTAAACCCATGCATACCCAAGATCCGGAGAGGAGAATGGAAGAGAAAGGATTGCAGCATGGCCTATAGCAAAACTCTCTTTAAATAAATAAATAACGTTAAAAGGGAAAAATACATTGGGCCCCTGTGTGTTCCGCAAAAACCTCTCCAACAACAACAACAAAAACCCTCTTACTAACCATTTATACTAATACTTTTTTTTTTTTAAGAGAGAGAGTTTTGCCATAGGGCATGTGCCCTCACCAGAGAGACAAAAAGAGAAAAATCACCCCTCAAGGGAGATGGTCACACTACAACCCTTTCTCCTTTATTCTCTTCTCAGGATCGTGGGCACACAAGCACATGTGCCCGGTGTGAGTTTGAGCCACTGGGTCCGGGACTGCGACCACGGTCAGCTACGTGGGAGTCCAGCGACGTAACCATTATGCCATCTGCTGGTCCCTATACTATTACTTTTATTCCCTCATTTTATTCTTCCCTTCCTATCTGCCTGCCTGCTTCTTCCTTTTTCTTTTTGGGAGATTTTTGCTACAGAGCATGTGCACTTGCTGGAGAGACAGAGAGGCAGAAAGGGAGAAATCACCCCCCAGGGGAGTGGCCACACCCCAAGCCCTTCTCCTCCATTCTCCTTTGGGAGAGTTAGTTTCAAGCTGCTGAGTCAGGTCGAACCACAGCAGACCCATAGGAAATCATGACCCGGGAGGTCCAGAGAAATGACTTCAAAGAAGTGGTCAATGAGCTAATTCCAGACAGCATTGGAAAAGACATAGAAAAGGGTTGCCAATCCATGTATCCTCTCCACGATGTCTTCGTCAGACATGTAACCATGCTGAAGATCAAGCCCCAGTTCGAATTGGGCAAACTCATGGAGCTTCATGGTGAAGTAGTAGCTCTGGAAAAGCTACTGGGGATGAGACAGCACCAAAGTTGAACGAGCTGATGGATAGGAACCACCAGTCCAAGAATCAGTTTAAAGTTTAGACTTTTAATAGTGACAAATAAAAAGTCCTATTCGTGAGGAAAAACAAAAAAAGTCTGGGATCAAGCTAGGGGGTATGGTAGTTAAGGTGACTGGATTTCCCCATTGGTGATTGCACAGTTCAAGTCCTGGACCCGGTGGCTTAAAAAGCATACTGGGGGGCTGGCAGGTGGCGTTGTGGTTAAGGATGCTGGACTCCCACATGGCCGACAGTGGTTCAAGTCCTGGACCTGGTGGCTTGCTTTCTCACCTTCTCTCTCGCTTTCATTCTTGCTCTGTTCCTATCTGGTCAAATTAAAATAAATAAATAAATAAAGTTAAGTTAAAAAAAAAATG
>NW_006203772.1:1152320-1157692 GCF_000334495.1 Tupaia belangeri chinensis
AACAAAAAAAAAAAAAAAAAGCATACTGGGTTTGGGACCAGCAGGTGGTGTAGTGGTTAAGGTGCTGGACACTCCCACATGCCCAGCCGCAGTTTAGAGTCCCAGACCTGGTGGCTTGCTTTCTCACTTTCTCTCTCTCTCTCTCGTCAAATTAAAATAAATGAATAAATAAATAAAATTAAATAAATAATTTTTTAAAAAAAGCATACTGGGTGTATGTGTGTGCATGCCCAAAATCCCAAGAGGAAAATAAAGAAAAAGGGATTGAGGCATGATGATCGCCCCCTGTGGAGTGTTTTGTCTCTCTCTCTCTCTCTCCCTCTCTCTGTCCTCCCACCCCTGCCCTATACCACATTTAAAAAAGGAAAAAAAAAAAAAAAAAAGTCTGGCTAAGAGCTTGACAGTGGTGCGAAGGTAAAACATAATGATATTTGAGGCAAACTCCTGTGGGAAGGTTGCTGATTTGCATACTCCAGGCACACACGTGCCCGTAGATCCAGCTGGCTGACACCAGGAGTGGATCGCAGTATTTAGAACCCTGATGGGGACACTGTCTCTCTCTCCCTCTGTGCAAGTGTGTGCAGGCGTGCGCTCACACGTGTGTGTGTGTGTGTGTGTATGTTTGTCTCACTCATGGAATAGATGAATACATTTCAAAAAAAGAGAAGAATGTCTGGCCAGTGATTTACAGACTAACTTCTGAGGAACCTATATCAAAAGAGTATAATGAAATAAAACCCCGTTAGATTGCTGTGCTTTCAGAATTAGCTGCAAACAAGAAAATGAAATGATTTTCCATTATTTTTTTCTTTCTTCAAAATGCCAGCATTTTAATTCTGGAATCAGACAAAGTTGGATTTACATTTCAGTCTGCAACTTGCTGACTGTGTGACCTTGAGCAATTCTCTTGAACTCTCTGAGCTTCCATTTCTATTTTTAAAATGCTTAAGCTCAATAGCTTTGAAATAAGCAAGCCTAGCTTTGAATCCTGCTTTTTTCTTCTCCTTCCCTATGTAGATTGACAAGTCATTTAGCCTCTCTGGCTCTCAGTAAAATATAAACCTACTTCAGACGTTTGACATAGAAAAATGCATGTTAGGACACCAGCAGACGGCGTAGTGGTTACACCGCTGGACTCCCACATAGCTGACTGCGGTCCGAGTCTGGGCCCAGGGGCTTAAAATCTACACCAAGCGTGTGTACTTGTAAGCCGGAATTCCAAGAAGAGAATGGAGGAGAGGGGATTATGGCATGGACATCCACCCTGGTGGCTGATTTCTCGCTTTATGTCTCTGTGTCTCTCTCTGTCTCTCTGGCACACTCCTGGGACCTATCGCAAAAATATCTCTTAAAAAAAAAGAAAGAAAGAAAAATGCATGTCAAGTGCTTAGTAAAGTGCCTTGACACATATCATGTGTTTCATAATTGTTAGCTTTATGTTCTTTATTTCAATTTTGAAACAAGGATAATAAATATCTTCCAAAAAAAAGTGGTTTTAAGGGCTTAAGTAACAGTCTGAGCAGTATCTGAGATGAAATAAATGCTCAGCCAGTGTTAGTTATGATTGGTTCACTGAGCTGTGAGGATTTGGTAGAATAAGATCCTAAGATACTTGGGACTAGCAGGTAGTGTGGTAGTTAAGGTGCTGGATCCCACATGGCCAATTCTGTGGTCCAAGTCCTGAACCCAGTGGCTTGAAAAACACCACTGGGGGACAAGCAGTTAGTGTAATGGCTATGTCGCTGAACTCCCATGTAGCCAACCGAGGTTCGATTCCTGGACCCAGTGGCTTAAAATCATGCCAGGTGTGTGTGCATACATGCCCAAGATCCCAAGAGGAGAATGGAAGAGAAGGGATTGCAGCGTGGCCATCCCCCCTGGGGGATGATTTCTCGCTTTCTGTCCCTCTGTCTCTTTCTGGCAAGTGCACATGCCCTATAGCAAAAACTTCTCAAAAAAATAAATAAATAAAGGGGCCCGCAGGTGGCATAGTGGTTAAGGCGGCTGGACTCCCACATGGCTAACTGCAGTTCAAGTCCTAGACCTGGCAGCTTGCTCTCTCACCTTCCTTCCCTCTCTGAGTCTCTCTCTTTCTGATCATAAAACTATAAAATAATGACAATGAATAAAATTAAATAAAATAATTATTCAGAAATAAAAGAAAGAAAGAAACTACATGAAATACACCCCGAGCACAGGTACATGGCATGCCACTCCCCCCCCCCCGAGGCCCCCCCCTAGGGAGTGATTTCTGGCTTTTCCTCTATGAGGTAAGCATGTGGGTGCACACACACATACACTATGGTTAAAAAGGAAAGAAAGAGAGAGAGAGGGAGGGAGGGAGGAAGGAAGGAAGGAAGGAAGGAAGGAAGGAAGGAAGGAAGGAAAAGATACAATGATACTCATAATCATTGTTCTCTCCCAGTTATGAGGCAATACTCACCTTGGGTTTCAGAGAATTTTGACTGAATTGTTGTAATTTGCAAGTTTTTTTTTTTTTTTTTTAAAGTCACTCCACCCCTTACTTAATCCCTTACACGTGTCACTTATTTATCTGCTGGGATGCTACAGAAGGCAGCTGGGCATTTCAGCTCCGATCAGGCTTGGTAACGTCCCTCTGACCCTGAGGTACTGTTCTCTAACTGGCCAGCACCCACCAGTTCTTCCCAGAGGATGGCTGGATGTGGACTGCAAAAAGGGAAGAGGAAAAGCAGATGGGCAGAAATGTTCCAAAGTCTTCTTTAAGATAAACAGCAAGGGCTATGTCTGCCTAGAAACAACTTCTTTAAAGGCCATGCAAAGGATAAAAGGAGGAACAGTGGAAAGAGCAGCATCCAATTGCTATGGCAACTGGAATTTTGCAAATAAATACTTCAGCATAGCTTGTTTCTCAAACAAACTGACCTATTCTTTCCATTCTTTGGTCCCCTCCTGTTCCCTCAGCCTCGCTTCATTAGTATACCATCCCTGCTATACCTTGGGACAAAAAAGTAGTCTCTTCTGAGTCTTTTTCCTCCTCCCCCTGAATAAAATCTGGTGACATATTGTTTGTCCATACACCGAGACAGGAAGTATCCGTTTATGGATTGGGAACTCTGCCCCTTCATGGATGTTGACATCCTGAGCTCCTGGGAGGAATAGTAAGCCAGGAACCTCCCCCAAATCTTGACAGCCAAAACAATACTGTCTGCTAAGACTTACTGAATCACCAGATTTCTCTAAGCTTCCCTTTCCCTGTGTGCATGAGGGAAGTGCTGCTCTACATTATTGGAAATATGGACAAGACTTGAGTCATTTGTATTCTTACTCAACTGACCCAGTTTGGACCCATTTCCAGCCTGAGTTCTCATTGGTCTCCTGTGTTTTAGCCAAACACGTCTCCTTGTTCCTGGCATACGCTCTGCTGTACCTTGGCTCTTGCAGCTCTCTCTGCCTGGAATGTCCTCTCTCCTTCTCTCTATTTCCTCCTTCAGTTTTATCAAACCCTCATCCGTCTTCCTATATGTCTCAAACCAAATAGGACTTCTTCCACAGAGCCTTCTCTGAATTCCGTAGCACACAGAGATCTTGCTTTTGTTATTGGCCTCACTTTCTGATATTTGTAGTGGTTCATGTAGATCTTTCGTCCTCCTCCCAACCCCAGAACAGACTAAGTCCTCTGAGAATAGGGTACTGAAGTCTCCTTGATCCCCCATAGCATCCCAAACCATAAATACCCTTACTTAAACGCATCCTTCTTCAGCCAACCCTTGACTTACAAGGTCTTTGAGACTAAGGGCCATTTCTTGTTCCTCATTATTACCTAGCACCTAGCTCACTGATTGAAGTAATGAATAAAAAGTAGATGCTTTCAGGGCCAGCAGATGCTATGGTGGTTGAGATGTTGGACTCCCACATGACTGGCAACAGTTTGAGTCCCAGACCTGGAGGCTTGCATTCTCCCTTTCCCTTTCTCAATCTCTCTCTGGTGAGCACATGCCTTATAGCAAATTTAAAATAATAAATAAATAAATAAATCTATCTTTTAAAAATAGATACTTGGTTAGAAAATGGATTAATTTGTAGGAGCTGTCATATGGCATGGTGGTTAAGGTGCTAGACTCCTCACATGGTAACCATGGTTCAAGTCCCAGACCTGGCAGCCTGCTTTCTCCCTTTTCCTTTCTCTCTCTCTGGTCCAGCTTAAAAATACTAATAACAAATAAAGCTAAATAAATCATTCTAAAACTTAAAAAAAAAACTTAAAAAAATTAATTTGTAAAATGCAACTTTAGATGAGGGGGAAAGTGTATTGAATAGTTAGTGTCACATAGAATTAATTCACTTAACAATGATCAAGGCAAAGGAAAACCTTGAATTTATAAAGCTTACACTTTAGTGGGACAAGCAGAGAATTAACAAATAAAAAATTAAGGTAAATTCAGATTGTGATAAATATTATAGAGGAAGACAAGGCAATGAAATAAAGCTACTTTAAGTACGATTTTTTAAGAATTATTTTATTTAAGTAATTTATTTATTTATTTAGTTTAGTTTAATGTGTTTTAATAGCAAACTTACAGGAACAGCACAGAAGACAGACAACATTAAAAACATGCACTTGCATGTAGGACAACTCAGTTAGAAAAGCATAGTGAATGGGTGGAATCTACTGTATGATAAAAATGCTGCAAACACCATTTAGTTGCTGTCAATAAGAAATTTACTTGTTTGGAAAAAATCCAGATGCTGGTATTGTCCAGAAAAATTTAACAGTTTTATTTATAATCATTATAAAGTTGAACTGTTGAAACTAATTCACCAAAACATTTTGACTTGCATTAATGCTTTACATCCCCACATTTATATTAAAAATCCACACACAAGTGAAAATGGAAAAACTGCCAATACCCGATTTCTGTCCCCTATTTTTCAAAAAAATCCAGATGCTGGTATTGTCCAGAAAAATTTAACAGTTTTATTTATAATCATTATAAAGTTGAACTGTTGAAACTAATTCACCAAAACATTTTGACTTGCATTAATGCTTTACATCCCCACATTTATATTAAAAATCCACACACAAGTGAAAATGGAAAAACTGCCAATACCCGATTTCTGTCCCCTATTTTTCACTCGTAGTCATATACTTAGGTACCTTTTTTTTTTTGGAGAGGTTTTTTTTGCTATAGGGCGCGTGCCCTCGCCAGACAGACAGGGAGGGACATAGAGACAGAAAGTGAGAAATCACCCCCCAGAGGGGATGGTCATGCCGCAATCCCTTCTCCTCCATTCTCCTCCCAGGATCTTGGGCATGCACGCACACGCACCCGGCGTGAGTTTTTTTAAGCCACCAGGTCCGGGATGCAAACCGCAGTTGACTACGTGGGAGT
>NW_006203772.1:1157985-1158591 GCF_000334495.1 Tupaia belangeri chinensis
CCCAGACCTGGTGGCTTAAACTCACGCCGGGCGCGTGTGCGTGCGTGCCCAAGATCCCGAGAGGAGAATGGAGGAGAAGGGATTGCTGCGTGACCATCCCCCCTGGGGGGTGATTTCCTGCTTTCTGTCTCTCTGTCTCTCTCTGTCTGGCGAGCGCCCCTGCCCTATAGCATAAACGCCTCCAAAAAAAAAAAAAGTTTCCCATCATAATGGATTCTTAAGCACATTCTCCACATATGCCGCGTGCTAACTGGATGTCTTTTGGCATAATTGTTACACGTTTGGCATGGATAGCACACAGTTGGTATCTTCGAAAAGGCCAACCAAGTAGGCCTCATTTGCCGCCTGCAAAGCGCCAGTAGCTGCACTCTGGAAGCGCGGATCTATTTCGAAAATCCTGAGCAATTTCTTGCACCAGACGCTGGAAAGGAAGTTTGCGAATCTGAAGTTCAGTGGGCTTCTGATAACGTCTAATTTAACGGAGTGCCACAGTACCCGGCCTGTAACGAGATGATTCTTCACCGTCCACTAGAGGGCGCACGCTTGCCGGTGGCTTTTGTAGCCAGTTGCTTCCTGGGTACTTTACCACCGGGGGGGTTGTGGGCT
>NW_006203772.1:1158603-1159535 GCF_000334495.1 Tupaia belangeri chinensis
CATGGAAAAGAGCCCCCCGCCCTTCCCCCCCCCCCTTCTTTGGCTGGAGTTCGGGGAGCTAGAAGTGGCGCTGGCGTTGGAGAGCAATGGTGGTGCTGTGGCGGCTGCGAACATAATTCTATTTATTTATTTTTAATTTGACCAGAGAGGGACAAAGTAAAGAGAGAGAGACAGAAAGGAAGCTTCCAGGTTCCCGGCTCAGACCATGGTCAGCCATGTGGGAGTTCAGCGCCCTTAACTACCATGCCATCTGCTGATCCCTAAGTAGGATATTATTTCAAGTACTATTGTAGGGTTTCTTAACCTCTGCACTATTGATATTTTGGGCTGGGTAATACGTTTTACTTAAAAGAAGTATTTATTTATTTAATCCCATTTGTTTTTATTATTTTTGGGGGGAGAGGTTTTTGCTATAGGACACGTGCGCTTGTCAGAAAACAGAGAGAGACAGAGAGACGGAAAGCGAGAAATCACCCCCCAGGGAAGATGGCCACACCGCAATCCCTTCTCCTTCGTTCTCCTCTCGGGATCTTGGGGCAATCCCTTCTTCTCCATTCTCCTCTCTGGATCTTGGGCACTCACGCACCCTGCATGAGTTGAAGCCACCAGGTCTGAGACTCGTACAGCGGTCGACTACATGGGAGTCCAGCAACATAGCCATTATGCCAACTGCTATAGTCCCTGTTGTTATTATCTTTTAATTTGGACACAGAGAGAGTAAGAGGGAAAGTGACAAAGCAAACCACCAGATCCGGGACTTGAACCCAGTCGACCATATGGGAGTCCTGTGCCTCAACCACCATGCCGCCTGCAGGCCCCATCCTTCCTTCCTTTTTCTTTTTCTTTTTCTTTTTTTTAAAAATTTTTTAAAAGAATTATTTTCGGGACCAGCAGGTGGTGTGATGGTTAAGGCGCTGGACACTCCCACATTG
>NW_006203772.1:1159584-1161098 GCF_000334495.1 Tupaia belangeri chinensis
TCTCTCTCTCTCTTTCTCTCTCTGTCTTCTCTGGTCAAATTAAAACAAATGAATGAATAAATAAAATTAAATAAAAACAATTATTTTAAAAAAAGAATTATTTTCTTTTTCTTTCTTTTTTCATTTTAATTTTACCAGAGAGGGACTGAGCAAGAGAGAGAGAGAGAGAGAGAGAAAGTGAGCAAGTAAGCCACCGTCATCTAGAACTGAACCATGATCGGCCATGTGGAAGTCCAATGCCCCTGGCTTGCTTTCTTAACTTTCTCTCTCTCTCCCCCCTCTCTCTTAGCACACATGCCCTATAGCAAATTGAAAAATAAAAAAAAAAAAAAAAAAAAAAAAAACCTAGTGAAGAGGACAGCCATTAGTCTGGAGGTTAAGGTGGCTGGATCCCACATGGCAGATTAAGCTGTTTGAGTCTCAGACCCTGTGGCTTAAAACACACTCCAGGGGACCAGCAGATGGCACTGCAGTTACGTTGCCAGACTCCCACATGGCAGACCATGGTTTGAGTCACAGACCCGGATGCTTGCAACTCTCGCCAGGCACATGTGCATGTGGTGTGCCCAAAATCCTGAGAGAATGGAGAAGAAGGGTTTGCAGCATGATCATCTGCCCTGGGGAGGTGCCCCAAATCCTGAGAGAATGGAGAGGAAGGGTTTGCAGCATGATCATCTGCCCTGCGGAGTGATTTCTCACTTTCTGTCTCTCCAGTGAGCACAAATGCCCTATAACAAAATTCTCTCTTCAAAAAACAAAACAAAACAAAACAGGTTGGGGCTGGAAGGTGGCATGGTGGTTAAGGTGCTAGACTCCCACATGGCTGACTGTAGTTTGAGTCCTGGACCTGACAGCTTGCTTTCTCATTTTCCCCTTCCTTCTCTCTAGTCAAATTTTAAAAATAATAATAAATAAAATAAATCATTCTTTAAATGAAAATACTCCAAGCCGGTGTACATGCATCTCCAAAATCCCAAGAGAATGGAAGAGAAAGGATTGTGGTATGGCCATCCCCCCTAAGGATTGTTCTCTCAACAGTCCTTCTCTCTCTGTCTCTGTCCAGTGAGTACACATGCCTATAGCAAATTAAGAAATTAACTAATGAAGTGATTATAAATTAAATGTTTATAAAACTTAAAAAAAAAAAACTAGTGCAGTTTTTCAGGCAGGAAAGTAGGCTACAGCACAAATAGACTATGGTGGCTGAAGATAATGAGTGAAAAGGGGAGTGATATATGATGTGGTCAAAGAGGGAGGTAAGGGCCCAATCACCAAGTAGCTTGACGTCATATAAGGAAGCTTAGATTTAATTTTTTATTAATAAATTATCACTCATGACACACATGTGTGAGAAAGAGGTACCTTTGGGACCAGCAGTTAGCGTAATGGCTATGTCGCTGGACTCCCATGTAGTCGACCACGGTTCAAGTCCCGGAACTGGTGGCTTAAACTCATGCCGGGTGCGTGTGCGTGCGTGCCCAAGATCCCGAGAGGAGAATGGAGGAGAAGGGATT
>NW_006203772.1:1161118-1163912 GCF_000334495.1 Tupaia belangeri chinensis
GGGGGTGATTTCTCGCTTTCTGTCTCTCTGTCTCTCTCTGTCTGGTGAGCACACACGCCCTATAGCAAAAACTTCTCAAAAGAAAGAAAGAAAGAAAGAAAGAGAGAGAGAGGTACCTTTAACAGGATCTTGTCACACTATTCTTCTCTTTCCCAGTCCTCCAACTGTCAGGATCACGGGTACCTGTGCCTGAAACCCAGCACATTTCAGGTCAACTGGCTAGGGATCTAAACCCACAGTTGGTCATGTGGCTTCAACACTGCAGTTCACTTTGCTGTTACCTGAGCCACCAAGGCTCAGCCAGATTTCATCTTTTTTTTTTTTTCATAATTACTATTTCTTATACGTTCAATTGCGTAGGCATCATTTAGCTTATAAAGAGAATTTACTCAACATGAAATACAGACCAGTCCAGTGGAGAATATTACACATGTTATCATCAACAGGTAATGAACTATTTCTATATACCACAGATGTCTTACTTCTCCATTTTTTTTTCTTCCTGATTTCCTTCCCTAAAAAAAAAGTGATTTCTGGCTTTCTGTCTCTCTGTCTTTCTCCTTCCACACTATCTCTGTTCTCCATAACTATTTTCAATGCTTTTAAATCCTCCAATCTTTCCGTCTCTACCATAGAGCGTGAACAGTTGATGTATGTTAAGTGGAGACATACAATGTCTCTGTTTCATAGCCTGCCTTGCTTCACTCAGCATCACATCTTCTATATTCATCCACTTTCTATCAAATGCCAGGGCCTTGTAGTATTTTATGACTGAATAGTATTCCATGGAGTATATGTGCCACATTTTTAATCTGTTCGTGGACATTTGGGTTGGGTCCATGTCTTAGCAATCATGAATAATGCTACAATACACATAGATGTGCTTTTTTAAGGGTTTTGCCATAGGGCATGTGTGCTCCCCAGAGAGACAGACACTGAGAGGGAAAGTGAGAAATCACCCTCTGTGGGGATGGTCATGCTGCAATCCCTTCTCTTCCATTTTCCTTCTGGGATTTTGGGCACACACATACATGTGCCTGGTATAATTTTCAAGCTGCTAGGTCCAGTACTTGAACCATAGTTAGCCAAGTAGGTGTCCAAGCACCTTAACCACCACACAATCTGCTGACCCCAGCCAGATTTTATCCTTTTTATTTATTTATTTGTTTTTAGAAACTTTTGCCATAGGGCAAATGCACTCTGTCAAGACTAGAATGTTGACTTCTTAAAAGTATTTTGCCAGAGGGTACATGCACTTGCCAGAGAGGGAAAAGGAAAGCAAGCCACTCACATGGGGAAGGTCACACCACATTCCTTTTCACTTTATTTCTCCATCTTGCCTGGAATTTGGGCACATGTGCTCACTGGGGGACAGAAAGAGACGGTGAGAAGGAAAGTGAAAAATCACCCCCCACACCCCTCCCAGAGGATGGCCATGCTGCAATCCCTTCTTCTCCATTCCCCTCCTGGGATTTTGAGCAAATACGTGCATGCACCCAGCTTGATTTTCAAGCCCCCAGGTACTGGACTCAAACTGCAGTTGGCCATGTAGTTAGCGGTCCACCGCCTTAACCACTATGCCACCTGCTGGCCCCAAAGACTGTCCTATTCTTATTCACAGGCTGCACTGGGTTATTCTATGTCTTATTTCCTCAATTATTCAGAAAGTTTCTTGATGGCAGACACTGCTGCATACATTACAACTAGTATCCTAGGGGCAGCAGGGGCGTGGTGGTTAATGCCTTGGACTCTCTGTCTGTCTGGGACTCAAACTGCAGTCGCCATGCGGGATCTAGCCACCTATAGCAAATTACATCATAATAATACATTTAATTAAGTAATTATTAAAGAAAACAAATACCAAAAAACTGGACTCCTATTTAGCATCTAATATATTAGTATTTACATGGTAAATGCTCAGTAAGTTCTTGTTAATTGACTTACTGATTGACTAGCAGTTTCTATTTTTATAGCCAGTTATCAGGAAACAATCTATGTTGACTCCTAAAAACAATAACAGATTGTATTCCTAATTGGTTCTTTGGTATCAACTAAATGAAAAATATTTGACTGAACACATGTCATGACAGGAGAGATTGCAAAACTTTAATTTTTAAGAACTAATTTACAGTACATAGCTTATAAAATTCATTTTTAAATTCAGAAAACAGGAATTAAGACCTCATTATATGACGGGTTCTGTGATGGATTGGGAGGATTCAAAGGTAGACAAGACAAATCCTGTCCTTGATGAATTTGCAGTTTGATAAGAAAGCAGAGATAAACAAGCAGTTATGCTTGCTAATGAGGTGCTATAATATGGGTAAACACAGGATGCCATGGAAAAAGGAGCAAGCTATTGGATGGGGCCTAAGGCTCTATGAGGTAGCAAAGAACAGAGCCACCTTTAGCTCAGGTTTTCTCAAAAGCACAGGTAAGGACACTCAAGAGGAGACGGGCGGAAACCCGGGAAACTGGCTTCACAGAACAGGTATCACGAGAAATGAAAAAATGTCTAAGATTCAATAGAAGTTCTAGCAGGACCAGCAGTTGGTGTAATGGCTATGTCTCTGAACTCTCATGTAGCTGATCAGGGGTGATTTCTCGCTTTCTGTCTCTCTGTCTCTCTGTCTTTTTGGCGGAGCGCACATGCCCTATAGCAAAAAAAACTCTCAAAAAAAAAAAAAATAGGGACCAGCAGTTAGCGTAATGGCTATGTTGCTGGACTCCCACATAGTCGACTGCGGTTCACGTCCCAGACCCGGTGGCTTAAAACTCACGCGGGCGCGAGTGC
>NW_006203772.1:1164075-1183823 GCF_000334495.1 Tupaia belangeri chinensis
TTTTGCTATAGGGCACATGCACTCACCAGAGAGACAGAGAGAGACAGAGAGACAGAAAGTGAGAAATCACCCCCCGGGGGGGATGGCCACACTGCAATCCCTTCTCCTCCATTCTCCTCTTGGGATCTTGGGCACGCCCGCACACACACCTGGCATGAGTTTAAGTTGCTGGGTCCGGGACTCGAACCGTGGTCGACTACATGGGAGTCCAGCAGACCGGTTACTCTAACTGCTGGTCCCTCTTTTTTTTTTTTTTTAAATAATTCCACTAGAAGGCACATGCATTGACAAAGAAAGCAGAGAGGGCGAGAGAAAGAGGCTGCACCCCTGCATGGAGAATTGTCACACCACAATCCTTTCTCCTCCGTTTCTCCCTCTTTTCTAGATTTTGGGCATGCACATACATGGGCCAGGCATATATTTCAAGCTGCCAGGTCTGGGACTCAAATCATGCAGCTGACCATGTGGAATTTAGCCGCTTTCGCCTCTGCACTAACTGCTGACCCAGCATTTGTGTTGTTTGAACCGGTTACTCTAACTGCTGGTCCCTCTTTTTTTTTTTTTTTAAATAATTCCACTAGAAGGCACATGCATTGACAAAGAAAGCAGAGAGGGCGAGAGAAAGAGGCTGCACCCCTGCATGGAGAATTGTCACACCACAATCCTTTCTCCTCCGTTTCTCCCTCTTTTCTAGATTTTGGGCATGCACATACATGGGCCAGGCATATATTTCAAGCTGCCAGGTCTGGGACTCAAATCATGCAGTTGACCATGTGGAATTTAGCCACTTTAGCCTCTGTAATAACTGCTGACCCAGCATTTGTGTTGTTTGAAATAGAGAGGAAAGCTATTGGAATTGTATGTGAGGACTGCAAAAAGTTTGGGGAAAATGGAATTAAAGCACAAGCTTATTTTTGGAGCAAAAAAATGTTCATAATATGCATTTTCCATTAACTTCTTTTTTTTTTTTTGAGAGATTTTTTGCTATAGGGCGTGTGCGCTCGCCAGACAGACAGAGAGAGACAGAGAGACAGAAAGTGAGAAATCACCCCCCAGGGGGGATAGTCACGCCGCAATCCCTTCTCCTCCATTCTCCTCTTGGGATCTTGGGCACGCACGCACACGCACCCGGCGTGAGTTTTAAGCCACCAGGTCTAGGACGCGAACCGTGGTCGACTACGTGGGAGTCCAGCGACATAGCCATTACACCAACTGCCGGTTCCCCATTTTCCATTAACTTCTTGAAGGCCCCTGATGTAAGCTAAAAAACTATGTGGATGAATCCTTATTTTTTTAAATAATTATGTTATTTAACTTTATTTATTTATTCATTTATTTTAATTTGACCAGAGGGACAGAGTGACAGAGACAGAAAGAGAGAAAGTGAGAAAGCGAGCCTTCAGGTCTGAGACTTGAACCAGAGTTGGCCATGTGGGAGTCCAGTGTCCTTAGCCACCAGGCCACCTGCCAGCCCCTCTTTGTTTATTTTTATTTGCCAGAGATGTGTATACTTGTTAACAGATGGGAGAATGTTGAGCTGCATTGTGATGTCCTTGGTTCTTTGGGTCCAGATCACTAAAATTAGAGATCTGTCCCTAGACACAAAATGAATCCGCAAGTACAAATGAAGTAGGTAGAAAAGAAGATTTAATAGGAAAGAAAGGAAAGTACACCCAAAAAAGCTCTTGGGTGAGCAGATTAACAGGTGGCAACTGCACTTGATACTGGTTGATTTTTACTTTTATTACTAGAGGTGATCATGAGTATTTATTGGTGGGAGTTCTGTCATACTACCTCTGTCCTTCATTTGAATTAGAATCTGCGCGTTTTTCTCCTGCGCTTGCGCATTTCTCTCACAGGTAAGGAATGAGGAATTTGATTACCTTATTGCTCATGCCCAGTGTGAGCCAGATTGTTTCATTAGACTGCCTAATTAATTCATTGTCCTAGTGGGAATTACAACTTGAACCACATTCGACTACATAGGAGTCCAGCGACATAGCCATTACACGAACTGCTGGTCCCAGTAACATAATTCTTAGTCCACAGTCTCTTGACTTAAAAAAAAAAAAAAAAAAAGTCTGTGGAAAATGATGAGAGGTAAAGGGTAAGGTGACTGGAAAGCCTGAGCTTCAAAGGAAAAGGATGAGGCCAGGTAGGGGCGGAGTGGTTAAGGTGCTGGATCCCACACGGTCAAATGTGCAGTTCCAGTCCCAGACCCAGCAGCCTGAAAAACACACTGGTCTTGTGTACACCCATGCCCCAGATCCGGAGAATAGAACGGAAGAGAAGGGATTGTGGTGTGACCACCTCTCCTGGGGAGGTGCTGTCTCTCTCTCCCTCTCTCTCTCTCTCTGGTGAGCACATTCACCCTGTGACAATTTTTTTAAACAAAAGAAAAAAGGAAAAGGATAGAGTAGTCGTTAGAGATACATCTAGAAATGGTGACATAGCCTTTCTATTTTTAAAATTTTATTTATTCATTCATTTATTTTAATTTGACCAGAGAGAGACAGAGAGAAAGTGAGAAGGCAAACCTCCAGGTCCGGGACTCAAACCGTGGTCAGCCATATGGGAGTGTCCAGCACCTTAACCACCATGTACCTGCTGGTCCCACATAACCTTTCATCCCTAAGATGCAGATGATATGAAATAAAACATAGGGAAGTGTCTCTTCTGTTATATATGACATCAAATAAATATATTTTACATGTGAATAGATGCAGTACATTATAAAGTATGTACAGAAAATACTGTTCTATTGCTTCACAGCTTTTGTCTAAAATTAGTGTGAGCGATAACAAACATCAGATTCTAGAATTAATGATTATTTTGCTAATAGAATTTCTGGACTTGGAAAGAAATTGGAGATTAGTCATTTATCATCATCATTTTACAGGAAGCACAAAGAGGCTTAGTGACTTGTTCAAGGTACACAGGCCAGTGCGGCCTTCTTAGAATTTAGAAGGACTGGGGACAGGAGATGCTGACAGCGCAGGTCTGTTCAAGTCTGATTTTATTTGAGTGTCTTTTTATCCCCCCTCAATAAGTTTCCTTGTTAGCAAAGAGAGGCAGTCAAAATCAGTCTAATGATCCTCAGACTGTTTCTAAAATTGGGAATCCCATAAATATTGTGGTTGATGATTACGGCATTTCTGCTATGGAAACCATGTTTCAAAATAATGAGTAATCAGGGACCAGTAGATGGCGGAATGGTTATGTCACTGGACTCGCATGTAGTTGACCACGGTTCAAGTCATGGACCCAGCAGCTTGAAACTCATGCCAGGTGCATGGACGTGCATGCCCAAAATCCTGAGAGGAGAAAGGAGAAGGGATTGCAGCATGGCCATCTCTTCTGAGGAGTGATTTCTTGCTTTCTGTCTCTCTGTCCCTCTGTTTCTCTGGGGAGTGCATGTGCCCTATAGTAAAACTCTCTTAAAAAAAAAAAAAAGAGGGGGATCATCAAACATTTCTCCCTTTGGACCAGCAGTTAGCGTAATGGCTATGTCGCTGGACTCCCATGTAGTCGACCGTGGTTTGAGTCCCGGACCTGGCGGCTTAAACACACCGGGCACATGTGCGTGTGTGCCCAAGATCCCGAGAGGAGAATGGAGGAGAAGGGATTGCGGTGTGGCCATCCTCTCTGGGGGGTGATTTCTTGCTTTCTGTCTCTCTGTCTCTCTCTGTCTTTCTGGCGAGCTCACGCACCCTATAGCAAAAACCTTTGCAAAATAAAAAAAGAAAATTCTCCCTTTCCCTTCCCCCCTTCCCACACATGTAACTCTTAGATAACGATTCAAACCAATCATTATTCTCCTATCTCCTTAAGCCTCTGCCCACTCCCAAGCCTTCCAAGAACCACTGGTTCAGGAATGGGCATGTGACTGTTTGACCGCCTCAGGACATTCAAGGCTGATAAGACTAAGTTTGGGGACTTTTGTCCCAGAGATCAGAGAAAGCGAGGCTTTCTCTAGATGGAAGTATGTAGCTCCAGGACCTATTAGCAGCCAGCATGGTGCTCTGAAAGCAAAGCCTACATGAGACTGATGTTATCACCGAAGAAGCAAACTCTGTCAGAAGAAGCAAGAAATGCTTTGATTGATAAGTGAGCCAACAAACTCCTTTTTTGTGTGTTTTTATTTGTTTGTTGTGGCTTTTTTGTTAAGCTAGCTCTGGTTGGATGTGCTACCATTTACAACATAAAGAGTCCTGACTGGGGTTGGAAGGTGGTGTGGTGGTTAAGGCCCTGGACTCCCACATGGTAGACTGTGGTTGGAGTCCTGGGTCTGGTAGCTTGCTTTTTTGCTTTTCCCTCACCCTCTTTGTCTCTCTGGTCAAATTAAGAAATAATAAGAAGGAATTAAATTACAGGGCCGGCAGGTGGTGTGGTAGATAAAAGTGCTGGATTCCCACATGGCCAACCATGGTTTGAATCCTGGACCTGGCAGCTTGATTTCTCGCCTTTCCCTTTCTCTCTCTCTGTCTCTGTTTGGTCAAATTGGAAAATAATAATAACAAATGGAATTAAATAAATAATTGTGGGGTTTTTTTTAAAGAAGAAGAAGAAATTAAATAATTCTGTTAAAAAAAAATCTGGGACCAGCACTTGATGTAATGGCTGTGTCACTGGACTCCCATGTAGTCAACCACGGTTCAAGTCCTGGACCTGGGGGCCTAAACTCATGCCAGGTTCATGTGTGTGCATGCCGAAGATCCTGAGAGGAGAACAGAGGAGAAGGGATTGTGGTGTGGCTATCTCCTGGGGGGGTGATTTCTCGCTTTCTTTCTCTCTGTCTCTCTCTGTCTTTCTGGCAACTGCACGCACCCTAATTTAAAAAAAAAAGAATCCTGACTAATACAAATAAGTTGTAGCACAGAAAACCGCAGTAACCATGTTTCTTAACACAAGCCTATATGGCAACTAGGTATAAAAGAAACAATTTTAAACTGACTTTCAGAATGCTTGGCAGTCTTTTGACATGCCATCACTCCACATTTTATTGGAAAACCATCAACATTTTTTTCCATGTTTTAAATACAGTTTTAAAAAAATCTATTCAAAACAAGTTTTAAATTAAATGACTAGATCTCAAAGTCAGTTAAATGGTTGCAAATGATAAAGGATTTATTTCCATTTTTCTATACTTCTTTATCACTCAAATTTAGATTCAAATATAGAGAAAAAGGAAGAGAGAGAAAACTCTCCATGGGGAATGGCCACACCACAATCCCTTTTTCCTCCATTTCACACTCGTTTCCAGAGTTTGGGTATATGTGCTCATGCACCTGGCCTGTTTCTCAAGCCATCAGGTCTAGGATTTGAACTGTGCCATTGGCCATGTGGGATCCAGCTGCCTTACCCAGTACCCTTCAGGCCAATCTAGATTTTTTTTAAAGAATGATTTTATTTCATTTATTATCATAATTATTTGTTTAATTCGACCAGAAAAAGACAGAGAGAGAGAAAGGGAAAATAGGAAAAGCAAGCCTCCAGGCCTGGGACTCAAACCATGGTCAGTCATGTGGAAGTCCAGCGCCTTAACCACCAAGCCACCTGCCGGCCCCAAGATGTTTTTTTTTAAATTCATTCATCAAGCCAGCCCCATCGCATAGGACACAGGGAGCCAGATCCCACATGTCCACTGTGGTTTGAATCCCAGCCCCAGTGAATGAAAAACGTGCCAGGTGCTGCATTTTTGTGCATGCCCAGAATCCTGAGAGGATTAAGAAATGGAGGCAAAAGGATTGTGGCATAACCTTGCCCTGCTGGGAAGAGGTTGCTTTCTTCCTCTCTTTTCTATTTCGCTTTCTCTTTCTGGCAAGCAAATGCACCCTCTGGCAACTAAAGAAAAAAGGTTTTAAAAATAAAAAATTTGTCAGGACTGGCAAGTGGCATGGTGGTTAAGGGCGCTGGACTCCCACATGGACAACTGTGGTTCAAGTCCCAGACCTGGTGGCTTGCTTTCTCACTTTCCCTCTCTCTTTCTTTTGCTCTCACTCTGTCCCTCTCTGCTCAAATTTAAATAAATAAATAATAAAGGGAAATAAAAATCATTCTTTAAAAATAAAAAATAAAATAAAAAGTCATCATTTTTTTCCCCTGAGAATGAGAACGAGACAAGTACTCTTCTAGAGTTCCAAGCCACTGTCTCCTTGCGGCCCTTCCAGCCAATCAAGACCATGGATGTGGCACCCAGTGGCATCGGTTACCTGGGAAACTGAACGCTCAGTCTCCCACATGGATCCAGCATCACATGAGCTACATGGGCTGCCACCTCAACAAACTAGCCCAACACAGATACATTAAGTGACACATTAAAATAGTTTTGCTTGATGTTTGCGAAAATAGACATAAAATGGACTTTTTACTTTGTGTTCTCTTTTTGGAAAACCTGGAACTGAAGTAGCAAAAGGTGGTGGACCAGCAGGTGGCGTCGTAGTTAAGGCACTGGACACTCATATGGCTGACCCCGGTTTGAGTTCCAGAGACCTGGCAGCTTGACTCACACCAGGCATGTGTGCTCAAAATCCAGAGAGGAGAATGAAAGAGAAGGGATGGTGGCATGTCCATCTCCCCTGGGAGGAGGTTTCTCACTTTCTCTCTCTGTCTCTCTCTGTGTCTCCAGCAAGCACACATGCCCTATAGCAAAAGCCTCTCAAAAAGTTAAAAAAAAAAAAAAAAAAGAAGAAGTAAAAAATGGTTTACAAAACTGAGATATAGGTAGATCTTACATAAGCATTGTTAAAGTAGGTTAGGATAGGGGCCAAAGCATTGGGTTCCCACATGTCCAAGTGTTTCTCTCTGGTCAAATTAAAAAGAATAATAATAATAAATGGAACTCAAAAAATAAATAATTCTTTAAAAGAAAAAAAAAAAGATGAGGAATTTCCCAGTCAAAGAAGAAAAGTCAGGGACCAGCAGTTAGCATAAATGGCTATGTTGCTGACTCCCATGTAGCCAACTGCAGTTCATGTCCCAGACCCGGTGGCTTAAACTCACACTGGGCGCATGTGCCTGTGTGCCCAAGATCCCGAGAGAATGGAGGAGAAGGGACTGCAGTGTGGCTATCCCCCTGGGAGGTGATATCTCTCTTTGTCTCTCTGTCTCTCTCTTGTCTGTCTGGCAAGTGCACATGCCCTATAGCAAAAACCTCTCAAAAAAAAAAAAAAGAAGGGAACCAGCAGTTAGCATAATGGCTATGTCGCTGGACTCCCACGTAGTCGACCGCGGTTCACATCCCGGACCTGGTGGCTTAAAACCCACGCCAGGCACGTGTGCGTGCGTGCCCAAGATCCCGGGAGGAGAATGGAGGAGAAGGGATTGCGGCGTGACCATCCCCCCTGGGGGGTGATTTCTCGCTTTCTGTCTCTATGTCTCTCTCTGTCTGTCTGGCGAGCGCACGCGCCCTATAGCAAAAATCTCTCCAAAAAAAAAAAAAAGATAAAAAAAAAAAGAAGACAAGTCATACTATGCTAAAGGAAGAGCATAAGGAAAGGCATGGAATTTTCAGTCTATTACACAACTTTTTCCTGTATGTTTTAGAAGCCAACATTTGAAAAATCACCTGTTGATATTTGGGCCTGGGGTTGATAACGACGGGAGACAGGTTGGAGGAGGGAGATTCTAAAACCCTGAAGATGGATGACATTGTGGTTGTCTAGGCAAGAAGCACAGAGTCCGTGGGGCCGCACGGTAGGAGGTAGAGAACACAGACCTGTGGAAGAGGCCCGGGCGCAGAGGTGTGTGCTGAGATGCTGCGCTGCACAGACTGGGACTGCGTGGAAGGCCCAGGTTTGACTGGGCACGCTGGCGGCTGCCTAAAATCCCAGAGACTCGGGGAGGCTGAGGCAGGAGGACCGCTTGCTGGAGGCTGGCCTAGGCAATATAGTGAGACCCTGTCTCTTAAGACAAAAAAAAGCTGTGGAAAGGGGTGACGCAGATCCCTGCGAGGCTGTAAGTCAGGAGTGACCATGGAGTCAGTGTCCTGAGTTGGCCCGAAAACACATTGAATGTGCATGGGCACCCAAGATCCTGGGGAGCTAGAAGACTGGGGAAGGGCATCTGGACGTGATGAAGACCTGTCACAGCTGCTGCTTCTCTCTCTCTGTCTCTGCAGATTATGGGCATGTACACTCTCTACCATAAAAAAATGTAAGGTAAGGGACTAGCAGGTGGCATAGTAGTTAAGGCGCTAGACTCCCACATGGTCACCACGGTTCTAGTCCCAGACCCAGTGGCTTGAAACTCACGCCGGGCACATGTGCATGCATGCCTAAAATCCTGAGAGGAGAATAGAGGAGAGGGGATGATTGTGGCATGGCCATTCCCCCATGGGGCGATTTCTCATTTTCCCTCTCTCTGTTTCTCTCTGTCTCTCTCCAGCAAGCACATGCATCCTATGGCAAATATATGTGTCCGTGTGTGTGTGTGTGTGTGTGTGTACTTTTATGTATATACATTTTTCTTTTATATATACATATAAAAGAAAATAAACACCTTATCATGATGGCTTACATCTTTAGTCCAAGCTAGGAGATCAAAGCTGGACGATTGTGGAATGGTAAGACCCTGTCTTTACAAATAAACAAGGACTGGCCTCATAGTGCAGTAGTTAAGCACTCTAGCAAGTATGCCAGAACAAAAGTACTGTCTAAGAATAAAAAAATTTTTAAAAAGGGACCAGCAGGTGGTGTAAGGGTTACATCACTGGACCCCCATGTGGTTGACTGCGATTCAAGTCCTAGCAGCTTAAAACTCATGCCAGGCACACATGCCCAAAATCCTGAGAGGAGAATGGAGGAGAAGGGATTATGGTGTGGCCATGCCCCCTGGGGGCGATGATTTCTCATTCTTTCTCTCTGTCTATCCGGTGAGATTGCTCGCACCCTAGAGCAAAAATCTTTCTTAAAAATTAATTAAATTAAATTAAATTTTAAAATGAAGTTGGCGTTTTAAGTAAGGGTCACTGATGGTATCATTTATCAGAAAAGGGAAATTAGAATAAACTCTTACTTAGGACAGTCTTGAAGTACTGGATGAGGAACTAATTATTCTATTTGGAGGAGGCTAAGTTTGGTGCACTGGAAAATTTTTCTTTAGTATTTTTTCATTATTCTTGTGAGAAAGAGAGAAAGACAGAGAACTCCCCACAGGATCTGGTCACACCAAGATCCTCTTCCTCCATTTCTCCAGGTCATCGGATCTTGGGCACTTAAGATCTCAAGCTCTGTGTGTTTTAGGCCACCTAAGCCAGGGATATGAGCCATGGTTGCCATGTGGCTTCCAGCACTGCAAATCAGCGTACTATTGCCTACACCACTATGGCTGGGCCCACTTGGGAAATTTAACCATGAGACTAGAAATGAAATATATACATTTGGATCATCCACAAGGGGAGAATTGAAACTGTAGAAAAAAGAGAGTGTAGATGGAAAACAAAGGCAGACAAAGAACACACACACAAATGAAAGCTTGTTGCCAGTTTAGGTTCTAATTCTAGTTCTGTAAGTTACCATCTGTTCTGAAAATTTAGCAATAAGTCTCCCTTGGCCAAGCAGGTGTATAAATAATGTCAGTCACCTGGAGTATTATAAAAAGAGAGAAAATATTAGGAAAATAATGGTTATGTCATTGAACTCCCATGTAGTTGACCATAGTTCAAGTCCCAGACCCGGTGGCTTAAAAAACTCATGCCAGGCATGTGTGCGTGCATGCCCAAAATGCCGAGGAGGATGGAGGAGAAGGGATTGCAGTGGCCATCCCCCCTAGTGAGTGATTTCTCACTTTCTGTCTCTCTGTCTCTCCTGGCAAGTGCACACTCCCTGTAGCAAAAATCTCTTTAAAAAAAAAAAAAACCTTTAAAAAAAAAAAAAAAAAGTCAACCCCGGGCCCAGCCAGTGGCATGGTGTTTAAGGCACTAGATCCCACATGGCCAACTTCATGGTTCAAGTTCCAGACCTAGCAGCTTGAGAAACGTGCCAGGTATGTGTGTGCAGGCCCAAAGTTCCAAGAGGTAAATGGACAAGAAGGAATTGTGGGGTGACCATACCCCCTGGGAGGATGCTTTCTCAATTTCACTCTGCCTCTCTGTTTCTCTCTGGCAAGCACACGTGCCCTATAGACAATTTAAACTTTTAAAAAAGAGCAACAGGTGGCATGGCAGTTAAGGTGCTGGATTCCCACATGGCCAGTGGTGGTTTGAATCCTGGACCTGGTGGATTGAAAATCACAACAACTAAGTAGATAGAAAGAAATAAAGAAAGAATGGGGGCCGACGGGTGGTGTGGTGGTTAAGGGCGCAGAAGTCCCACATGGCCGACTGCCGTTCGAGTTCCGGGACTGGTGGTTTCCTTTCTCACTTTCTCTCTCTCTTTCTTTCTCTCTCTCACTCTGTTCCTCTCTGGTCAAATTGAAATAAATAAAACTAAATAAAATAATAATAAAAATATTTTTAAAAAGAAGGAAGAGAAAGAAAGAAGGAAGGAAGGGAAAAGAGGAGAAGGGATTGCAGCGTGGTCATCTCTCTTGGGGGGGTGATTTCTCGCTTTCTGTGTCTCTGTCTCTCTCTGTCTTTCTGGCGAGCACATGTGCCCTATAGCAAAAACCTCTCAAAAAAATAAATAAATAAAAAGAGAGAGAGAAAAAAAGGAAGGAAGAAAGGAAGAAAGAGAAAAGAAAAAAAATAGAGGGTCCAGGAGATAGCATAGCGGTTATATTGCTGGACTTCCACATGGCTGACTATGGTTCAAGTCCTGGTCCTGGTGGATTAAAACTCATGTCGGTGTGTGTATGTGCGTGCCCAAGATCCTGGGAGGAGAATGGAGAAAAAGGGATTGCGGCTTGGTCATCCCTCTCAGGGGTGATTTTTCTCACTTTTACTTTCACTATTTCTGTCTTGCTTTCTCTAGGTGAGTACGTGTGCTCTAAGGCAAACACTTCTTAAAAAAGGGAAAGAAGGAAGCAAGGAAGGAAGAAAGGATTTTTTTAAAGTGAAAAAAAAGTCAATCACCAAATCCAGCCCCCATTCAGGGGGAATGGAGTTAAATTGAATCTCTTGAGACCAGCAGATGGAGTAATGGTTACGTTGGTGGACTCCTACATAGTCAACTGTGGTTTGAGTCCCGGACCCGCTGGCTTAAAACTCAAACTGGGTGTGTGTGCATGCATGCCCAAATTCCCAAGGAGAGAATGAAGGCGAAAGGATTGCAGCATGGCCATCCTTCCTGTGTGCGGGGTGGGGGTGGGTGCGGGTGTCTCACTTTCTGTCTCTCTCCCTGTCTCTCTCTGGTGAGCGTACATACCCTATAGCAAAAGTCTCTATAAATAAATAAATAAATAAATAGAATCTCTTGAAGGGAGGACTATCAAAGATTTCAAGAACAGATTTAAGCCATAATCAATATGTAGCACATTTGCTTTTTGAAGCTTTGTCCTGGGCCCTCTATTTTTCTTTACCAAATCTCAATTTTCTCTCAAGCCTGATCTTCTCATAGCTCTACTCTTCTTAGTAAATACCTCTACCCAGTTACTAAAAACTGATGTCGTCTTAGGTTCTTTTCTTTTCCTCATCTTCCATACCCTAGTCAGCAAGCGTTACTGGTTCCACTTGTAACTTAACATATAACGGCTCTTCCAAAAGTTCATGAAAAATGTATGCTGTGAAAAACTATTTATGGAATCCGAAAAATGTTTTTAATTGTCAGACGGTGTGCACACTCACCAGAGACAGATAGAGAGAGAGAAAGCACCCCACAATGGGTAGGTGGTCACACCACAATATTTTCTGCTCCATATCTCCATCCTGTTGAGATTCGGGGCATGCATACACACACACCTGGTATCTTTTCCAAGCCACTGGGGCTGAGAGTCGAACCATGGTCAGCCATGTGGGATCTGGCTCCCCTAATCACTAGGCCATGGGACCAGTCACTGGTGATATTTTTTTTTAATGCCAGAGGTCATATGCATGAAAGAGAGTGAAAACTCCCCAATGGGGCCTTCTCTCTCCACAATCCCTTTTCTTCCAATTTTCCTTTCTGTCACACCTATGCTGGTGTGTGCACCTGGCTTTTTTTTTTTTTTTTTTTTTAATGGGATTGGGTCCTGGGCCCTGGTGGGCCTGATGGGATCTGATTTCCCCTGAACAGTGCTCATCTGTGCACAACTGTGATTCTTGTGGCCCAATTACTTTGGGTTTTGTTGCCCAATATACCTTGTTTTCTCTATCTGCCAAAATCTTCCTAGCCAATAGAACTAAAGACTCCTTCCCTGTCTTCTCTGTTTTACTTCACAAACCCAACAGTGGAAACAGTATCTGGTGAGTAGTGAGTTCTTGGTCAATAGTACAGTTGGACAGAATTAGCTAGTTAAGACCAGCACACAAAATTCTGTTTTACCCTGCCAACCTATGAGAATAATTTTTGTAAAAGATTTTTTCTATAGAGAATGTGTGCTCCCTGGAGAGAGACAGAGAAAGACACTAAGAAATCACTGACCCCTTTCCCCCCCCCCCTCCCCAGGGAGAATGGCTACACCTCAGTCCCTCTCTTATATTCTCCTCCTGGATTTTGGGCACACACACGTAAGCCCGGAATGATTTTCAAGTTGCCAGGTCTGGGACTCGAACCATGGTTGGCCATGTGTCCCAACCACAACACCAATCACCACACCACTTGCCCCTGAGAAGAAATTTTCACATGCCTCACCTTCCCTAGGTTGGGCTGATTTGCCTTTCCTTCTTTCTCAGCCCTCCCCTCCACTGCAATTATAGTGAAAGCATTCTCGAGTGTCCACTTGATTAGAGAGCAGGATGTGGATTTCCCCACCAGCTGGGTTTTGGCTCTATCGCAGGATCCATAAGTGGGAGAAACTGTAAAAGCAAACACTCCTAGGAACTCCTGCTGGTGTCTTAGCAAGAATCCAGGCAGTCTCCTAAGCACTTCGGCACCGAGTCTGAGGGAAGAAGTCCTGAGGGAGAGGTCATAGAGCAGCAGTTCCTTCTCCCATAAGATTATTTGTTCAGGGCAGGACTTTGAGGTGGTTATAGACATTCTTATTGGTGATTTTAGTAGATATTCTGGTGCGAGGTGAAATGGCAGGCTCAAAGTGAGAAAGTAGGGGCCAGCAGGTGGCGTGGTGGTTAAGGGGCTAGACTTCCACATGGTCCTCTGTGGTTTGAGTCCTAGACCTGGTGGCTTGCTTTCTTACTTTCTCTCTTTCTCTCTCTCTCTCTCATGAGTGCATGTGCCCTATAGCAAATTAAAATAATAATAATAATCTAAATAAATAACTTTATTTCCTAGAGGTTTTTGCTTTAGGGCATGTGCTCTCCTCACAGACAAAGACAACAAGAGAGAAAGTGAGAAATCACCCCCTAGAGGGGATGACCATGCCACAATCCCTTCTCCTCCATGCTCCTCTCGGCATCTTGGGCACGCACGCACACGTGCCCAGCATGAGTTTCAAGGTGTGAGGCCTGGGATTCAAACTGTGATCAGCCATGTGCGAGTCCAGGGACATAACTGTTACACCATCCACTGGTCTCAATAATTTATTACTGTTATTTTTAGAGAGAGATTTTTGCTACAGGGAGCATGCATTCACCAGAAAGACAGACAGAGACATAGAGACAGAAAGCGAGAAATCACCCCCCAGGAAGGATGGCCACATCACAATCCCTTCTCCTCCATCTCTTCTCGGGATTTTGGGTACACACGCATACAAGTCTGGTGTGAGTTTAAGCTGCTGGGTCCTTGACTCAGACTGTGGTCCGCTCCGTGGGAGTCCAGTGATGTTATCATTATGTCATCTGCTGATCCCCTGATAATTCTTTTTGACAATTTTTTTTTTTTTTAATGAGAAAGTAGAGGGCCAGCAGATGGCACAGTGTTTGCATCAATGAACTCCCACAGGGCTGACCACAGTTCAAGTCCCGTATCTGGCAGCTTGGAACTCAAACTGGGCATGCATGTGTGCCCAAGATCCCAGAGCAGAATGAAGGAGAAGGGATCATGGTGTGGCCGTCCCCGTGGGGAGTGACTTCTCACTTTCCCTTCCACTATCTCTGTCTCTCTGTCTCCTGCCAGCACACGTGCCCAAGGCAAAAACAAACAAAACCTCTTAAAGAAAAAAATAAAGAAAATATGATAAAATAGAAATTTGTAGAACAAAGTGGCAAGGGCCTATCTGAGAGTTAGAGAAACAGGTTGGATGTGGTTCTTCTGCCTGCCTAAAGCCACTTTTTTTTTTTTTTTTTTTTTTTGCTATAGGGCGTGTGCGGTTGCCAGAAAGACAGAGAGAGACAGAGAGACAGAAAGTGAGAAATCGCCCCCCCCAGGGGGATGGCCACACCGCAATCCCTTCTCCTCCATTCTCCTCTCGGGATCTTGGGCACACATGCGCACACGCCCGGCGTGAGTTTAAATCACCGGGTCCGGGACTCGAACTGTGGTCGACTACATGGGAGTCCAGTGACATAGCCATTACGCTAACTGCTGGTCCCTCTAAAGCCACTTTCCAAGTGTGCAGGTCTCTGCTAAGTGTAAGTATGGGGGTGAGAGATCAGCATGGCAGAGGTATGAGTTGTTCTTAGCTTTAAGACCAGCCACTTGGGTCACTCATGTAGCACATGCTGGGTCTGCTAATTGGGTGGCTGAGACCACATGGGGGGCCCTTGTTCTATTCTCAGCTTCACTCTAAAAAGTCAAGCGCAGTAGCAGTGCCCGTGGTCCCAGCTAGGAGGCTGTAAACTCGTGTGGCCAGTACAGGCGACACAGCAAGACCCTATCTGAAAGAGCCTGGCCCAGGGGTCCACGCCCGTAGTCCCAGGTATTTGGAAGGCTGAGGCAGGAGGACTGTGGTACAGTAAGACCTGTCTAAACAACAACACTAACGACAAACCTAGACACACACATGAAAAGACCCGCCACCTTTCATTAAGCACATGCTTTGTACCTTGTACTACTCTATGTAATAGGCATGCCTCATCTCATTTAATCAGCACATCTCTCTGAGCAGTAGATTTTACTGTCTAACACCACTGCTTAAAAACCCATTTTCACTATTTTATTATTATTATTATTTTGGTAGAGGTTTTTGCCTTAGGATGCATGAACTTGCCAGAGAGAGACAGAGTCAGAGATAGTGATAGAAAAAGTGAGAATTCACCCCCAGAGGGATGCCACACCGCAGTCCCTTCTCTTCCATTCTCCTCTCAGGATCCAGGGCAGGCATGCACACATATCTGCTCCGAGTTTCAAGGTACCGGACCTGGGACTGAGCCATGGTCACCCACGTTAGTCCAGCAATGTCATCGCTGTGATCGCAATGTAACTTCATTTTCATGACTATAAACGTAGTTCACTGTTAGAATGCATCTTCACACATAGACTTTTTTCTCCTTCTATTAAATTATTTCTTAGGATAAATTTTCCTAAATGGAATTACTAGGTGAAGGAATATAAGGATGGTAAAAGGCGCCAGTAGTGTTTTATCTTCAGATCTGGAAGACTTGTCTGATTCCTTTCTTTGTATGTAACTTTTTGTGGGGGTCCTCCATTTCCTGATGCCCTGCTCGGTTTAGAACCGAACCGGGAGCAGATGCTTAGTTAATACTTCCTTCCTTACTTACTCGACATGACTGTTAACTACACTTGGAGTATCTGACCCTGTAAGAAGAATGACTGCTTCTGCCTCTGATGAAGATTCTCGGAATGAAGCTTTACAGAATTGCCTTATTTCAGTTTTAATTGGAATAATCCATTCAGGGCCCGCAGGTGGCAGTGAGGTTAAGGCAGCTGGATCCCACATGACCAACTTTGCACTGCAAGTCTTGACCCAGCAGCTTAAGATACACACCATAGTGTGCGTGTGCGTGCCTGAAATCTCAGGAGAAGGGAGGAAAAGGGATTGGGCTTCCCTTCAGGGAATGCTTTCTCACTTTCTCTCTCTCCGGAGCTCTTTCTCTCTCTCTTTCTCTGTCTTTCTCCAGTAAGTGCATGTGCCCTATAGCAAAGCTAAAAGAAAGAAAAAAGAAGAAATGAAGAAAGAAAAAGAAAGAAAGAGAAGAAAGAATCCATTTATTCATCTACAGTTTGTCTTCTTGCAAAGAAGACTTTTTTTTTTTTTTTTGGGGAGAGATTTTCACTTGTAGGGCGCGTGCGCTCGCCAGACAGATAGAGAGAGACATAGAGACAGAAAGCGAGAAATCACCCCCCAGGGGGGATGGTCACGCCGCAGTCCCTTCTCCTCCATTCTCCTCTCGGGATCTTGGGCACGCACGCACACGCGCCCGGCGTGAGTTTTAAGCCACCGGGTCCGGGACGTGAACCGCGGTCGACTACGTGGGAGTCCAGCGACATAGCCATTACGCTAACTGCTGGTTCCCTATAGCCCTATTTTTAAAAGGTAAAAGGAAATACTAATTTAAATTTAGTAAAATTTTTATTTAACTCAGTGTATCTAAAGTATAAATTATTAATAAGATATGCTACATGCTTTTTTTTATTAGCTAAGTGTTTAAAATGTAGTGGTATTACATACTTCGCAGCACACTTCTATTTGGTTTAGCTACATTTCAAGGGCTTAATTGCCATGTGTGACTGTTGGCTCTTGTATTTGGATAAGGTACTTCTAGATTCTTTTGTGTGGTTGAATTTTTGGAAGTAGAATAATCTTTTAAGCCATCCTTCAGCTGGGTAGAATTGTTTAATTGCTAGAATTTTTTTAATTGCTAGAGGGCATACAGAGACAGGGAGAACGAACCCATAGTGGGACTTGGTCATACTGCAATTCCTTATCCTTCATTTCTCTATCCTGTCAGGATTTGAGTCCCACATGCATTCATCATGTTTTCTGCTGCCAGGACCAGGATTAGTACTAACTACCAGTCCACAGGGTTGAACCAGTGGTGTACTTGTTAATGTTTTAAGTTCTTATTGCTAGCTAAGATCATATACTTCCGTACCCTCTACCCATCCCATGTTACACATTAAGAACACTACCTCTGGAGTTTATCATGTACAGATACATCTCAGTGGCTGAATCTAATAAAAGGAACTTTGCACTGCAAGTCTTGACCCAGCAGCTTAAGATACACACCATAGTGTGCGTGTGCGTGCCTGAAATCTCAGGAGAAGGGAGGAAAAGGGATTGGGCTTCCCTTCAGGGAATGCTTTCTCACTTTCTCTCTCTCCGGAGCTCTTTCTCTCTCTCTTTCTCTGTCTTTCTCCAGTAAGTGCATGTGCCCTATAGCAAAGCTAAAAGAAAGAAAAAAGAAGAAATGAAGAAAGAAAAAGAAAGAAAGAGAAGAAAGAATCCATTTATTCATCTACAGTTTGTCTTCTTGCAAAGAAGACTTTTTTTTTTTTTTTTGGGGAGAGATTTTCACTTGTAGGGCGCGTGCGCTCGCCAGACAGATAGAGAGAGACATAGAGACAGAAAGCGAGAAATCACCCCCCAGGGGGGATGGTCACGCCGCAGTCCCTTCTCCTCCATTCTCCTCTCGGGATCTTGGGCACGCACGCACACGCGCCCGGCGTGAGTTTTAAGCCACCGGGTCCGGGACGTGAACCGCGGTCGACTACGTGGGAGTCCAGCGACATAGCCATTACGCTAACTGCTGGTTCCCTTGCAAAGAAGACTTTTTAAGGGAACTAGCAGTTAGCCTAATGGCTATGTCACGGGACTCCCATGTAAGCTACTGCGGTGCACCCAATAGGAAAAAAAAAAACAAACTCTCCAAAAAAAAAAAAAAAGACTTTTTAAAATGTCTTCATTATTATTTAATTTTTACTTTATTATTATTATTATTATTTAAATCTGTTATGGGACACATGGTCACCAGAGAGAGGGGAAAAGTTAAAAAGCAAGCTGCCAGGACCAGGATTCAAATGGTGGTCAGCCATGTGGGAGTCCAGCGCCCAAACCACCACACCACCTGCTGGCTTGCAAAGAAAACTTTAGGGTGGCTCAGAAATCACCTCGGAAAGTTGTGAAAATAAATAGCAAGATAAAATATATCATGTGTAAAGGTAAAGCAAAGGGAATATAAGAGAAGGGAGATAAAATGGAACCAGGAATGACAACAGCTCACACAATTTGTACCATGAAGTTCTTTTTTGTTTAAAGGATTATTTATTTTTAATTTTTTATTTATTCATTCATTTATTTTAGTTTGATGGGGTTGGGGGGAGAAAGCAAGCCACCAGGTCCAGGACTCAAACTGTGGTCAGCCATGTGGGACTGTCCAGCACCTTAACCACCATGCCACCTGCTGGTCCCCTGTACCATGAAGTTCTGTACACTTGCTAAAGATGAGAAAACAAAATTTTGATGTTGAGCTCCCTGGCAACCAAAAAAAAAAAAAAGATGAGAAAGTTATCAGTTGCAACAGGATTTTGTGGTGTTCATAGACAAAAACATCCTGGCTACTTAGGAAAATCACCACCCTTCCTGAAGATAAAACTTGACATAAATTTCTCCTATGCTTTCCCTCAGAGAGCAAATCTTGTCAACAACAGCACCTTTGGTAATGTAGTTCTTCCAGTAAGCACAGAGGGAAGAAAAATTCTTTACTTATTAGTGGGTATGTGCACTCTCCACAGAGAGACACAGAGAAAGAGGGAGAAAGCATCCCCCAATGGGGTATGGTCACACCATATTTGCTTCTCCCCCACTTCTCCATCCTGTTGAGATTTGGGACACACATGCACACATACCCGGAATGTTTTTTTTTTTTTTGAGAGGTTTTTGCTACAGGGCACGTGCGCTCACCAGAGACAGAGAGAGACAGAGAGACAGAAAGTGAGAAATCACCCCCCAGGGGGGATGGCCACACCGCAATCCCTTCTCCTCTATTCTCCTCTCGGGATCATGGGCACACACATGCATGCACCTGGCGTGAGTTTAAACCACCAGGTCCAGGACTTGAACCAAGGTCGACTACATGGGAATCCAGCAAAATAGCCATTACGCTAACTGCTGGTCCCTACCCGGAATGTTTTTTAAGTCAGTGAGGTTGAGATTTGAACTCAACACACATGGCCAGCCATGCGGGACCTGACTTCCTTAGCCACTGAGCTTTGGGGCCACCCTGAGAGAAATCATCCAGGGCTATTTCATTTCTTTGTTGTTCTTTATTCATAACAGAGTGTGGGCATGCACGTGAGAGAGAAAGATGAATACTCTCTCCATGGTCTGGTCGTGCAGAGATTTCCTTCCTCCAGTCCTCCAGTCCTCCAGTCCATCTGGTCTTGCATGCATGCCTGGCATGTTTCAAGATAACCAAGCAGGAGATTTGAACCACAGCCACTATGTAAGATCTGACTTCTCTCAAGCAACATGACACGGCTGTGCCACAGATCCAGCCCAAGAGGCTCTTTCCTGGAGCGCCTGTAATAACAGCTAGAAAATGTTATGCTGAATACAGTTCAGAAAAGGTCATTTAGAGCCAGTCTCATAGCACGGCAGTTAAGTCCTTGGTGTACGGAGCTGAATCCCACATGGCTGGCTGCAGTTCAAGGTCCGTGGCTGACCATGCCCCAGCAGCATGAGAAAAGATATCAGGCACATATGTGTATGTGTCCCAAATCTGACATGATGGAGAAGTGAAGGAAAAAGGATCGTGGCATGACTATGTCCCACCGGGAAGTGCTTTGCTACTCCCTTCCACTCGTCTCTCTCTGCAAAGTGAACAGACCCATCCCCACCTCTTCCCCATCCCCTCAAAAAATAAATAAATAAATAAA
>NW_006203772.1:1184025-1185868 GCF_000334495.1 Tupaia belangeri chinensis
GATTTCTTGCTTTCTGCCTCTCTGTCTCTCTCTGTCTTTCTGGTGAGCACATGCACCCTATAGCAAAAACCTCTCCCCCCGAAAAAAACAAAAACAAAAACAATGGTATCCACAGGGAGAGTGGCTAATATTCCTAATAATACAAAGATATCGCTTGCCTCTTCCACCGGGTTAACATTGGCACCAATGATGAAAGGCAATGGTAGGTAAAATTGCAGGTGCCTTAGCAGGAAACAAACTGGTGGCACCAATTCATACCAGTATCATTGTATTTTTTAACTACCATCTATCTGCAATTTAAAAATAAGTAAATGGGGCCTGCTCTGTGGCCTGGTGGTTAAGGCAGCCACACCCCACATGGCTGACTGCAGTTTGAGTCCCGGACCTGGCAACCTGAGAAACATGCTCGGCATGTGCCTGTGGCCCCAAATCCTGAAAGGAGCAAGAGATGGAGGAGAAAGGATGCTGCGTTTCTCTTCTGTCTCTTCGGTCTCTTCTCTCTCTGTCTCTCCATCTCTCTCTGCCCTCTAGCAAGTAAATAAATAAATAGATGCAGTGTTTTTTTTTTATTTTTTATTTTTTGAGAGGTTTTCGCTATAGGGTGCATGCGCTCGCCAGAGAAACAGAGACAGAGAGACAGAAAGCGAGAAATCACCCCCCAGAGGCGATGGCCACGCCGCAATCCCTTCTCCTCCATTCTCCTCTCGGGATCTTGGGCATGCACGCACATGCGCCCAGCGTGAGTTTTAAGCCACCGGGTCCAGGATGCGAACTGTGGTCGACTACGTGGGAGTCCAGCAACATAGCCATTATGCTAACTGCTGGTCCCCTGGCGTGAGTTTTAAGCCACTGGGTCCAGGATGCAAACCGCGGTCAATTACATGGGAGTCCAGCAACATAGCCATTACGCTAACTGCTGGTCCCTCGTCCCCAGTTTTATTTAAGGATGTCCTTGAGGGGCCAGCAAGTGACATAGTAGTTAAGGTGCTGGACTCCCACATGGCTGACTGTGGTTCAAGTCTGGACTCGGCGACTTAAAACCTACACGGAACACATGTGTGTTGTGTGCGCCCAAAACCCCAAGAGGAGAATGGGAGGAAAAGGGATTGAGACATGGCCATCCCCCTGGTAAAACACCCTTGGGGGGTGACTTCTTGCTTCCTCCCTCTGGCTCTTTGTCTTCCGCAAGTGCATGCACCCTGTAGCAAAAACCTCTCTGAAAAATAAGGATGTCCTTTTTTTTTTAATGAATTATTTCATTTTATTTATTATTATTATTAATATTATTATTTTAATTTGACCAGAAAGAGAAAGAGAGAAAGGGAAAGTGAGGAAACAAGCCACCAGGTTCAGGACTCGAACCATACTTGGCCATGTGAGAGTGTCCAGCATCTTAACCACCCTACTACCTACTGGTCCCATCTGGTGTGTTTTCAAGCCACAGGGTCTAGGCCTTGAACTACACTGTTGGCTATGTGAAATCCAGTTTCCTTCAATCTTGATTTTATGGGGGCCAGCAGGTGACTCGGTGGTTAAGGCCCTGGGCTCCTAAATGGCCGAACGGGGTTTGAGTCCCAGACCTGGCGACTTGCTTTCTTACTTTTCCTCTCTCTCTGTCTCTCCGTAGGGAGCACACATGCCCTATAGCAAAGTAAAAAGCAACAACAACAATAATAATTAATAAAATTAAATATATAACTTTTTTAAACAAACATTTTTTATTAATTTATTAATATTTTAGAGATTTTTGCTATAGGGCACATGCACTCGTCAGAGAGACAGAGAGACAGAAAATGAGAAATCACCCCCTCCTCCCCAGGGGATGGCCATGCCACAATACCTT
>NW_006203772.1:1186123-1190965 GCF_000334495.1 Tupaia belangeri chinensis
CACGGTTCAGGTCCCTGATCTGGCAGCTTGCTTTCTCACTTTCCCTTGCTCTCTCTCTGTGTCTCTCTGGTCAAATTAAAATAAAATAAATGAATAGGAACCAGCAGTTAGCCATTATGCTACACTGGACTCCCATGTAGCCGACCACAGTTCAAGTCCCCGACTCATGCCGGGTGCGTGTGTGTGCGTGCCCAAGATCCTGAGAGGAGAATAAAGGAGAAGAGATTGCGGCCATCCCCCCCCGGGGAGTGATTTCTCACTTTCTGTCTCTCTGCCTCTCTCTGTCTTTCTGGCTAGGGCACGTGCCTTATAGCAAAAACCTCTCCAAAAATAAATAAATAAATAAAATGAATGAATAAATAAAAATTTTTAAAAAGACTTGTTTATTTATTTTTATTTATTATTATTTCTTTAGTTTGACAAGAGAGAGACAGAGAGGGAGAGGGAAAGTAAGAAAGCAAGCCACCAGGTCTGGGACTCGAACCATGTTTGGCCATTTGGGAATTCAGTTCTTAGCCACCATGCCACCTGCCAACCCCAATAAATAATTCTTTAAAAAATAAAAAAAAGAATATCCTTAATAAAGTAGGAAAAACATTAGTTTTATTGAATCCCAACCTTTCAATCCATGTGTTTTTTGTTCTTAGGAATGACAAAATGCAGAATATGCATGAAGCATTGCTGCCTCATATCAAAGAATAACCAATGGTTGTCTTGAGGAAAAACACTTGGTGAGTCATTGTGCTGGGGGCTGAGCTAGCTGCTTTTCCATTGACCACCATTTTTTTTTCAAAGAATGACTAACAGACAAACTATGGCTAATCAGACTTGACTGTGTGGCTGAAAATTTTCCCAAAATGAACAGTGAGCTTGCACTTCCAGGAAAATAACTGACAGTTTTTCTTGCCTTATGATAAATGAAGGTTTTTCAAAGAAAAATTAGAATTTTAGAAAACTTGTATCCATTGCTATGAGCTCTTCAGTTTCCCAATACTTAAAAGACTTTTCTTTTTTTAAAAAAATAACTTTTTTTTTTATAGCGTATAATGAAATATCCCAACATTTGAAAAACCTGCATAACTCCATGGACCAATATTTTTCAAATGACCATATAGTAAATTATTCATGGGTGAAAATCCATTCAGATGGGACCGGCAGGTCGCATGGTGGTTAAGGGCACTAGACTCTGACAGGACTGACTGCAATTTGAGTCTTGGACCTGATGGCTTGCTTTCTCGCTTTTCCTCTCTCTCTCTCTCTCTCTCTCTCTCTCTCTCTCTTGCTCTGTCCCTCTCTGGTCAAATTATAAATAAATAAATAAATAAAGTTTAAAAAAAAATACAGTTTTTAGGGACCAGCAGGTGGTGTGGTGGTTAAGGCACTGGACATTCCCACATGGCCGACTGAGGTTCAAGTCCGAGGTCTGGTGGCTTGCTTTCCCACTTTCCCTCTTCTCTCTCTCTCTCTGGTCAAATTAAATGAATGAATAAATAAAACTGAATAAATAATTTTTAAAATTACAGCTTTAAAAAATCCATTCAGAGTAAGATAAACCAACAAATTTTAGTAAAACAGAACAAAAAGTTCATTGGTAAGGTTTTAGATTCTGATATGACTACTGATCTTTTTTTAAATTTAACTTGCCACAAGGCCAGCAGGTGGCATGGTGTTTAAGGTACTGAACTCCCTTGTGGCCAACTACAGTTTGAGTCTAAGACCCAGCAGCTTGAAAAATCACACTGGCAGGACCAGCAGGTAGTGTAATGGCTATTTTGCTGGACTCCCATATAGCCGACTGCAGTTCGAGTCCTGGACCCAGTGGCTTAAACTCATGCCAGGTGCGTGTGCGTGTGTGCCCAACATCCTGAGAGGAGAATGGAGAAGGGATTGCGGCATGGCCATTCCCTGCTGGGAAGTGATTTCTCGCTTTCTATCTCTCTGTTTCTCTGTGTCTTTCTGGCGAGTGCACGCACCCTATAGAAAAAAACTCTCAAAAAATAAAAATAAAAAAAGAAAGAAAGAAAAGAAAAATTTGACCAGAGCAAGAAGGAAAGTGAGAAAGCAAGTCACAGGGTTTGGGATTTGAAGTGGTTGGCATGTGTGAGTCCAACACTTTAACCCCACACCACCTGCTGGCCCCCAATTTTTATTTTTTTTCGAAGAGATCCAGATTCTCAAAATGGTTAAGAAAGGTAGACCATTAAAAAGGAAATGCATAGGGGCTGGCAGGTGGTGTGGTGGTTAAAGGCACTGGACTCCCACATGGCTGACCGCAGTTCAAGTCTCAGACCTGGCAGCTTGCTTTCTCACTTTTTCTCTCTCTCTCTCTCTCTCTCACGCTCATTCTGTCCCTCTCTGGTCAAATTAAAATAAATAAAGTTAAATAAAATAATTTTTTTAAAAAAGGAAAGAAAACGTATGGTGACCAGCAAATGGCATAATGATTACATCACTAGACTCCCACATGGTTATCTGCAGTTTGCGTCCTGGACCTGGCAACTTGAACCTCATGCTGGGTGCATGTGAGTGTTTGCCCAAAATCTGAGAGAATAGAGGAGAAGAGATTGTGACCATCCCCCGGGGAGTGATGTCTTGCTTTCTGTCTTTCCGTCTTGCTCTGTCTCTCTGATGAATTCACTCACCCTATAGCAAAAATATCTCTTAAAAAAATTAAAAAGATGTAATAGTCATTTGTATATTCGCTATGAAGATTATATTTCTCAGTTAAGCTAGGGGATGGCAATGAGTTATAGATTCTATTTCTGACTCGAACTTGGGCTACAACAGTTCTGAGCTGCCAATTAACTACTGAGCATTATTTTATAGATTTTTGCTTTAGGTTGCATGCACTCACCGGAGAGAGAGAGGGAGACAGAAACAATGAGAGAGAAAGTTAGAAATCACTTCCCAAGGGGATGGCTATGCTGCAATCCTTTTTCCCATTCTTCTCCTGGGATCATAGGTACACACACACACACAGACGCATGAACCCAGGGTGAGTTTCAAGCCATTAGTCCAGAACTTGAACTGCAGTCAATCATGTGGGAGTCCAGGAACATAACTGTTATGCTATCTGAACAATGAGAGAGAAAGTTAGAAATCACTTCCCAAGGGGATGGCTATGCTGCAATCCTTTTTCCCATTCTTCTCCTGGGATCATAGGTACACACACACACACAGACGCATGAACCCAGGGTGAGTTTCAAGCCATTAGTCCAGAACTTGAACTGCAGTCAATCATGTGGGAGTCCAGGAACATAACTGTTATGCTATCTGCTGGCCTCCTAAGCCTTAATATTAACTGATTCCAAACAACTCTCAGAAGAGGCTCAAATCGCAATTTCTTAATAGTGATATACAAACCATCCTGTACAAATTGTGCTTTATAAGAACTAATTTGTGGGACCAGCAGTTGGCGTAAAGGCTATGTTGCTGGACTCCCATGTAGTTTACTACGGTTCAAGTCCCAGCCCCGGTGGCTTAAACTCACGCCAGGCATTTGTGCATGCATGCCCAAGATCCTGAGAGGAAAATGGAGAAGGGATTGCAGCATGGCCACCCCCCCCTGGGGGGTGATTTATCACTTTCTATCTCTCTGTCTCTCTGTCTTTCTGGTTAAGACACGCGCCCTGTAGCAAAAACGTCTCCAAAAAAAAAAAAAGAAGAACTGGGGCCAGCGAGTGGCATGGTGGATGGGGGTGCTGAATTCCCACATGGCCAACCACGGTTCAAGTCTCGAACCTGGTGGCTTGATTTCTCACTTCCTCTCTCTCTCTCTGTCTCTCTCTGATCAAACTGGAAAATAATAATGATAATAATAATAAATAAAGTTAAATAAAATAATTCTTTTTAAAAAAAGAACTAATTTGTGACAACCCCAATAGATACTCTTAAAAATAAAAAATATTGGGGACCAGCAGGTGGCATGGTAGTTAAGGCACTGGACACTCTCACATGACTGACCACAGTTTGAATACCAAACCTGGTGGCTTGCTTTCTTGCTTCCCCCTCTCCCTCTCTCTCTCTGTCTCTTTCTGGCCAAATTAAAATATGTAAATAATAAATAAAAAATTAAATAAATAATTCTTTTAAAAATATTATTTAACTTTATTTATTTATTTGTTTAATTTGACCAGAGAGGGACAGATAGAAAGTGAGAAAGCAAGCCACCAGGTCTGGGACTCGAACCATGGTCCACCATGTAGGAGTCCAGCACCCTTAACCACCACACCACCTACCAGTCCCAATAGATACTCTTTTCTCTTTAGAGGTTTTAGCCTTAGGGGACATGCACCTGTCAGAGAGCAAGAGACAGAGACAGTGACAAGGAAAGTAAGAAATCACTCCCCGAGGGATGGCCATGCTACAATCCCTTCTTCTACAGTCTCCTCCCAGTATCTTAGCATGTAAGCATACACGCCTGGTGTGAGTTTCAAGGCGTGAGTTTCAAGCCACCAGGTCTAAGATTTGAACCACCGTCAGCCATGTGGGAGTCCAGCAATGTAACCGCTAGGCCATCTGCAGGCCCTCAGGTACTCTTATTGGAGTCCTGGACCAGAAGAGTTGAAAAACATGCCAGGTGGGGCCAGCAGGTGGCATAGTGGTTAAGGCACTGGACTCCCACATGACTGAACACAGTTCAAGTCCTGAACTTGGCAGCTTGCTTTCTCACTTTCTCTCTCTCTCTGTCTCACTTTGGTGAGCACATGTGTCCTATAGCAAATTTAAAAGTAATAGTAACTATAAATAAAATAAAATAAATAATTCTTTTTTAAAAAAGAAAATCATACCCGGTGATTGTCTGCATGACCAAAAGAGTAATAAGTACTCTTTTTTTTTTTT
>NW_006203772.1:1194297-1197632 GCF_000334495.1 Tupaia belangeri chinensis
TGGAAAATAATAATGATAATAATAATAAATAAAGTTAAATAAAATAATTCTTTTTAAAAAAAGAACTAATTTGTGACAACCCCAATAGATACTCTTAAAAATAAAAAATATTGGGGACCAGCAGGTGGCATGGTAGTTAAGGCACTGGACACTCTCACATGACTGACCACAGTTTGAATACCAAACCTGGTGGCTTGCTTTCTTGCTTCCCCCTCTCCCTCTCTCTCTCTGTCTCTTTCTGGCCAAATTAAAATATGTAAATAATAAATAAAAAATTAAATAAATAATTCTTTTAAAAATATTATTTAACTTTATTTATTTATTTGTTTAATTTGACCAGAGAGGGACAGATAGAAAGTGAGAAAGCAAGCCACCAGGTCTGGGACTCGAACCATGGTCCACCATGTAGGAGTCCAGCACCCTTAACCACCACACCACCTACCAGTCCCAATAGATACTCTTTTCTCTTTAGAGGTTTTAGCCTTAGGGGACATGCACCTGTCAGAGAGCAAGAGACAGAGACAGTGACAAGGAAAGTAAGAAATCACTCCCCGAGGGATGGCCATGCTACAATCCCTTCTTCTACAGTCTCCTCCCAGTATCTTAGCATGTAAGCATACACGCCTGGTGTGAGTTTCAAGGCGTGAGTTTCAAGCCACCAGGTCTAAGATTTGAACCACCGTCAGCCATGTGGGAGTCCAGCAATGTAACCGCTAGGCCATCTGCAGGCCCTCAGGTACTCTTATTGGAGTCCTGGACCAGAAGAGTTGAAAAACATGCCAGGTGGGGCCAGCAGGTGGCATAGTGGTTAAGGCACTGGACTCCCACATGACTGAACACAGTTCAAGTCCTGAACTTGGCAGCTTGCTTTCTCACTTTCTCTCTCTCTCTGTCTCACTTTGGTGAGCACATGTGCCCTATAGCAAATTTAAAAGTAATAGTAACTATAAATAAAATAAAATAAATAATTCTTTTTTAAAAAAGAAAATCATACCCGGTGATTGTCTGCATGACCAAAAGAGTAATAAGTACTCTTTTTTTTTTTTGGAGAGGTTTTTACTATAGGGCGCATGCGCTTGCCAGAAAGACAGAGAGAGACAGAAAGCGAGAAATCACCCCCCAGTGGGGGATGGCCACACCGCAATCCCTTTTCCTCCATTCTCCTTTCAGGATCTTGGGCACGCACACACATGCACCTTGCATGAGTTTAAGCCACCCAGTCCAGGACTCGAACTGTGACTGACTACATGAAAGTCCAGTGACATAGCCATTACACCAACTGCTGGTCCTGTAAGTACTCTTATTATATGCAATTTGTACATTTTGCTGAATGAATAAATGACTAAATAAAACTAATAAAATAATAAAATAAAACTAAGTAAATAATTTTCCTATGTACAAATCCAGTTTAAAAAGTGTTCTCTGGGACCAGCAGTTAGCGTAATGGCTATGTCACTGGACTCCCATGTAGTCGACTGCGGTTCAAGTCTTGGACCTGGTGGCTTAAAACTCACGCCAGGTGCATATGCGTGCGTGCCCAAGATCCCGAGTGGAGAATGGAGGAGAAGGGATTGCGGTGTGGCCATTCTCCCTGGGGGATGATTTCTCGCTTTCTGTCTCTCTGTTTCTCTCTTTCAGGCGAGTGCACACGCCCTCCCAAAAAAAGAAAAAAAGAAGTGTTCTCAGACCCAGCTGATGACACAGTGGTTAAGGTGGCTGGATCCCACATGGCCAACTGAGCTGTTCGAATCCTGGACCTGGTGGCTTGAGAAACATTCCAGGCACGTGTGCATGCATGTCCAGAATCCCGAGAGGAGAAATGGAAAAGAGGAATGTGGCATGACCATCCACCATGGGAGGAGGTGTTTTCTCACTTCTTCTCTGTCTCTCTCCAACTAGTGTACTTGCCCTATAGTAGATATTTTTTTTTAAGAAAAAGAAAAAGAAAGGAAAAGGAAAAGTGTTCTTAATACAGCTCTACTCAGAGTTCTCTTTCCCACTATATAAGATGGCAGGTGAAAAAGTTGCAAAGCAGGATACGAAAGAGAAGAAACCTGAAGCCAAGAAGGCTGATGCCAGTGGCAAGGTTAAAAAGGGTGACCCCCGATGCTAAAAAGCCCAAGAAGGGGAAGCCCCATTGCAGCCGAAACCCCGTCTTAGCCCGGGGCATTGGCAGATGCCGAAACCCCGTCTTAGTCCGGGGCATTGGCAGATACTCCCGGTCTGCCATGTATTCCAGGAAGGCCATGTACAAGAGGGAATACTCGGCCACTTCCAGGATCGAAAAGAAAAAGAAGTTTCTTGTAACTGTCACAAAGCCAGTCGGTGGAGACAAGAATGGTGGTACCCGGGTGGTTAAACTGCGCAAAATGCCTAGGTATTATCTACTGAGGATGAGCCTCGAAAGCTGTTGAGCCACGGCAGAAAACCCTTCAGTCAGCCTGTGAGGAAGCTGCGAGCCAGCATCACTCCTGGGACCATTCTGACCATCCTCACTGGACGCCACAGAGGCAAGAGAGTGGTTTTCCTGAAGCTGAGCAGTGGCTTGCTACTTGGAACTGGACCTCTGATTCTCAGCCGAGTTCCACTACGTAGAACACACCAGAAATTTGTCATTGCCACCTCCACGAAAATTGATATTTGCAAAATAAAAACCCCAAAGCACCTTATCGATGCTTACTTCAAGAAAAAGAAACTGCGGAAGCCCAGACACCAGGAAGGTGAGATCTTCAACACAGAGAAGGAGAAATACGAGATTTCAGAGCAGCTCAAGGTTGATCAGAAAGCTGTGAATTCGCAAATTTTGCCAAAAATCAAAGCTGTTCCTCAGCTCCAGGGCTACCTGCGATCTGTTCCGTGTTTGCCTTTACAAATGGAGTTTATCCTCACAAATTGGTGTTTCTAGATTTTTTGCCAAGAACCTAATTAATTGATCGTATATAACAACAGCAACAACAACAAAAATACGGCTTTACTCATTCAATTAGTGCTCACTTTTTCTTTTTCTTCATTGTTATTTACCTACCCATAATTGTTATTTGTCTATCCATAATTTTCTTCCGTGTATTTATTTATTTATTGGTTTTTGCTTTAGGACATGTGCACTTAGGGGGAGGCAAGTGGGAGGAAAAGTGGGAAATCACCCCAAATATGGGATGGCCATGCCATAATCCCTTCTCCTCCATTCTCCTCCTGTGACCTTGGGCTTGTGTGCATACACGCCCGGCATGATTTCCTTTTCTCCTTTTTTTCTTTTTGAGAGTTTTTTGCAATAGGGTGCATGTGCTCGCCAGAAAGAGAAAGACAGAGAGACAGAAAGCGAGAAATCACCCCCC
>NW_006203772.1:1197822-1198783 GCF_000334495.1 Tupaia belangeri chinensis
ACTGGTGTTTCCGCGCTGGGTTTCTTTTACAAGCCACTGGGTCCCACATCTCAAACCGCAGTCAGTCTTGTGGGAGTCCAGTGATGTGACCGCTATGCCATCTATTGGTCCTATTCTGTGTTTTTATTGCCACCTGCCTCTATTTCATCTCCTAAAAAGTCTCTTAGCTAATTCCTTTCTCTCTTACAATTTGAGACCCTTTCTTCCCTTTGAGACCCTCTCTTCCTTCTCTTCACATACCTTTTTTTTCTTTTTTTTAAATCACCATAATGGACATTCTCATGAAAGACAGCGAGAAAGAAAGCATCCCCCTGATCGGGGATGATCTTATCACAATCCTTTCTCCTCCATATCCCCATCCTGTCAGGATTTTGGGCAAGCACACACACACTCCCTATGTGATTTTTATTTGTTGTTGTTATTGTTTGTTTTTAATTATTTTATTTATTTATTTAATTTGACCAGCAAGAGACACAGAGAGAGAGGGAAACGAAAAGTGAGAAAGCAAGCTACCAAGTCTGGGACTTGAACCATGGTCGGCCATGTGGGAGTCTAGCACCATAACCACCACACCATCTGCTGGCTCCTGTTGTAGTTGTTTTTTAAAGAATTATTTAATTTTATTTATCATTATCATTATTATTATTATTTTAATTTGCTATAGGACACGTGCACTCACCAGAGAGAAAGAGGTAGAGGGAAAGTAAGAAAGCAAGCTACCAGGTCTGGGACTCAAACTGCAGTTGACCAGGAGGGAGTCCAGTTGTCCCAATCACCACACCACCTGCTGGCCCCATCTTGTGTGTTTTCCAAGCCATCAGGACTAGGATTCCAGCCACAATTGGCCATGTGGAATCTAGCTCCTTCAACCACGGCACCATGGGGCTGGCCCGGTCTTTACATACCTTTTGAAAATAAATGACTTGTCTTCATTGGGAAGTACTTTTTTCCTCCCTCTTTC
>NW_006203772.1:1198876-1200574 GCF_000334495.1 Tupaia belangeri chinensis
TCTTTCCCTCTGTCTCTCTAGCCAGTGCACATATCCTCTGACAATTAAAAAATAAATTGATTAGGCCAGCAGGTGGCATGGTAGTTAAGGTGCCAGACTCCCATCTGGCTAACTGTGGTTCGAGTCCCAGACCTGACGGCTTACTTTCTCACTTTCTCCTTCTCTGCCTCTCTCTGGTGAGCACCCATACCCTATTGCTAATTTAAAAATAATAATAGTAGAGGCCGACAGGTGGGGTGGTGGTTAAGGGCACTAAGTTCCACATGGCTAACTGTAGTTCAAGTCCTGCACCTGGTGACTTGCGTTCTCACTTTCTCTCTCAATCTCTCTCACTCTGTCCCTCTCTGGTCAAATTCAAATAAATTAATAAAGTTAAAAATAATTATTTAAAGCCATAATGATAATAATAATAAGTAAAAATAAATAAATATTTTTAAAATTAAAAGTAGATAAAAATAAAAGATTTGGGTCAGTAGGTGACTTAGTAGATGGGTATGGATTTCCACATGGCTAATTGCTGTTTGTGTCCCAAACCTGGCAGCTTGAAAATCACGTGGGGAATTAGTGTGTGCATGCCCAAAATCCTGAGAGGGAATGGAGGAGAAAGATTGTGGTGTGGACATCCCCCTTGGAGGTTGATTTCTCACTTTCCCTTTCTCTGTATCTCTCTCTCTCCTCTCCAGTGAGTGCATCTATCTTATGACAAAAAAAAAAATCTTAATTAAAATAATTACAAGCCTCAGGACCAGCAGGTGGCATAATGGCTATGTCTCTGGACTCCCATGTAGCTGACTGCAGTTTGAGTCGTGGACCCGGCAGTTTAAACTCATGCCGGGCACATGTGCATGTGTGCCCAAGATCCTGAGAGGAGAATGGAGGAGAAGGGGTTGCGGCGTGGCCATACCCCCTGGGGGGTGATTTCTCACTTTCTGTCTCTCTGTCTCTCTTTGTTTTTCCGGCGAGCGCACGTGCCCTATAGCAAAAACCTTAAAAATAAATAAATAAATAAATAAAACCTCTCCAAAAAATAATAATAGTGATAAATAAAATAAAATATGAGGTTGTCAGGAAAGTCATGATGCATTTTTGCATAGAAAAATATGTCATGACTTTCCCGACAGCCTAATGCTTTTCCCGACAGCCTAATAAATAATTAAACAAACAAGCGGAAAAATTGATGGCACCGGGTCCGGGACGCGAACCACGGTCGACTACATGGGAGTCCAGCGACAAAGCCATTACACCAACTGCTGGGCCCTTGTTCAGGGATTCTTTTAAGCCCCGGGAAAAAATTTGAATGATATTATTTTTTTAATCCCCCAAGAGAGATTTATTGCTATAAGGCGTGTGCGCTTTCTGGAGAGACAAAGAGAGACAAAAAGTGAAGAAATCACACACACACACACACACACACACACACACACACACACCCAGGAGGGATGGCTACACTGCAATCCCGTCTCCATTCTCTTCTCAGGATCTTGGGCATGCATGTGCACATGCCCAGCGTGAGTTTTAACCCACCTGTTCTAGGACTCAAACCACAGTCCATTACATGAGATTCTAGCAACATAACCATGATGCTATCTGCTGTTCCCAAAATTTGAATTATATTCTTAGGCAAGGGGAAGTTATGGACTCGTTTTAAGCAGGAAAATGACTGATGTGTGTGTGAGAGAGAAAGAGAAAGAGAGAGGG
>NW_006203772.1:1200600-1224135 GCF_000334495.1 Tupaia belangeri chinensis
GAGATTACTTGCTAGAGGGAATATGTGCTCTCCAGAGACAGAGAGAGGAAAGGAAAGTGAGAAAGCACTCCCCCAGAATAGTCATGCTTCAGTCCTTTCTCCTCTGTTTCTCCCTCCCTTTGGGATTTTGGGCAGGTTATGTTTTTCTTTTTCTTTTTCTTTCTTGGAGAGGTTTTTGCTATAGGGCACTTGACAGAAAGACAGAGACAGAGAGACAGAAAGCAAGAAATCACCCCCCAAGGGGGATGGCCATGCTGCAATCCCTTCTCCTCCATTCTCCTCTCGGGATCTTGGCATGCATTCACATGTGCCCAGCGTGAGTTTAAGCCACTGAGTCCGAGACTTGAACTGTGGTCGACTACTTGGGAGTCTAGCGACATAGCGTTAGCCTGCCCAACCCCTGGGCAGGTATATTTTTCAAGCTTCTGAGTTCGGGATTTGAACAACATAAGTCAGCTATATGGGATCCAGCACCTTTACCAACACATCACACCACTATGGTGGTTAAGAAGGAGAAGGGAGGGGTCATTCAGTGGCTCAGTGGCTAACATGACTGGATACCACATGGCTGACTGTGTAGTTCAAGTCCTGGACCCAGTGGTTTGAAAAACACACCAGACTTATTTGCATCCATGCCCAAAATTCTAAGAGGAGAATGGAGGAGAAGGGATGAGGACATGCTAGGGGTGTTTTCTCACTTTTCTTTCTCTAGCTTCTAGGGGTGTTTTCTCACTTTTCTTTCTCTAGTGAACACATATACCCAATAGCAAATTAAAATAAAAATGCTGATGTTTTAAACATTCTTCCAGAATGGGAGAATATCTAGGGAAATTGACTCTTATGCCTGACAAGATTTTAAACAGACAGCCTGGTAGGTAAGCAGGATTCCCAAGATTTGGTGACATTATTTTAATTAATTGATAATTGTTACATGGGTTTCACCAGAACCTGCTAGGACTTTTACAATAGTATATGGAATAAAAATACATTCAATCACTGGGAAATTGTCTCTTATATAAAATGAATAAATAAGATTTCTGTAAAAACTTAATTGATTAATTAAAGGAGAACAAAAACAATCCTTACTTATGATTTCAGAAGGCTTAATTAAAATGTATTTATATGAGCTCAATTCATATGGGAAGTTTCTGGATTCATACCCAGAGACCTCCCTGCGTACACTAGGTAAGCATATACCTACGGTCAGGGACTGTCTGAAACTGGAGGTGGATTGTGGCATCCACACCCTATAGTAGATGCTCTTTCTTTTTTTTTTCCTCTTTTTTTGGAGAGTTTTTTTATTTTTTTATTTTATTTTTTTTACTATAGGGCGCATGTGCTCACCAGAAAGACAGAGAGAGACAGAGAGATAGAAAGCGAGAAACCACCCCCCAGGGGGATGGCCACGCCACAATCCCTTCTCCTCCATTCTCCTCTCAGGATCTTGGGCATGCACGCACACACGCCCAGTGTGAGTTTAAGCCACCGAGTCTGGGACTCAAACCGCGGTCGACTACGTGAGAGTCCAGCGACATAGCCATTACGCTAACTGCTGGTCCCTGGATGCTTTTTCTTGGTCTCTTTCTCTCTCTGTCTCTCTCGACCATGGGGAAATAAACAAATAAATAAAGTTCAAACAGGTGGGGGCTGGTCTCTTAGCTTGGAGGGCTAAGCCTCTGCACATGAGGAGCTGAATCCCGTGTGGCTAAATGGCACATGAATCTCGGTTTTGGAGGCCTGAAAACCACATGGGGCATGTGTGCCTGCGTGCCCGAAATCCTGATGGGAGGAGAAATGGAGGGACGAGGATTATGGCATAACTATGCCCCATTGGTGGAGTGCTTTTGGGGAGTGCTTTCTGTCTCTCTCTGGCAATTAAAAAGGAAAAAGTAAAAAAAAAAAAAAAAAGAAAGAAAGATTGAGGGCAATAACATTTGGCAGGCCTGGTTTTGATTCCTGCTTAGCCACTTCTGAGCTCTGGAACTTAGGCAAATTATTCACCTCTCTAGTCCTAGATTTCTCATCAGTGCTGCCATAGACAATGCAAAAATAGAAAAAACCAACTTCAAAGGGTTGTTGTGAAAATTAAAATTTAAAAATTGAAGGATTTAGTCCAGTGCCTTGAAGGTAGTCCCTGACACCTTCCACTGTAGACAGATATAAGGGAAACGATATAATATCAAATACTTCTTATATGCCAGTTGCTGTGCTAAATATCTCAAACACGTTAGCTCATTTAACCCTTTGAGATAGGTAATTATTCGTTGTCTTACTTTTTCTTATGAGGAAGCTGAAGTAAATCCAAGGGCCATATATATATATATATATATATATATATATATATACCAAGTTAGCCTAATCACCCACAGATGTGATTTGATGCAAACAAATGCATGCTGACAAAGGCAAAGATATTTCCATACCTATCGCTGTCAGTACCGAGTTCCCTGGAACTTCTATCTGGGATTGGTGGATTGGTGGTGCTGGAGGACCACCGTGGTGTTAGCGGAAAAGGCTGAGGAGCACTTGCTCAACCAGAATGGGCGTGTTATTGAAAGGGCTAAGGAAGGGGCCAGCAGGGCCTGGTGGTTTAAGGCACTGAAGTCCCCACAAGGCCAGTCATAGTCTGAATCTCAGACCTGGAGGCTTGAAAATCATGCCAGGTGATTGTATACAGACACTCAAAATCCCAGGAGCAGAAGAGGACCATCCCCCCGCAGGGGCGTTGTGATTTCTCTCCCTCTCTCTCTCTCTCTGTCTCTCTGTCTCTCTAGCGAGCACATATGCCCTGTAACAAAAATCTCTGAAGGGGAGTGCATTACAAAAGGGACACCTTTGTCTCTAACTTGTCCTAGGTCGTTGAATAAGTCATTTACTGAAACTAGGAGCCTCTGTTTCCTCATCTGTAAAACGAGGGGGCTGGCTCAGCTCCAGTCCCATCAGCTCTGAATGTAGGCAGCCCTGAGGCCCGCGGCCCTGTGCAGGCAGTTCTGTACAAACAGTCTTGCCCCCATGGCAACAGCCACTCAGCTTTCCGCAGCACTGGTATGCCCGCTCCTCCAGCGCAGCACTATTTCCATCGCAAATTCCTGGGTGAATAGAGAGCTTGGATGGGGGAGGGATGTGTCCATCAGGAATCTTAAAGGCCCTGGCTTTAAAAGAAATTCTGGAATAAATTGTCTGTGGGTGGCGAGTATGTGCTAAATCAGGAAAAACGGCATCAGTGGTTAATTCACAAAATCACCTTTTTAGGAGGCAGATGAGCTGTCTCAACTCAGAAGATATGTACAAGGTCACTTTGCCATTAAGTGCTGAGTCAATGAGTGGAGGAGAGTGTGACCCAAGTTCTTTAAAACTGATGAGGATGCCAAAGGAACACTGCCAAAGGGTGTCTTTTTTGCTTTGTTTTAAACATGTATTTATTTATCTATCTGTCTGTCTATTTATTTGTTGTGATTTTCAGGCTGCTGGGTCCAGGACTTGAACTGCAGTCTGCCATGTGGGAGTTCAGCACCTCAACTACCATGCCACATGTTGGCAGAACAATTTCACAGATACATTGTTTTAAAAATGATCAGTATATATTTTTATTTTACTTATATTATGTATTTCACAATAAAACATTAAAAAGCCAATTTAAAAAGCCACATGTATAATAATATATATATTAGGCCTAGGACTCGAACCACAGTCTGCCAGGTGGTAGTCCAGTGCCCTTAACCACCACGCCACCTGCCGACCCCCAATATTAATAAGATTTTCTTAGTATGATGGGCGTTATCAGAGCTCCATCTTGGGAGCACAGGAATTCTGAGGCAAAGCGAGTGAGGACAAAGGCGTGAGTGAAAGAGGACGGCTCAAAGAAAGCAAGAGACACCTTTGAAAAGGCTGCCCTGTATCTTTGTACCCTCTATGTTCAAGCCCTTGCAAAGTTGTTTCAGAGTCTGCTGCTGGTCAATTTTTTAAAAATAGATTTTTGCCATAGGGCATGTGCGTGCACTCACTAGAGAGAGACAGAGAGAGGGAAACTGAGTTTAAAGAATTGCCTTTGGGGACAAGCAGGTGACGGAACGGTTATGTTGCTGGACTCCCATGTAGTCAACCAGAGTTCGAGTCCTGGATGACTTACAACATACCCCAGGCCTGAGTGTGTGCGTGCCCAAAAGTCCCAAGAGGAGAATGGAGGAGCCCGTGGGGCGTGATTTCTTCCTATCTCTCTAACTTTTTCTGGCGAGCACATGCACTCTAATGCAAACATCTCTCTACAAAAAAAGAAAAAATATATATATATATATAGCCTCGGGACCAGCAGGTGGCATAGCAGTTATGTCACAGGACTCCCACATGGCCGACAGGAGTTCGAGTCTTGAGTCTGATGGCTTTAAACTCATGCAGGGTGTGTGTGCATGCATGCCCAAGAGCAGGGAGGAGAATGGAGGAGAAGGGATTGTGGCGTGGCCATCCCCCCCTCCCCCGCTGTCTCTGTCTCTTTCTCTCTGACAAGCACACACTCCCTAAAGCAAAAAACCTCTAAAAATTTTTAAAATAAAAGAAGTGCCTTTGAGAGGTGGCTCCAGGAGTAAAGTGAAGCGTATTTCACCACAGTCCCACTAGAGGGCAGCAGCGCTAGCCTTTGCTGACTCCTCCTGGCTGCCCGGCAAGGGTACCGACAACAGCCCGGGAATGTGGAGGTGGGCTGGGAGGGTGGGACCACGATGGTGAAAGTTCCCAGAAAGGGGGCTGCCTGCAGTCTGACATGTTCAAGAGCTGGGAGAATCTAGAATTACGGATGGTCTCTGCTGAAACCTGACGGCAAAAATATTTTTCAAGAGACATGGGAACTATGACATTCAGTAGAAAAACATTCAAAGCTGGCTGCTTCATACAGACCTGCGGAGTTGGAACTTGCTGTTTTTCTCTTGCCACGAGAGGGCAGAATATGAAAAGAAGATGAGAGCATTCGCATCCTCTCAAACTGGCCATTAGCCCTGCTGCTATGTGTTAAAGAGAATAAATCTTGCTAATATGTCTGTCAGGACCTTTATCTGCTTTAACATTTTCAGTGGCTCCCGAAAGTTTCCAGAATAATATCTGAACTGATGAAAAGGGCATACAAGGCTCTTCCCAAATCGCCCTTGGTCTCCCAGCCTAACTTTACCTTTAGACCCCTGCTCCCCACCTACCATACAGGTCCTAGGGAAGACGGTGTGGTGGGAAGAGCCTGGGCTTTGGAGCCTCCTGGAAGTCAGTGAATCATCTCTGCTTGCTTCTTTTCCATCACTACCACATTCAACTCATCACTCATTCCTGTCTATTCTACCTCTTAGTTAACTCTGTAAGGGCAGGAACCACATTTCTCTTGCTCTGAATTCTTAGTGACTAGCTGCACTCTTAGTGGGAGCTCTTTAAATATACATCGATTGGGGCCAGCAGGTGGCATGGTGGTTGAGGTATTGTCCACTTTCTTGCTTGCTTGCTTGCTCACGTTCTCTTTCTCTGATAAATACATGTACCCTATATCAAATTAAAAAATAGTAGTACTATTGGGACCAAGCAAATGGCATAATGGTTCCACTACTGGGTTCCCATGTAGTCAGCTGTGGTTCAAGTCCCAGACCCAGTGGCTTAAAACTCATGCCGTGTGTGTGTGCATGCGTGCTCAAAATTGAGAGGAGAATGGAGGAGAAGGGGTTGTGGGGGGTGGGGGGTAATTTCTCATTTTCTGTCTCTCTGCTCTCTCTGTCTCTCCAGCAAGTACACATACCCTATAGCAAAAATCTCTCAAAAAGGGAAAAAACAGGGATGACCAGATGACGTAATGGTTACATCACTGGACTTCCACTTAGTTGACAGTGGTTTAAGTACTGGGCCTGGCGGCTCACTCACTCCAGGCGCAAAATTTTCTCATCTAAAAAATGTGAGCAAGGGGAACCAGCTGTTAGCGTAATGGCTATGTCACTGGACTCCCACATAGTCAACCGCGGTTCGCGTCCCGGACCCGGTGGCTTAAAACACACGCCGGGCGCATGTGCGTGCGTGCCCAAGATCCCGAGAGGAGAATGGAGGAGAAGGGACTGCGGTGTGGCCATCCCCCCTGGGGGGTGATTTCTGGCTTTCTGTCTCTCTGTCTCTCTCTGTCTGTCTGGCGAGCGCATGCGCCCTATAGAGAAAACCTCTCAAAAAAAAAAATAATAATAATGTGAGCAAGAATTATTCCTATTCTGCCTCACAGAGCTTTGGGGAAGATTAAATAAGCTAATACATCAGAAATGATTAGCAGAGCACTCACGTGTTCAGTCAATGGTAACTACAATTACTGGGACCTGCGTGATGTAGCTCCTGGACACCTCCTGCTATTCCATCTCATTTTAAAAATTTTATTTATTCACTGATTTATTTTAATTTGACCAGAGAGAGACATAGAGACCAAGAGTGAGGGGAAGCAAGAAAGCAAGCCTCCAGGTCCGGGACTCGAACTGTGGTTGGCCATGTGGGAGTGTTCAGCACCTTAACCACCATGCCACCTGCTGGTCCGCCATTTCATTTTCTAATGGCTTTATTAATCTTTTAGATCCTAGACTATATCATGCTCCTTTTTATTCCTACTTTTTTTTTTCTGGCCCCAATGTAGAATTTCCTTTCTTTTTTTTTTTTTTTAAATTTTAGTTTATTTACTTATTTCATAAAAGAAGGTGTGGTACTCTTGACAGGATCTTGCCACAATTTCCCCAGTCTCCCAGCCAATCAGGATCCCAGGTGTGCACAGGTGCACTGGCGTGTTCAGTTCGACCTGGGTTCTGATTCTAAGTCTTCCTACGGCTCCAGCACCACACGGCAGCAACCTACAGCCAGCGCCACCTGTGCCACTGGATTTCCTCCTCTAAGAAGCCTTTCTTGACACCCCATGTCTGGTTCAAGTGGCCCTGCGATGGGCTCCCATGGCATTTGCTGTCTATTCTCAGCACAGTGACGATGTTTTTGCAGTCCCCCAATAGCTGTGGGATCAATTCCAGACTCGCTGCACTTCTCTTTTCCACGCTCTCTGTACGTGTTTCTTTCTGTTCTAGACAGAACTTCATGACTGCTACATCTGTATTCCCTTTCTTTTCCCACCTCTGTTGAAGAGACAGCCCTGGGTAGCCACAGTCATGCTGACGAAGGTCCTCTCTCACCTTAGCGGACTGGACCAGAGTTGGCATCTGGTACAATGGACAAGAATCCCAAACCTGGCCCGCAACGTAGAAAATACTGGGCACACACACAAGAAAAGAGAAGATTAATCAAATTCTCTTACTGTTCAAAATTTGAGCTAGAACAAGGAGAGAATGCAGCTATTAATAATAAAAACAAGAGTTAAAATGATACTTAAAGAAAAGCTATGACACGGAGTCATAGCGGGTCAAGGCAAGCCACGAGGAAACAGAACCTATGAGGTAGGAACATTCATTCAAAGTGAAGAACAAGGAACCAATGAGTAGTGGCAAAAGAGGCCCCGCCAGGAGGAAAACAGCTAAGTCATGCTCATGATTGAGCTTCAGAGTGAAAACACCAAAAACGCTGCCTCCTGCTTTTCTAGGCTGTTACTGTTCCTGAGTTTCTGTGACACGCTTCTTTCAAATAAAAGTGTTAAGCTAAATGGAGTGAGTAGTTCTTTGCAGCCCAGAGTGCCTAATTGATCAACCATTTATCTGTTAGAGAAAACTCAGGCATCCTTCAAAGCTAAATTTGTTTCCTTCCTCTGTTTTCTCTCTTCATTTAGGGGAACACTTGTCACATTAGCAAAAATTGTTGGTTTGTCCTCTGCCATGAGAATATCGGATTGTGACCCCTTTGAGGACAGGGCCTTTGTTTCCCAGCAGCATACTGTGTATGGTAATTTACATGTTATGTAAAAGATGCTTGGTCGGGACCAGTGGGTAGCATAGTGGTTAAGGTGCTGGACATTTCCACATCGCTGACCATGGTGTGAGTCCCGAACACGGTGACTTGCTTTCTCACTTTTTCCCTCTCTGTGTCTGTCTCTCTCAGGTCAAATTAAAATAAATGAATGAATAAATAAAAATAAATAAATAATTCTTTAAAAAAATACTTGGTCTGGGAACCAGCAGTTAGCGTAATGGCTATGTCGCCGGACTCCCATGTAGTCGACCGCGGTTCGCATCCCGGACCCGGTGGCTTAAAACTCACGCCGGGCGTGTGTGCGTGCGTGCCCAAGATCCCGAGAGGAGAATGGAGGAGAAAGGATTGCGGCGTGACCATCCTCCCTAGGGGGTGATTTCTCGCTTTCTGTCTCTCTGTCTCGCGCTGTCTGTCTGGCGAGCGCACGCGCCCTATAGTGAAAACCACTCCAAAAAAAAAAAAGATAAAGAAAAAAAATACTTGGTCTATAAAACAAGGTACTTTTCTAAGCACTTTATAGATTTTAATTTATTTAATCTTTATAAAAGCTCCCTGGGGCTAGCTGGTGACGTGGTGCTTAAGGTGCTGGACTCTCACATGGCTGACCATGGTTCAAGTTCTGGACCCTGCTTGAAACGTACTCTAGGCATGCACAATTTTTTTTTTTTTTTTTTTTTTTGAGAGCGTTTTTGCTATAGGGTGTGTGCGCTCGCCAGAAAGACAGAGGGAGACAGAGAGACAGAAAGCAAGAAATCACCTGCCAGGGATATGGCCAAGCCTCAATCCTTTCTCCTCCATTCAACTTTTGGGGTCTTGGGCACGCACGCACATGCGCCGGCACGAGTTTAAACCACCTGGTCCAGGACTCTACCTGTGGTCGACTATATGGGAGTCCAGCGACATAGCCATTACACTAACTGCTGGTCCCTATGCACAAAATCTTGAGAGGAGAATGGAGAAGATATTGCAGTGGGGTCATCTCCCTTGGGGAGGGGTGATTTCTCACTTCCACTCTCTCTGTTTCTCTCTAGCAAGCATAAATGACCTAGAGCAAAAACCTAAAAATAAATAAATAAATAAATAAACCAACTCTTAAACAGATACTATTAATGGGACCAGTAGGTGGCATAGCGGTTAAGGTGCTGGACACTCCCACATGGCCGACCGCGGTTCGAGTACCAGACCCGGATGGCTTGCTTTTGCACTTTCCCTCTCTCTCTCTCTGTATCTCTCTCTGATCAAATTAAAATAAATGAGTGAATAAATAAATTAAATAAATAATTATTTTTTTAAAAATGTTCCCTTAAAAAATAGATACTATTAATATTACTTTCCCCATTTTACAGATGGGAAAAGTGAAGTACAGAAAAAGCCTCACTAAAAATTGCACACTGGGGCCAGCAGGTGGTGTGGTGGTTGGGGTGCTGGACTCCCATATGGTTGACCACAGTTCGAGTCTCCGACCTATCAGCTTGCTTTCTTACCTTCCCTCTCTTTCTCTGTCTCTTTCTGGTGAATTAAAAAATAATAATAATAATAATAAATTAAATAATACTTTTTTTTTTTTAAGGGAGATTCTGCTATATGGCACATGTGCTTGCCAGAGAGGCAGAGAGACGAAAAGCGGGAAATCACCTCCTGGGGGGGATGGCCACACTGCCTTCCCTTCTCCTCCATTCTCTCTGGATTTGGGACAGATACGCACATGCGCCCAGTGTGAGTTTCAAGCCGCTGGGTCCAGGACTCAAGCCACACAAACATGTAAGGGTCCAGCAATGTAAGCTTACTCTATCTGCTGGGCCAAATGGATCATTCTTTTGTTTTGTTTTGTTTTGTTTTAGAGATTTTTTTGCTATACAGCACATGTGCTCTCCGAAGAGACAGAAAGAAAAATGACCCCCCGCCCCCCCAGCATGAATTTTAAGCTACCAGGTCCAGGACTCGAACCATGGTTGACTATGTGGGAGTCCAGTGACGTAACCATTATGCTATCTGCTGGTTCCCCAATAAACGATTCTTTTTTTAAAAAAATTGCAAACTAGGGCACCAGCACATAGTGTGGCAGTTATGTTGCCGTTGGCCGGCTGTGGTTTGAGTCCTGATCTGGTGGCTTGAAACTCACACCAGGCACGGTTGCATTCGCGCCCAAGATCCCAGAGGAGAGTAAAGGAGATAGGATTGTGGGATGGCCATCCCCTCTGTCTTTTTCTCTCTGACGAGCGCATGCACCTTAAAGCAAAAACCTCTTTTAAAAAATTGCAAACTAGGGGAGCAGTAGGTGGCATGGTGGTTGGGGTGCTGGACTCCCATATGACTGATCACATTTTGAGTCCTGGACCTGGAAGCTTGCTTTCTCACTCCCCTCTCTCTCTCTGTCTCTGGTGAGCACACTAGTAGCTATATACCCTATAGCAAATTTTAACAAATAAAATTTAACAAATAAAATAAAAAATTTTTTGAGAGGTTTTTGCTATATAGGGCATGTGCGCTCGCCAGAAAGACAGAGAGACAGAGAGACAGAAGCGAGAAATCCCCCCCAGGGGGGATGGCCACACTGCAATCCCTTCTCCTCCATTTTCCTCTTGGGATCTCGGGCACACACGCACACGTGCCTGGCGTGAGTTTAAGCCACCGGGTCTGGGACTCAAACCGCAGTCAGCTACATGGGAGTTCAGCGACATAGCCATTACGCTAACAGCTGGTCCCAATAATTCTTTTTTAAAAAATTGCAAACTAGGGAGCAGCAGGTGGTGTGGTGATTAAGGTGCTGGACACTCCCACATGGCCAACCATGGTTTGAGCCCCAGACCTAGTGGCTTGCTGTGTATGTGTGTGTGTGTGTGGGGGGCAAATTAAAATAAATGGATGAATACATAAAATAAAATAAATCATTCTTTTAAAAAGATTTGCAAACTAAGAGGTAGGGAAGTGATTCCAAACGAGGAAGTTCGCGTCCAGGAGCATAACTGCCCTGCCATCAACAGTCTGAACTGAAGGACAAAGAGGGCAGGGAACAGTAGCTAACGTGAATATTTTAGCACTCATGTATGAGCACTTTCAGACATTATATGAAGGCATCAAGAGGCCCCTGATCCTTTAAGGAAAACTCGCCAACTGTTCTAGCCGTGAAATATCAAATGCCCAGATCCTCCTTACAGGCACAAAAGAATGAAATATATGTAAAGGACACATGTCGACTTATTTTGTACGTTCAGGGACTCAGAGGTGCTGAGAGCTGGTAAGTTGGTCAGATTTCTAGCCTCGTGTCTAAAGAAAGAATCGTACGAGAGGATAAAAACCTTTCATCTGGGGCAAAGCGGCCACTTTCTCAGCCCTTCGAAGAACGGACAGTCTGTCCACAAAGCCGACAAGTGTGTGTGGGGGTGGATGTAGTGGTGATTCCACTTTGTACTATTGTTTTTAAAGGAGTCTGGCTTTAGGGAGCTCTTGCAGATGCCTTTATTGGCAACTTCAGCCCATTTCTTTGGAGTTGTCATGGCAACGGGAAGCCAAACTTGGGGGGGGGCGCTGTTTATTGGTGAGTAATAAAGGAGCCAACTGAAAGGAAAGCTCTTTGAGGGAAGCCGGGGTGGTTTGGGCATGGTGGGTGGAGCAGGGTGCTCGTGTATTGGTACCGTGTAAATCCAGAGCTTCCTGTGTGACCGATACCCAAGTGGCCGTGACCGGAACTGCCGGGCGGCTACCTAGGATCTTCCTAGCATGGCTGCTTCCTCTTCAGCGTCTATCTCAGAGAGATCTGAGTGAATGGCCAGGAGAGGGGCCTGAAGCTGGCAACGGTAGCACTCAAACATTCCTATGTATGAATGGTGCCCCGCAGGGACAGGAAGAGTTTGGGTTTCCTCAGAAAGTGAGGGAACAGCAGGAGCTACCTTTACCCGAGTAAAATTCACCAGGGAGGTAAGTGAGATTTGTGTTTGAGCTGAATTCCTGGTGACACAGCCATATGGCTTTTGCTGGCTGCCGCCCTCCAGACAATACACTGCTTTTGCAGCTAAAGTGTATAGAAGATTGTGCCGGCCTCACCGTCACCTTTAATCCTCGCCCCATCATTATTCGGAACCTAGATCCTCACCCATGCTTCCAGCCTGAATTCCTACCCAAGGTCGAGGGTCCTCCTTCCCTTTCCCCATGCCGCTTTCCTACATCTCTGATTTTCTCCCTGGAGTAGGAGGCTCCAGGGCACCACAGCTGACTCTGCCAGGCACAGAGGGTTGAGTCATCCTGCAGGCGTCAGAGCTGTGAGCAACAGCTCTGCTGATCTGTATGCAGCTCCGACTCCCTCTCCAGCTCAGAGTTTTGGAGCCAGTCTTGTTCAAAAGTAAAGAACAGAACACAGATGGCTGGTAATAGGATCCCACAGGGGCCTCCTTTCCCACTGCGCCCATCCTAATCCTTTTACAGAAGAGAGAATAAATGGTGAATGTAGGGGGAAAGTATCGACTTCTGTACTCTTCTGTGGGTGCTGGCGGAAGGTCTCTGAGAACAACCTCCAGCTGGCCATCAAATTTCTCAGACATATCCCTTTCCTGGTCTTTCTCCTCATCCACCTCCTTTCCCTTCGTTCTTCCTGTTTTGCATCCCAGTTTGCTGTTCTCTGTAATATCTTTGAATCTGATGGGGTATTTTGGCCAGATGCCTTCTGGTTGAGCCAGGCAATTCTAATCCATACATGTATAAGAAAATCGCATGCACGGGGAGTTCAGAGTGGTTGATTTATCAACTTTGTCTCTTGGGAATCCCCTTAGTGCCTCTTCTTCTACTGGGCAGCACAGTGCATTACAAACACCACAGGCTTTAGAGCCAGAAGAAGTGGGCTCTAAGCCCTGTCTAAATTAATCAGTCAATTATTTTTTTAAAGAATTATTATTTTGGGGGGAGCCAGCAGTTAGTGTAATGGCTATGTTGCTGAACTCCCATGTAATTACCTGCGGTTCAAGTCCTGGACCCGGTGGCTTAAACTCACACTGGGCACGTGTGTGTGCGTGGCCAAGATCCTGAGAAGAGAATGTAGGAGAAGGGATTGCGGTGTGGACACCCCCCCACGGGGTGATTTCTCGCTTTCTGTCTGTCTCTGTCTGTCTTTATGGCGAACGCACACGCCCTATAGCAAAAACCTCTTAAAAAAAAAAGAAATATTATTTTTTTAGAGAGATTTTTGCTATAGGATGTGTATGCCCACTGGAGAAACAGAGAGAAACAGAAAGTGAGAAATCATCCCCCCATGGGAGATGGCCATGCCACAGACTCTTCTCTTCTATCCTCCCCTTGAGATTTTGGGCACGCAGGCACATGTGCCTGGTGTGAGTTTCAAGCCACCAGGTCTGGGATTCCAACCGCAATCAACCACTCGGAAATCCAGCAACTTAACCATTGTGCCATCTGCTGGTCCCTATTTATTTAATTTTATTCATTGTTACTATTTTTAAATTTGGTATAGGGCATGTATGCCAAAGAGAGACAGAGAGAGAAGGAAGGTGACACAAAGCAAGCTACCAGGTCTAGGATTCAAACTGTGGTCTGCCATGTGGGAGTCCAGCTCCTTAACCACCACACCATCTGTTGACCTCATTAGTTGATTATTATTATTATAATTATTTGAGAGATCTTTGCTACAGGGCATGTGCACTCACTGGAGATGCAGAGAGACAGAAAGTGAAAAATCACCCCCCCCCAGGGGAGATAACCACACTGCAATCCCTTCTCCATTCTTGGGATCTTGTGCACACGCCCAGCATGAGTTTTCAGTCACCAGGTCTGGGACTTGAACCATGGTCAATTACGTGGGAGTTCAGTGACATAACCATTAAGCCATCTGCTGGTCCCAGCTTATTTTTTTTTTTTTTTTTTAATAAATTCTACTCTGGGGGTCAGAAGGCGGTACAGCAATAGAATGTAACATTCTGTGAGGCCGACCCACATGGGAAAGTTCTGGCTTTGAGTCCAGAGCCCTCCCTGTTACCCTGGGCACACACCTGCCCATGATCCAGGACTGGCTAAAGCTAGGCATGGATTACCATGCTGAATTCCCACCAGGGGTTCTCCTTTTTATTCTGTCTCACTCATGGAAGAAAGAAAGAAACATAAAAGACATCTCTGTTCTGTCATTTACTGTGAGAGCGTGGGCAATTTACCTAACCTCTCTGAGCTCTAGGTGTGGGACTGATAATGCACACACTAGTAGTTACTTTCCTGGTTGGCTTGTGGATTAAAGTAATTAAAGCGGACTGAGGTAAGAAATAGTATCTGGAACATAATAGGTGTCAGATAAATATTAATGCCCTCCCTTTTCTCTCTGATGCTGTGTTAGATCCCTTTTTTTTAAGTATGTGAAAAAAAAAAAAAACCACTGAGATGGCGTTCATGTTCAAGAGTTGCCGATACAAATGAGGGAAAAAGGAGAGTGGGGCATCTGTGAATTTTGTAAGATTTCATAAAAACTAGCATGAGGGGGGAACCAGCAGTTAGCATAATGGCTATGTCGCTGGACTCCCACGTAGTCGACCGCGGTTCGTGTCCCGGACCCAGTGGCTTAAAACTCACGCCGGGCGCGTGTGCGTGCGTGCCCAAGATCCCGAGAGGAGAATGGAGGAGAAGGGATTGCGGCGTGACCATCCCCCCTGGGGGGTGATTTCTCGCTTTCTGTCTCTATGTCTCTCTCTGTCTGTCTGGCGAGCGCACACGCACTACACTGGAAAGCTAAAAAAAAACTAGCATGAGGGCTGGCAGGTGGCAGGGTGGTTAAGGGCGCTGGTCTCCTACATGGTTGGCTGCAGTTTGAGTCCCGGACCTGGAGGCTTGGTTTCTCATTTTCCCTCTTTCTCTCTCTCTCTCTGTCCTCCTCTGGTCAAATTAAAAATAAATAAATAAAGTTAAATAAAATGATTCTTTAAAAAACAAACTAGCATGTGTAGGCTAGCCCATCGCCTGGTGGTTAAAAGGCACTGGACTCCCACATGGCTGACCATGGTTTGAGTCCCAGACTTGGAGGCTTGCTTTCTAACTCTCTTTCTGATCAAACTGGAAAATACTACTACTACTACTCCTAATAAATACAGTTAAATAAAATAATTTTTAAAAAGAAAAAAATAAAAAGCAACTGAATCCCACATGGCCAACCATGAAGTTCAAGTCCCAGACCTGGTGGCTTAAAAAACATGCTGGGCATGCATGTGTGTATGTCCAAAGTCCTGAAAATGGAGAAGGGATTGCCGTGTGACCATTCCCCATGGAAGGTGCTTTGTCACACATACACATACCTGGGGTTAAGCGCATGCACCCTCTGGCAAATTAAAACAAACAAACAAACAAACAAACACTAGCATGTGAATACACTAATGTTACTTTTTCCCAGTTTAGGAATTCTTGGTGAAGATTGCTAGTTTTTTCATGTTGCTGCTGTAGCACGATTAGATACTAGTTTACTTTCCTTGGAAGATAAGATTCTGAGTTGCGGGTGGAGCAGATAGTGTAATGGCTGCATTGCTGGACTCCCACGTAGTCAACCGCGGTTCGAGTCCCGGACCCCGTGAACTTAAACTCATGCTGGGCATGTGCGCATGCGTGCCCAAGATCCCGAGAGGAGAATGGAGGAGAAGGGATTGCGGCATGGCCATCCCCCCTAGGGAGTGATTTCTTGCTTTCTGTCTCTGTCTCTCTGTCTCTTTCTGGTGAGCACACGAGGCCTATACCAAAAACCTCTTCAAAGAAAAAAAGATTCTGAGTTGCTGATCAACTGTGTGACTTAATGTAGGTTGTGATCCCTCTCTGAGCTTCAATTGGACAATTGTTCCCTGCTGCTCTTTATTCCAGCAAATAAGGATTGGTTGAAGTTTGTGTCAACTCCAGGAGAAAAGTTAAGTACAGTATGATATTATCCTTGGCACTGAGAATACCGGAAGTGTTTGTACAATCGGGTCAAATGCTAGTATTCAATTTATCTGATTAACCGAGACTCAGCTGACACAGGGCTGTGGGTTGACACGGTTCCTTTGTTCCAGATAATAAACATGTGTAATGTCAATTATATGAATGTGTTTTGCTCTAGTCAAAACACGAAGGAGGCTGACGAGGAGGCCAGGACACTGTACCTCATTCTCTCTGACCACACTGACAACACGTTTTTCCTGTCTCTCTTTGTAACTGGTAATTAGGTTCTCAGCTGAGCTGTCAGGAATCTTGACAGGTTTGATAGGCAGTCACCATCTGACAATGTACAACTCTGGGCTTTTCACGCTAGCATGTTTCCTACGAGGGAAACAAAGTTTCTGATGTGAGAGGTATGCTAGCTTTCTCCATGCAGTCCTAAGGTAAAGCAAGCTGCGGGGTCTGTTGGCGGTGATGGCGAAAACCTCTATGTCCACGTATGCCCTGAGCGGTAAGGGCTGACTCTATGGTTTGGCAATGGAGTGGGAGTCATCAAAGCTAAAAGTGGGGGCCAGCAGGACTGACTGGGTCCACATAGAAAGGTACCATGTCTGTACCCCAGGACCCCCCAGGTACGCTAGCCACATGGGCACGTGCCATTATCAGGGTCGGTTGAGACTGGGGGGATAGCATGGTGTGAAGACTCTGGTGGGGCTATCTTGCTCATGGAAAAAATAGATGAATAAATTTAGCGAATAGAATGAACATACTGAGTCGTCGGAAAAGTCATAACACATTTCTGCATAGAAAAACAGAAAAATACGTCATGCCTTTTCTGATGACCCAACATACAATACTTAGGCATTTGAAAACAAAAAAAGGGGGGTTGGCAGTTGGCGTGGTAGTTAAGGGCGCTGGACTCCCACATGGCTGACCGCGATCCAAGTTCTGGACCTGGCGGCTTGCTTTCTCACCCTCTCTCTCTCTTTCTCTCTCTCTCTCTCACTCTGTCACTCTCTGGTCAAATGAAAATAAATAAATAAAGTTAAATATAATAATTTTATAAAAAAGAAAAAGGCAGAGGGCTAGCAGGTGGTGTGGAGTTTAAGGTAACTTAGATCTCACACAGCCAACTGTGTGGTTCAAGTCCTTACCTGGTGGGTTGAAAAACACATTGGGTGGGGCCAGCAGATGGCATAGCAGTTATGTCACTAGACTCCCATATGGCCAACCACGGTTTGAGTCTTAGACTCAGTGGCTTGAAAATCACGCCTGGTGGGACCAGCAGTTGGCATAATGGCTATGTCACTGGACTCCTATGTAGTCGACTGCGGTTCAAGTCCCAGACCCAGTGGCCTGAACTCACACCGCGTGTGTGCGCATGTGTGCCCAAGATCCCAAGAGGAGAAGGGATTGCAGCGTGGCCATCTCCCCTGGGGGGTGATTTCTTGCTTTCTGTGTCTCTCTGAAAAAACAAAAACCTCTCCAAAAAAAAAAAAAAAAAAGTTTAAAAAAATAAAGAAAGAAAATCACGCCTGGCACATGCCCAAAATCCTGAGAAAACTGGAGAAGAGATTGCAGAGTGGCCAATTCCCCTGTGGGGTGACTTCTCACTTTTTGTCTCTCCGGCCAACACATGTGCCCTGTAGTAAAAATCTCTCTCTCTCAAAAAACAAGGTTATTTCTATATAATTTTTAAATGTTTCCAGAGCGGGGAGAAGGGCCTGGTGTGTGAAAAAGCAAACCCCATGAGCGATAGTCACGCCACCATCCCTTCTCCATTTCTGGCTCCTTTTGGGATTTCAGGCACGTGTGCGCACATGCCTGGAGTGTTGCTGAAGCTGTCAGGCATGGATTCGAACCGCGCAGTCAGTCGCATGCGATTCAGCCACCACCACGCCACGGGCTAGCCCTAAGTTTCTTTCACTCATGAGAGAAAGACAAGCACCCTCAACAGATCTGGTGCTGTGGCCCTCCCTCCAGCCTCCCAGCCAGACAGGATCACAGGCAGGGGTGGACATGTCTGCACCCAGCGTGTATAGGGCGACCGAGGCACCGCAACCCCGCACTGCCAAGCAGCCCCTGCTACGTTCCACACTGGTGCCGAGAGTGCGGGGATTTCAGTTAGCTTTTATAAAGGAGAGAGAAAAATTAGTTAATATGTTTTTTCCTTTGGTTTTTAAAAAGTTCAGCCTTTGGAAAACAGAGGGCCAGATGGTGGTGTGATGACAGAAAATGAAAACTCATGCTCCAGGGGAGATAGCCACGTTGGATCCCATATGGCTGACTAAATTGTTCAAGTCCTGGACCCAGCAGCTTGAAAAACACACCAGGCACATGGGTGTGTGTGTACAAAAGTCCCAAAGGGGGAGATGAAGAGAAGGGATTGCGGGCTGACCATCCCCATGGGGGAGGGGGTGGTGTGGTCTCAGACTTTCTCTCTCCCTATCCTTCTCCATTGAGCCCATGTGCCCTCTGACAAAATAAAAGTAAAAATTAAAAAGAGAAAAGCAGAGAATCAAACAAATATTCGTACACCAAAGTGTATAGCGACATTGTTCACAACAGCCAAAAGGTAGGAGCAACCCCAGAATTCAACAACAGATCAACAGACAGGCAAATGTAGCATGTACATACAACGGGGTATTACCTAGCCTTGGAAAATATGGAATCTGGGACCACGTTACACCATAGATGAAGATACTATGCCAAGTGAAATAGTCACAAAGACAAATATAAATATTTCTTTTTTTTTTTTTAAGAGAGATATTTGCGGGACCAGCAGATGGTGTAATGGCTACATCGCTGGACTACCATGTAGTTGACCGAGGTTTGAGTCCCAGACCTGGTGGCTTAAATTCACGCTGGACACGTGTGTGCAAGCCAGGATCCTGAAAGGAGAATGGAGGAGAAGGGATTGTGGCGTGGCCATCTCCCATCGAGGGGGTGATTTCTCACTTTCTCTCTCTCTCTCTTTCTGGCGAACACATGTGCCCTATAGCAAAAACCTCTCCCCCCAAAAAAAGAAAGTGAGAAATCATCCCCCAGAGGGGATGGTCAAATTCACAGAGACAGAGGGTGGAATGGCAGGGCCAGCAGGTTTTAAGGTGAATGGATCCCATAATGCCACTGCATGGTTTGAGTCCCGGATCTAGAAGTTTGAAAAACACGCCAGGTACTTGGGTGTATGTGCCCCAAATCGCAAGAAGAATGGAGGAGAGGACTGCGATATCGCCAGCTTCCTGAGTGGGGGGTGCTTTCTCACTTTTCCTCTCTCTGGCCAGTGCACACGACTGGAGGGGGGTAGAATGGAGAGGGGTTTTTAAAATTAAAAAAAATATTTTTTTGCTATAGGGCATGTGTGCTTGTCAGTGAGAGACAGACAGAGGAAAACCACCCCCTCCCCAGGGAAATGGCCACATTGCAATCCCTTTTCCTCTTAGGATTTTAGGCATGTGTGTACATGCACTCAGTGGGCTTTTCTCTCTTTCTTTTAAAGAATTATTTTTATTTATTCTATTTATTATTTTGATATGCTATAGGTCATGCGTGATGCTATAGGTCATGCGTGTTCACCACAGAGATGGAGAGAGAATGAGAGAGAGGAAAAGTGATGGGGCAAGCTGCCAGGTCCAGGACTTGAACTGCAGTTGGCCATGTGGGAGTCTAATGCCTTAACCACCACGCTACTTGCTGATCCCAAACCCAGACCCAAAGCGATACTGTAGAAGAATATGAAACCAGAATGTGAAACCAGATCATATAAGCTCTGGAACTAACTCTGGAAGCAGTCAGTCCCAACCCTGAACTTTTTAGCATGCATGAGCCAAAATATTCGCATTTTGCCTGGCACATGGGGTCTGATTCGCTGTCTTTGTAAACAAAGAGTCCTAAATGACACAGAATTGTGAATTTGTTGGCCTTTCCCACTAGGCTAAGAGCTCCTTCAGAACAGGAATACTAGGACAAGCAGATGGTGTAATGGTTACATCACTAGACTCACACATATTCAACCGTGGTTCAAGTCCAGGGCCTGGCAGCTTAAAACTCACACCAGGCACCTGAGTGTGCATGCCCAAAATTCCAAGAGGAGAATGGAGGAGAAAGGATTGTGGCGTGGCCATCCCCCTTGGGGTGTGTGTGTGATTTCTCACTTCCTATTTATCTGCTGAGCACGTGTGCCTTATAAAAAAATGTCTCTTGTAAAAAAAAAAATGAACAGGAATACTATTTTTGGACCAGCAGATGGTGTAATGGTTACATCACTAGACTCCCACATAGTCAACCATGGTTCGAGTCCTGGGCCCAGTGGCTTAAAACTCATGCCAGATGTGTGTACATATGTGCCCAAAAATTCTAAGAAGACAATAGACAAGAAGAAATTGTGGTGTGACCATTCCCCCTGGAGGGTTATTTCTTGCTTTCTGTCTCTCTCTGTATCTTTGGTAGTATGCAGTCCCTATAGCAAAAATCTCTCTTAAAAAAAACAAAACAAAACAAAACAAAAAAACAGGAGGGACCAGCAGTTGGCATAATGGCTATGTTGCTGGACTCCCATGTAGTCAACTGTGGTTCAAGTCCTGGACCTGGTGGCTTAAACTCACTCTGGGCGTGTGTGTGTGCATGTCAAAGATCCCAGGAGGACAATGGAGGAGAAGGGATTGCAGTGTGGCCATCCCCCCAGGGGGTGATTTCTCATTTTTTGTCTCTCTGTCTCTCTCTGTCTTTATGGCGAGTGCACGCACCCTATAGCAAAAACCTCTCCAAAAAATAAAAAACCAGGAATGCTTTTTTATTATTCTTGTGATAAATAGTCACATAATGTACATCACTGACATTCAATAAATATTTGCTATCAATTCAATTATTTCAGAAATATTTTCTGCTATGTGCCAGAAATTGGGTTAGCTGTGGGAACTGGAAAGAATTAGTAAATGGGGCCAGCATGTAGCATGGTGGCTAAGGCACTGGACTCCCACGTGGCTGACCATGGTCAAAATACCAGATCTGAAGGCTTGAAAAATCACGCTGGGTTGGGACTAGCAGGTGGCGTGGTGGTTAAGGTGCTGGACACTCCCACATGGCCAACCCTGGTTCGAGTCCTAGACCTGTTCGAGTCCTAGACCTGGTGGCTTGCTGTCTCACTTTCCATTTCTCTCTCTCTCTTTCTCTCTGGTCAAATTAAAATAAATGAATGAATAAATAAATTAAATTAAATAATTAAAAAAGAAAAACCTCTATTAAAAAAAAAAATCATGCTGGGCACATGTGCATGCATTCCCAAAATACCAGAAGAAGGGAGGAGGAGGGAGTACAGCATGATCATATCCCCTGGGGGATGATTTCTTATTTCCTCTCTCTGTCTCTCTGGTGAATGCACATATCCTAAGGCAAAAACATACATACATACATAAAGAACTAGTGAATAGGGCCAGCAGGTGGTATGGTGGTTAAGGCACTGGACTCCCACATGGTTGACCATGGTTCAAGTCCTAGACTTGGCAGCTTGAAAATCATGCCAAACACATGCACGTGTGCCCAAAATCCCAGGAGAATGGAGAAGAAGGGATTTTGGTGTGGCTATCCCTCCACAGAATGATTTCTCCCTCTTCCTTTCACTGTCTCTCTTCATCAAGTGCACACACCCTATGGCAAAAATCTAAAAATCAACCACCACAAAGAATTAGGGAATGAAAGTAGTTTATCTAGAGTACATGGAAGAACAATTACTGCAAAGGTTAATGTGATGGAAAAGATAAACCTGCATGCCGGAGTCCTCCAGAAGTGGCTGTTACCTTGGCATTACGTTCCTGGGTGCCGAGCATTGCTGAATTCCCATATGTGTCAGATGCTTTCAGTGTTGTCTACGGTTCTAAAAATGTCTGGAAGGCACCTGCGTCCCAAGCTGATGTACATACCAGAGTTACACCGGGTCCTATCATACGCACCATGCTGTCTGTTATACTTCTCTGTGTCGCTTGATTCTCAAAAGTAGGTCGTATAAAATAAGTACACCCGCCCATTTCTCAATTATGGTAAAACCAGAAGAGATCAGAGCTATGAAAGTCCTGTTGTACCTAGGCGATCGTCGCTTTCTTCCACCTGATCACAAGTGCTGATATAGTCCACTCAAGGTAGCATTCCCACAAAACTGTATCATTTGGCCTCACCAGCTGTTCTATTCTGCTTGCAGTGAACATCTGCTGGTTTTGTCTGTCCAGAAATTCTCCTTTTTCTGGCAAAAAGTACCCTACATTCCTTTAGAGGAATTTCATTTCCATCACTCTTTTTTTTTTTTTTAAGCTTTTTTTTGCTATAGGGTATGTGAGAGAGAGTAAGAGAGAAAGTGATACAACCACCCCTTCCCCAAGGGGAGATGGCCCCACTACAATCCCTTCTCCTCAGTTATTCTCTTGGGGATTATTTTTGTGCACATGTGTGCCCAGTGTGTTCCTCAAGGCACCGGGTCTGAGATTTGAACTGTGCAGCTGGTTATGGCGGATCCAGCCGCCTTCACCACCACACCACTGGCCACACCCTTTTTCAATTGTTTTTATGTAGTTCTTGCAAGTGTGTTGCTCTGAGCCTTTTGTCAGAGGGTGGACACACAATCACAGCTAGGACAATCAAAATGTCTCATCCCTCGATGAAGCAACTGGCCCAGAAAAGGGCGTATGAGACACAGTTCAAGCAGGGCCACTCAGAGCTGTTCATTCGTGTCTAGGCTGTTACGTGAGAGTGAGACGCTTCCTTTTGGGGTCATTAAACTGGGATGAGGTAAATCTGGACCTTTGGTTGCCATTCTTCCTATTCCCTTCTTCCCTCCACCCCCTAGTCCATCATCCCTTTGCTGTGTGAAATAAACTAAGATGTAAGTTTTCCGCAGCATGATCTATGCCTACTTAAACTTTTTATGGAAATATACCTATGATTCATAAGTCCAAAATTCTATTCTGCTCAGTCTCACAGACTCTCAAGTGCTTTCAAATTCTACATTTATAATATTCTAACATTTCTGTGTTGAGGAAATTTATGAAGAGGGGAAATAAAGGATGAGTTTTATAATAATAATTTATCTGGTATCATTTGCTAACTAGACCAGACCTCTGTTCTCTGCTCAAGAGATTTTTGGGCACTGAATTAAAAAGAGCAGATTATGTAGGAAAGGTCACAGAGCATGTAAGCGCAAGCAGTAGTGTAAACCTAAACTTTAAGACAGGGGCTCCCGTCAATAGTAAGCAGAATATAACATATTGGTAAGAAAAACATTTGATTAAAATGAATATTAGAAATCTTCCCGAGGGGCCGCAGGTGGCATGGTGGTTAATGGTGCTAGACTCCCACATGGCCGACTATGGTTCCAGTCCCAGACCTGGCAGTTTGCTCTCTCACTTTCCCTCTCTCTCTTTCTCTTAATCTGTTCCTATCTGGTCAAATTTAAATAAATAAATAAAGCTAAATAAAATAATTCTTTTTTAAAAAAAAAAAAGAAATCTCCCTGACTTCTTTCCTGTGTATGAACAGTACAAATTGCAGCAATCAGTGTTTGGCATATAAGACTAGGTGGCAGCTGTGGGAAGCACTCAAGACCCTCTTTTTACCAGCCATACCCTCGAACCCATGTATATATACAACTTTATAACCAAATTCAGGAGCCAGCAGGTGGTGTGGTACTTTTTTATAGAGGTTTTTTTTTTTTTTTTTTTTTTTTTTTTTTTTTTTTGTTTTTTTTTTTTTTTTTTTTTAAGTCAG